>NW_019394173.1:0-478689 GCF_000648675.2 Cimex lectularius | reverse complement strand
TTGATATACAGTAATAATATTTAAGTACATTTAATTTTTATTTAATTCAGCATAGCAAAAAACGGCGAGCTGGTTGTACCTCTCCGGGTTGAGCAAGAAAGCGTTGCGGGCTTAGAAGACCTTCAGCGCCGTGAATTTTTGAAAATGTTTATTAAAAATTTATATCTACAATAAGTGAGAAAATCTTTGTTTTGTATTTTGCCGGAAATTAACCGGCGCAAAGTATATTACAGTGAACAAGAAAATTGTTCAATAATCAACCATAAAAAAATAATGACGTACAAATTTATACAACGTGTCAATATGTGTAATTATTGATATACAATAATAATATTTAATTACATTTAATTTTTATTTAATTTAATTCAGAACTCCATATTTCAGCATAGAAAAAACGGCGAGCTGGTTCTACCTCTCCGGGTTGAGCAGGAAAGCGTTGCGGGCTTAGGAAACCTCAAGCGCCGTGAATCGTTAACAATTTTCATTAAAAACTATCTACTAAGAGCACAAATAATTTTTTTTTATATTCTGAAGAAAAATAATTTTAAATTATCCGATATAAAGGACCATAAAGGACATTTCACCACTAACCACGGAATTGTTCAGTATTCAATCATACAAAGTAATATTGACTTACAACCTCGTACATTCTGTCAATATGTGTAATTATTGATTAACATAATGGCTGAGAAATTTAATTCAAAACTTCTGATGATGAAGACGACAAAAAACCGATTGTTTTTCTTTCTTTTCATTAAAATTTGCCTAATCCATGATTTTATAATGAAAATATTAACGGTTTTTTAACTTAATTTATAAAAACTTTAAAATTGTTTTCCGTATTTTACGTCTTATTTCATTAGGTTTAATAAAATAAAGTAAGTTATATCATAATAAAGTATAATAACGATAAGTGATGATGTTTCCTGAAACAGGGATTTAGGCGCGAACTGCGATTTGCTCATCGATCAAGGGAAAAACTGAAAATATCAATAAATCAGTCAACTTTGTGTAAAATTCCTCCAGACACTTGTATGAATATTAAATGTCAAATTATTACATGAAAATCGCACTGTCGATAGGTGTCCCTCGGAGGACTCGGAAAAGAAAGGTCATCCTCATTAATAATAGGCTATGCGAGATTGAGGTTGACACACGTACTCTTACTTTCGCGACAAAAGTCAAGCATGAAGAGGTCATTCAGCGCGTCCAAATTAATTGACGAGTGTCAATTTTTGGCTCCATAGAGGGAGCGTGTAGGAATGCCACAGGATATGAAAATTGTGCATGAACTTTGCTTACTATATGGTATTTTGTAGATTCTTTGTGTATATTAAGATTGAATGTATTTATTAGCGTGAATGTGCTGAATCTTTTCTTCTCTTACAATTCATTTTGCGACAAAATGTCTAGCATGTAGATATAGGTTACTCGTCGCATCTAAATTAATTGACGAGTCTCATTTCTTGGCTCCATAGAGAGAGCGTGTGGGAATGCCACAGGACATGAAAATTGTGCTTGAGCTTTGCTTACTATATGGTATTTTGTAGATTCTTTGTGTATATTAAGATTGAATGTATTTATTAGCATGAATGTGTTCTCTTTTCTTCATTTTGCGACAAAATGTCCAGCATGTAGATATAGGTTACTCGTCGCATCCAAATTAATTGACGAGTCTCATTTCTTGGCTCCATAGAGAGAGCGTGTAGGAATGCCACAGGACATGAAAATTGTGCTTGAGCTTTGCTTACTATATGGTATTTTGTAGATTCTTTGTGGATATTAATATTGACTGTATTTATTAGCGTGAATGTGTAGTGTGAGAGGGTAGATCACAAAATATTTAGTGCCCATCGGCCCTCAATTAGATTATTAAGTAATACATGTATCGAAATTTATCAGTAGTAATCAGTCCAAATTCCATAAAATAAAAACTGCCTAATTTTATGAAGTTTTAGTTCTGAAAAATTGAACAAATTGATATCTTTTTGTAAATTGTACTTTTTATTTTATCAAGTTTTGGCACGGTAGTTGAATATTAATAATATTAATTACTATTGTTCAAATTAATAATTTAACTCGTTCCTAGGTTAACATAAACCTGCATAAAAGACTTTTAGTAACATTTCACCACAATCACGGAATTATTCAATATTCAATATGAAAATCAATTATCGACTTACAAGTGCAAACAATCTGTCAATATGTGTAATTATTGATTTATGTATTGACTTTTAAGAGGTTTTTTAAACAACTCACCTGTAGCATTTCACTTTTTTGACTCAAATGGGTTAAACTTTGTTCCCATAGTATTTCTACTTTTATCAAAAATTTCTTTTATCCGACCAAATAATAGGTTTTCCTTTTTTAGAAATATTTTATTTTATAAGTATTTGTTGTTAAGATAATTAAATATTAATAACTATTGTTAAAATTAGTAATTTAACACCTCACGTCGTTGGAAATTATCCATTATAAAGTACATTAACTGTAAACATTTCACCACTGAGCAAAATTTTTTCTATATTCAGTAGTAACAACAAATATTGACTTACAACTCCAATCTGTCAATATATGTAATTATTTATTAATACATTGACTGAAAAATTTAATTCAGTTCAATTACTTTTAGATTTCACCAGAAACTGTCAGAAAAACGGCATGATGGTTATACCTAACCGGGTTAAACAAAAAAGCGTCTCGGGTTTAGAAAACCTTCTGCGCCTCGAATCGTCGAGGGTAAAAAAGTATACGTTCTTATTTGAAATTTCAAAGTGTCCTGCCAACAAATATTTTTAAAAAAGTTAAAACTATGCTAAAAAATATTACATATGTATTTTTTGTTTTTTCGATTTCGTCAACTGTTTAAGAAAAATTCAGCAAGGTCATCTAAAAAGTACTGTATATACAGACGAGTAAGAGGGACAAAGGAGCCACATTCGTGGTTTACATTAAGGAGGAGACGATTTTCCAGGCTGAGTTTAAATTACACTACCTTTGCTCAAATAATCAGACAGACCAACCATCGCAAAAGCACTTCAATGGTGTCAAAGAACACAGAAACTACTTTGAGGACGAAAAGAGAAAGTGCAACATAATGACTGACATCTGGCATTAAGCACAATGAAAAATTCGGCATTTAAGAAATGGTATAAAAACGAGAAATAAAATTGTTATTCAAGCAAAACACGGAATACTGGTGAATGTTGAATGAAAAGGCTCCAAAATATCCTTCAGCAAAATTCCAAGACGTTTCGTAGAACCGACTAATCGAATATGCCATTAATCATTGGGATCAAATTTAGCAACATGCATGAAGAGCATAGCAAAGTAAAAAATGTTTTCCATCTGTCGAGGCGTAAAAATGACTACATTGGGCTTAAATTTAACAAAGATTCTGACTGGGATTTCATCAATTCCACCATTCGGCCATAATATTTTCACTGCCATTTGTTGTAGCTGTACCTGCTGAAACTCATAAATATGGTGGAGTGAGCACTGGTGAAAAATGGAAGAATTATCGAAAAGGACTTCTTGAAGGACGATGGAAAATTTGTAAATAATATTGACTTTAATATCTTAAAATGACATTTATTCCGTATCATTTCTATTAGTCCTATTTTTGTTTTAAAAGAAAAAAATGTATTTCGATTCAGTCATCTTAATCCTTATTTAATTAGTCAAAAGAATATTTAACAAATAAATTACGTGTATTAGCTTAAGAAGCACGTAGAAAATAAATTAAACAAAAAGCTCTCAGGGTCCATGCTATGATTTATATCATGTAAAACGTACATGCGTAAATCATACGTTAAAAATCATTCTGTCAAGTTAAGTAAGACGAGTTGGACTTATTCCGAACATAAAACATTCCAAGTATGCCAGTTTTCTAATATCACAACTTTTTTTATGGTTCGGTAAACCTCGAGGAAAAAACACGTAAAGACGATTTAATACCGAGATTTCGTAATCTCTCAACACGTGTTATTTCTCTTGTTAAAATGTTAAATGTCGTGTTAAGCTCCCGGCGAAGCACGGAGATTCATTTCGCCGCCGTTTTTCCTTTTTAGTGTGATTTACGACTGTCCGCCGGGACTTCATCAACTTCAGTTTTAAGATTTTTCCACCTGCCTAATGTGGCGGGGTCAAAAAGAATGAAAATCTCGATTTTCCACGATTTTTCCCCGTGGGAAAATATTCAAATATTTAATTATGACTGACCAACAAAATCTACTTGAATATTCTGTGGAAAAAAAGTAAAATAATAATCCCATTGTTTGACATTTGTCGATTATATGCTTTAGAAGTTTTTTAATATTTGGGCGAAGAATGAGGATCAGGATTATTGTAGAACAAAACATTCATTTTTTTTTAGTCCTGAACAAATTAAAACCGCATTGAGGATTGGTCTTAAATTAATAAGAATAACTTAAATATTAACAAATTGTACTTAAATCTTGCACTTAAATAACCAATAATAAAAATAATCAGATCAATGGATCGTTATTTTTAAAAAGAAATTGTCAGCACTTGAAAATACATAAAGGTCTTATTATTTCAAGTATAGTCTGAAGGACTTGCTTCATTTGAAAGTAGTTTTGTCTTTTTTGCCTCATAGATTTAAAACTTATTTATTTACCTCATCATTCATTGATAATCACTTTTACTATTATGTATTACATAACAAAGTAAAATAATTCTTGTCGTACTGGAGGGCTTAACGTTTCACAATCCATTGGGTGGGTTCATTAGACTTGATACTAAATTAGCTTATTCAGAAGTTTCTTCAATAATATTGCCATGAAATTGCACGGTGCGGGCTTAAATTTGACTCGAACTACTTTGTGACTTTTGAACCAAGTGGTTCATCCGAATAACTCGAGGGAGAAATCAAACAGACCGAAAGGCAAACAATCGAGCTCGAAGCAAAGTTCGACCCGAAAAACTTGCCATACGTGAAAGATTTTATTTCCGAGTCAAGTCCGAGATTAGCAATTCAAGCCGTCGACGCAAGGAACGACAAATAATTAAACGGGTAACTCTTAAGCACAAAATCAAGTTCGATTATGAAAAGTTCAGTTCAAAGCATACAGAAAAGAAAGAGATAAATTACAGGCCCAATAGGCAAAACTGTAAGAGATCAAGTTCTAATTTTCTAAAACTGGAAATTCCTGCAATTTCTTTATCGTTTTCTTATGGCTTAATTCTTGTAAAATACCATTAAAACTTTTATAAAACGTACTTCAATCTTGAAGACTGAAGAGCTGAAAAATTTTCAGTTACGTTCACAAATATTACATAATCAGTCTCAAACCAATTCGTGTGGATTGCAACATCATCAAAATTAAAGCAAGCACCTAATAATGGGTCACGGATTTAGATCAGTTTATTTTTGTGATTCTACACTCCATAATATCACTCACTTATACGCCATCTCTTGTGAATTGGAACTGGTTTCACCAAGAAAAATTTAACGTTGAAATTTTCTTAATTTTGCTGTTTTTACTGGCTCAGATCAACTGTGTGAATATATAATTTTACAGAATTTTTTATGTAGATTGCAATAGAATTTAAGTAAAACTTATCAAAGTTTATCAATAGGCAAAAATTTTCCATACGCAAGAGAAAATGTTCTAAGTCCTCCCTGAAAATTCTATTACACAACGAGCCCATCAGGTAAAGGAAAAATCGTTTTTCTCTCAGTTTGAAAAAGCGATTTTATATACATTTTATTTTAATTTCAACCCAAAGAAAATTTCATAATATTTTATTTGACGGTAAAAATTCCTCCGTGAAAAAATCCGAATTTCTTCACAAGTGGACAAAATGCATATGCTTTCAGCACACAAAAAAGTTCAAAATCGCAAGTAAAATTCATATTTTTTACCCTTATTGTTAGCTTTTTCGGATAACTCATGTTTCTCAATAGAAATTTTTATAGTACCAAATATGTACAGAAATTCAATAGGTATACAAAAAAAGGTAAAATAAAAACATAAATATTTCTAAGGTTCGAAACTAAAAATAAATATCATATATAGTACATATATGTATTATATAATATATAGTAATAATACATATATACTTATATATAAAAAATTTGGTTTTAATATAATGGTGCATAATAAAATTAATTTAAAAAACGTCAAGCGTATTTTTCCACATAATGTTTTATTAATCTTATAGAGAAAATATTTTTTTTTTAAATATAATTTTCTTTCAATATTGATTTTGATTTTTTATAATATATAGGGTAATAAATTTTTACAATGGTACTGTTATTGCGGCTATAATTCCAATTTCCAATTTTTGGAATTTTCGTAGTTTAATGGCTTTTTAGTGAACTATTAAACATTAAAAAATTTATTAAAATTTTAAAATAATTTAAAAAATTATTAAAATTTTAACTTTTTTTGTATTGAAAATAGCTAAAAATATATTTTAATGTTTTAACTATTTTAAGCTAGTTTCAATAAATCATCAACATCAGACTTAAAAATTAAGTTAAAAAATTATTAAAATTTTTACTTTTTTTGTATTGAAAATAGCTAAAAATATATTTTAATATTTTGGCTATTTTAAGCTAGTTTCAATAAATCATCAAAATCAGATTTAATAAATTAAGTTAAAAAATTATTAAAATTTTTACTTTTTTGGAATTGAAAATAGCTAAAAATATATTTTAATATTTTGGCTATTTTAAGCTAGTTTCAATAAATCATCAAAATCAGACTTAATAAATTANAAAATTTTCTTTATCGTGCCAACGTTTCGATCTTTATTGAGATCATCTTCAGGGCTCAAAGTGTTTGTCTTCTGTGTAATTGTGCCATTCTTGCGTGTCGCCTGTCGAGAGTGCACAGAAGACAAACACTTTGAGCCCTGAAGATGATCTCAATAAAGATCGAAACGTTGGCGCGATAAAAAAAAATGTTTTTCTGAAACCTACATCACACCAGACCGCACCTCACGATTTCTAAATAAATATCGATTAACGGTCACTAATCACCACACATTTTGGTCATGATTGCACGTTCTACTGAGGTTACAAAAAAAAGTACTTACAATTTGTCAAATTTCACAAAAACTTCTTCATCTAATATGCTTTACATTTATTTTACAACTCTACTAGAACGTTATTTAAAAACCTGGATATATCAACGTAAATCATATTAAATGAAGAAGTTTTTGTGAAATTTGACAAGTTATAGGAATTTTTTTGTAACCTCAGTAGAACGTGCACTCATGACCAAAATTTTAAATTTTTTTAATTTGGGCATGTTCCAACTGATATTGGCTAACATTTTAGGTCATTCATATTATTGCAAATAGAAGTATTTTACAGCAAATTTAGCGTTCTTTCAAATTGTGGTCTCAACATTTTGGAAGTTGTAAGCGTTTTTATGTGGTAAGGTAGTGAAAAGTTGAAAAAACCTAAATTGACGAATATCTTCAAAATAGAGAACTTTCTGAAAATTTTCTCCTGAGCATTTTTTGCTCCAAACGAAGAGTAGAATCGATTCCCTGAGTTTCGTCAGAAGGAACTGGGACACCCTGTATAGTTTTTCTTTGCAGTACTACCACCCTAGAAATAAACAATTTTCCACGAATACCTTAAAACGGTCACATCCTGTTGAATTTTTACCCCATTTGAATGTACGAAGTCCCGAGCAGGACTTGAGATAAAGCCATCAGCCTAATTTAAAAATAATTTTTTTATACTAAAAACGAAAAAAAAAACACAATTCCATCTCCTACAATTTTTTTATTTCCCACCCTAAACCTCCAGGATTTTTAACAATCTTTTTTTCTAAACAATTACACTGGTTTAAATATTTAAATTTTTCCCTAAGGCCTAGGAAAATGACGAATAAGATAAGACAACCCGAATTAAACTTTAATTCTCTATTAAAAAACAAAACAAAAAGATAAGGGACATGAGCGGTAAAAACCGTTTATCCGGCCTAAGCCAAGTGCCTAATCCGCCCCCCCCACCCAAGAAAATTTCTTTTAATCCTAAACCTATCACTTATAATCTTTTATTTGGTACAGAGATTTTTTTCGGCCGGGGAATCAACAGTAAAACGCTTTTCAAAAAGAAATTTTGCGGCCATTTGTTAAAACGCTTAACTAATGACAGAATTTATAAACAGAGGAATAATTATAGATGGTGTAGACTTTTTTTATGTTTCAACCCTTTGTTTACTCCTAAGAACATTTCGAGCTTTTTTTCAACAGTACTCCACAAAGGAACGTAAAAAATCAAGAAATTCCTTTTTTCCTTCATTATGTTTAACCGTATCTATTCTCAGATAGCTAAGCAGTACTTTAAACTTGAGAATAAAACATTTTTAACTAGTTGCGTTTGGGATCTGGTTTCTGGCCAGGTAGAGAAAGAAGTAGACTCTGTGATTACTTGCCTAGCTTTCGGCCTTTATAAGACCATCATCAGCGCAGCATCCTATTTTTATATTAACTTTGCTGAATAACGAAAAAAAACCCTACGACATCGACTACGAGGTCTTGAAGTACATGAGGTGACTAAGTTGAACTAACTCAAACCTACGGCCACCACGAGTCCAACCTCAATTGTGGAGACTGCTTGGTAATCCGTGCTTGCTGTACCGCCTACGGTAAATGCCTCTAATCGAGCTGAGCCTACACCTACGTGCAATGCATACTCGAGTCGATTCACTGCCTGTTCCCATCCGCCACTACTCGCATTCGAGGGACTTTTCAGCATAATCATAGCGTCCTCACCGCTTATACGCTGCCATCCGATCCGCCGTATCCCGTGAGGCCGGGTGTATAACGATGGTCATGCGCAAGTTTCGTGTGAAGGTCACAGGTAGAAGACATCTCTAAGTACCCGCCAAGGGTCTCACCACGGGCAACTACGAGTCCATTTTCATTGTAACAGGAACTGAACCTTGGAACATTTCTGTTACCCCGTAGTACAGATGGTTATGCACCCTTCCCCGTCTATACAGACAGGATCTGGTGCCCTAACGCTCGTGTGCCTCTGATAAGGCACCCGCCGCCCATGCCGACCCGAGGCCGGCATGAGTACAGCTTGCGCTTTAGAAAGGTTGCCAAGCCCTCATGGCTGCACCATTATTTTTCGCCACGACACCCAGCTTCTCACCAAGGGTTGGGAGGGGTCACAGGAAAAAATGAAGGAACCTGGAGTGAGAAAGGGACGTGGATGAGGACACGAGGTACACCATTCTTGGGCCCCGAGCCTTAACCAGTCGTCGTAGTTCTACATTAAGTGGGCCACGACTTCCTGGGAAAATGGGTTCCTCCGGACAGAGTATGTTTCCGTCTCAGCCTTGCCCATATTCCAAGAGGGCAGTGGCCTATAATTTTCTTCAAATTCTGCCTGCTAGAGAGATGAGTTTCTTCAGATTCCTTTTTGAGAGATTTATAAATTTCTTAGCTTGCCTCTTACCTAGTGCGTTTGTGCAGTGCTTGATCTTTTCTTTCTCAAGCCATTTTTAGTTCCAAATTAACTCATACGTTCTGCTCTTGTGAAGTCAATCATTTCTTCCCGGGTGCTTTTTCTAACCGTGCGTTCTACACCAATCTGCCTTTAAGATGAAACCAGGAGTGGATGGATGTCCTTTAGGTAGAAAGGAGAAATAAGAGGAAACAGGTGGATCGGCGGGCCACTTTTTCAATAACTAACTCCTTTAATCTGATGTTGAGCGTTTAATGCTTAAATGCCGGTTAGTTGTAAACAACTGACTAAAAGATTTTTCCCATAGGTTAACTTTCCTATAGGCCTAGACAAGCCTACCATCAGCCCTGGCGTCTAGGGGTAACCAATGATGGAGGCAAATCCCCTTACCCTCCTATTCCTATTACTTAATTCCTTCCATTCCCCTCTCCACTTTGGTGGTGGCCTCCTGGGTTACTGAACCCTCACCCATGGGGTAACGGGTGAAAACGGTAGTGAGATAACCCCCGGGTAGGCCTTAAAAATAATACTGAACCACGGGAGGGGGTGACTCCAAGTAGCCCCCAATTGAGGTTGGACTTGTGATGGTCGTGGTTTGTAAACAACCACGTGACTTAGCTGGAGAGTACCGGCCAACCGGAGCCGGAGGTAAACCTAACCTAAACTCCTGGGGGTGTTTGGGCACTCCTTGGTAAGCCTAGTAGTAGGCAGGTACGGACGTTAAATAAACCCTGAGTCCCTAAGGACAAAGGGAAGACAGGGAAGTATGACTAAAAGACTACGTTTTACAAAATGATGAAAAAAAAGGTAAGATAATCCTGCTAAGTCCTTCATAGTAATTCCATCAGCAATAGGATTTCCTCAGTCGTCCATTCTTGCTTATTGCTTTTGGTGGGGATATTTTAGGATTTTTTGGTTTAGGGATATTTAATTGCAATAATCGAAACTGTGCGGACCCTTAATCAGCCGCACAAACAGTTCCTTGGCTCCTCTGATTTAGGTTTGAATTATTTGTACCCGGATTCATTTATTTGGTTCCGCGCAGTCTCGCTCTATCCTGAACCATCACGGGTTTTCAAGTATATGACGTATAATCTTTTGTACACGCATCCCTGTATATACAGATCAAAACTACTGTCGAATTTCGCAGTTAGGAGGGAAAAAAACAAAAATGTTGATTGTATACTGTCGTTCGATTTTCTTCTTGTCTTAGCCGAGAAAAGTTTGATCTACTTGGGTCCGCAAAGTCTCGCTCTATCCTGAATCATCACGGGTTTTCAAGTATATGAAGTTAATCTTTTTTACATGCAGTCCTGTATACAGCTCGAAACTACTGTCGCAATTTCGCAGTTAGGAGGGATAAAAAAGAATGTTGATGGTTTACTGTCGTCAGATTTTCTTCTAGTCTTAGCCAAGAAAAGTTTGATCTACTTGGGTCCGCGAAGTCTCGCTCTATCCTGAACCATCGCGGGTTTTCAAGTATATGAACTATAATCTGTTGTACATGCATCCCTGCATATACAGCTCGAAACTACTCTTGCAATTGCGCAGTTAGAAGGGAAAAAACAAAAATGCTGATTGTTTACTGTCGCTAGATTTTCTTCTTGCCTTAGCCGGAAAAAACTTATCCATTTGGGTCCGCGCAGTCTCGCTCTATCCTGAATCATCACGGGTTTTCAAGTATATGAAGTATAATCTTTTTTACATACAGCTCGAAACTACTGTCGAATTTCGCAGTTAGGAGGGAAAAAAACAAAAATGTTGATTGTTTTCTGTCGTTAGATTTTCTTCTTGTCTTAGCCGAGAAAAGCTTGATATATTTGGGTCCGCGTAGTCTCGCCGTTCCCAATCGTTCTTCAGGCACATGTTTTTCCAGTATTGAGAAAATAGGAGAAATAATACGAAGAGATAGGTGAATGCGTTCAAATTAATTCCGTTGAACCTTTGCTGCCCGTCGAGATCAAAGAGCCACCCCGAAGGACAATTGAATCCTTAATAAATGTAACGGCCATACATAATTTACCCGACACCTCCAAAGGGGAAAAACATTAATTAACTTCGTACCAATACAATTAATTTTCAAATTATTCCAAAAGAAAAACTTATTCAACAAAACCTGAACAATTACGCAACGTTCGTTTAAGAAATTATTATCCAGAAGACGATAACTAATAATTTTTCATAACAGTCGATTAAATTCAAACTCTCGGTATCGTATAATAAATTAAACTTAACAAATTTAAACATTAATTATTAATCACTAATATTTAAACGATATTAAACAAATAAACTAGATTAAATGTTGGTTAACTAAATTTATCCGTATTCCTGTGCTATTCGAATATAAAATAAATTAAACTACACTGAAACAGGTCAAAGTTGTAAAAAAACTTGGGCTTTTGCTTTTATTTATTGAATTTTTTTTAAGGTTTTTGTTTTAGATCTAATTTGAATTTAATCTTGGATCTAGTAATTAGTTCAGAAAGCTTTAGCTTTCTCATGGCTTATTATAATTCTATCTTTTCCAAATTTCACTTAAAAACCTGTTACTCACGACTTTTTTCTTTATAAATGAATTGAATACATGCATATTTTACCTCCTAAAGTTAAAAATATTAACATGGCTGAAAATGTGCTAAAAAAACTTCACTGAATTGCCAGGCACCACTTTTGAAAATACGACACTAATAAAATCTACAAAGCATCAAAATTCCAGAAATCATTAAATATTATTTAGTATTTTATCAGAAATAAAAATCGTTTAAAAATATTTTTCAAAAACAGCAATTTTATTTTAAAAAAATCTTAAATTGCCTACAAAGAAAAATTAAACGTATCTTATCAGCCTGGCGCAATTTTGTATGGTCAAATTGCCTTAAAAGCCTGAGCTAAATGGTTCAGTTTGTCAACCAATAAACAATTAAAAAATTAAAATAGTCCTCTACATAAAAATAGTTTGAAACATAGGTTGCAAACCCTCGTAAAAAAATCTATCGCATACAAAAATGACAATTTTATCTGACGACATAGGGAAAAGCGTGGTTAAGCGGATACATACCGCTGAAATTCTTCCTGGCTGTGAGTTGAGAAAAAAAAATTAAAACATAATTTATTGCATGTTAGAGGAAGGTTTTAATGCTCGAAATGTACGATTTTACACGGGCGATCCGTGGGTCCGCACGGTTTCGAATTTTGTCGTAAATTGTGCCTAATGTACTGAATTGTGTTTTTTCAAAAAAATTTCTAGAAAATGTAAAATGAGAGGGAACGTGGATGAGTGTGGGTCCGCACGGTTTCGATCATTACAATTATACAACCCTAATTTTATCCAGTTAATCCTAATATCTCACTTAATCGTTAAAAAATGACAATTTTGTCTGATCGACAAAGGAAACACCGAGCTCCAAGAAAAAAACATTAAAAAAAACAAGTTTTCCAAAAGTTTAGAACAAAATCTAATCATTTTACTTTTTTTCAATTCCGATATTATTTTGATCTATACAGGTTACTACATAAATAAAATGGATCTTTCGGGCAAAGCCTTGAATGAAAATATGACTTTTTTTAAAATTCCGACGTTAGTTTTCATCTATACAAGGTACTGCATAAATAAAAAAATTCTTCATGGGACAAGGGTCATGTAATGCTCAGAATTAAGCCCCCTGCTGTTTTTTTATAGATGAAAAAGCTGGAATTAAAAAACAAACGTATTTTTTTCAATTCCGACATTAGTTTTGATGTATACCGGGTACTGCTTAAATAAAAAAATCCTTCATGGGTCAAGGGGTCATGTAATGCCCAGAATTAAGCCCCCTACTGTTTTTACCATACAACAAAAACGATAATAAAAAAACATTTTTTTTATAGAAGAAAAGCTGGAATTAAAAAACAACCATATTTTTTCAATTCCGACATTAGTTTTGAAGTATTGTATTTATTGTGCTTCATTAATAAAACATTTCTTCTTCATATCGAGGATTATATGGTGCTCATAATTAAGCCCATTGCTGTATTTATGATGAACAAAGGCTTGAATTAAAATATGACTTTTTTTAAATTCCGACTTTAGTTTTCATCTGTACTGGGTGTTGCATGTATAAAAAGGATATACTTTGGGTCGAGGGTCGTGTGGTGCTCGTAATTAACCCCTTGCTGTTTTTTTATAGATGAAAAAGCTGGAATTAAAAAAACACAAACATATTTTTTTCAATTCCGACATTAGTTTTGATGTATATAGGGTACTGCATAAATAAAAAAAATTCTTCATGGGTCAAAGGTCATGTAATGCTCAGAATTAAGCCCCCTGCTGTTTTTACGATACAACAAAAACGAGAATAAAAAAACATATGTTATTCAATTCTACCAATAGTTTTGTTGTTTTGCATTTATGGTGCTACATAAAAAAATGTTCTTCTTGATGTCGAAAGCCATAGGTGCTCATAATTAAGCCACTTGCTGTTTTTATGATACAACAAAAGCTGGAATACAAAAAAAAATATTTTGTTCAATTCTAACAATAGTTTTGATGTTTTGCATTTATCGTGCTACATAAAAAAATGATCTTCTTGATGTCGAAAGCCGTAGGTGCTCATAATTAAACCCCTTGCTGTTTTTATGATACAACAAAAGTTGGAATACAAAAACAAAATATTTTGTTCAATTCTAACAATAGTTTTGATGTTTTGCATTTATGGTGCTACATAAAAAAATGATCTTCTTGATGTCGAAACCCGTAGGAGCTCATAATTAAACCCCTTGTTGTTTTTATGATAGAACAAAAGCTGGAATAAAAAAAAATCTTTTCAATTTCGACATTAGGTTTGATGTATAGTATTCGAAATTAACGCATTGCTGTTTTTATGAAAGAACAAAGGCTTAAATTAAAATGTGACTTTTTTTTTATTCCGACGTTAGTTTACATCGATACTGGATGTTGCATGAATAAAAGGATTTTTTTTTTGGTTCGAGGGTCATGTAATGCTCATAATTAAGCCCTTGCTGTTTTTTCTTATTTTTTTTTTTTTTTTTATTCTGACGATAGTTTTCATCGATACTGGATGTTGCATGAATAGAAGGATTTTTTTGGTTCGAGAGTCATGTAATGCTCATAATTAAGCCCCTTGCTGTTTTTACGATACAACAAAAACGAAAATAAAAAAACATATTTTGTTCAATTCTACCAATAGTTTTATCGTTTTGCATTTATGGTGCTACATGAAAAAAGGTTCTTCTTGATGTCGAAAGCCATAGGTGCTCATAATTAAACCCCTTGCTGTTTTTATGATACAACAAAAGCTGGAATACAAAAAAAAAATATTTTTGTTGTTTTGCATTTATGGTGCTGCATGAAAAAAAGTTCTTCTTGATGTCGAGAGCCATATGGGGCTCATAATTAACTCCTTTACTGTTTTTAAGATAGAACAAAAGCTAAAATTTAAAAAAAAAACATATTTTTTAATTCCGACATTAGTTTTCATTGATACTGGGTGCTGCATGAATAAAACGGTTTTCTTTGGTTCGAGGGTCATGTAATGCTCATAATTAAGCCCCTTGCTGTTTTTATAATACAACAAAGGCTTGAATTAAACTAATGCTTTTTTTAAGTGACATTACTTATTACTATACAGGGTGTTGAAGGGTACAAAATGTTTAAGTTTTAAATTTTTCTTCTTAAAAATTTTTTGAAAAGGAATTTAGTCATGGAGCATAAACAAAATTAAGTTAAAAGATAAACTTATCACTAACTAGGGCTGTTAAAATTTGTGAAAAGTTAGTAAATAATTTAATTATGGCTAAAGCAGCCAGCCTGTAAGGATTTGTGAATTATAGATGAACTGCTGCTTATTTAAGCCGTTCAACTCTGACATTTTAAACATTTTGCCAATGGTCGGATATTAGTTTATCCCGGCTATGAAGTGTTATTATCTGGAGAGTTATATTTTCCAGAAGTGCTTATGACCCGTTGTAATTCATGTTTTCTTTCGTTTCTGTTTCACTTTAATAGCTTTTCCGAAGCGGCCGTCGGCGCCGTGGAGCCTCGCTAATTCAATTACAAGAGTTTAATATTCAAAGGAGGATCCGGTGAAATTTTAGCGTCTTTTTATGTATTTGGAGGATCGATCGACGAGATTTGAGCCGTTTTATCGGGGATTTGGACGATGAAAAGGATTTTTTTTTTTTTTGATCGCCGCAATGGCTATTTTTTCCGAGTATCCGCAGATGGAAATCCGCTTAGCGGTTCGCGGAAAAGACGTTTTTGATGTGGACTTTTGATGTCTGGGAGGCCGAAGGGATAAAAAGGACGATGCCAAGCGGACAGGGGTCAGAAAGAATCAGGGATGAAAAGCGAGACGGTCCTTCTCCTCTTGCTCGTCGGCTGGTCCTCCGGAAGGAGTTACGAAGGAAAAGAGCTCATACCTTACCGCATTTTGAGGTAAAAACGCATTTTGTCGATTTTCAATCTATGACGTATGTAGAAGAGCGAGACTGGGCGGACCAGATTTATCATGGTACAGACCACATTTCAAGTCCTTCTGCGTCAAAAATCGTTTAGTTTCTTTTGTTTAAGATAATCTCTGTTTATTTTATCATTCGTTGTTTACAGAATCTTGTGCTTCTGTTTGTCAGTTTATAGATAAAGGAAAGCAAGACTAGACGGACCAGATTTAACTAATTTTCAAGTCCTTCAGCGCCAATTGTTCTTGTCATTTTTTTTTTTTAAGGTAAAATTTGCGTTGAAGGAATATCAACCATCATTTGGATCTTAATGAATGTGTTTATTTTCATGTGTCTGTTGAAAACTGGACGACGAAAGAGACCGGCGGCCCACGTTATTTTGAATACCTGTCAAGTCATGTTCTTTTGAGGTTTTTTTTTTTAAACGGAATTATTGTTTATTGCATATTAGCCTTCTTGGGAATATATTTGTACCTTAAAAATAGATCCACAGCGAGACTCAGCGGGCCAGATTTGACTAGTTTCCCAGTTTAACACTGCTTCAAGTTCTGCCGAAGTTTTTTTTTCCTAGACAGATAATCTCAAAGTTTACATTGAAGCTTTAAATCACAACGAGCATTTTAAGAAACTTAAAACTCTTATCAATAAGTGGGGGCAAACAGCGAGACTAAGCGGACCGGAGTTGGCTTTTAAACCTTTAGTTCAATCTTCGTTTAAGGCATAGTAAGCATGATACGATCCTTATAGCACTCACGTATTCTATATGTCAGTTTAAAAATAGGATCAAAAGCGAGACGAAGCGGACCAGATTTGGCCCCTTTTCCAGTAACTTCATCGACGAAAACTGTGATGTACTTTTTTAAAATCAGAATCGTGGTTATTTGAATATAAAATACCCTCCTTAAAGCATTTTTATCTTTCTATTCGGATGTTTAAAAATAGGATCAAAAGCGAGATGAAGCGGACCAGATTTGACACATTTTCCAGTACTTCATGGCCGAAATTTGTGGTGTAATTTTTTTAAGAGAGAATCATGGTTTTTTTTAAAAATATTAAATACCCTTAGTTCCTTAAAGCATTTTTCTCTTTTGTTCGGATGTTTAAAAATAGGAACGAAAGCGAGACGAAGCGGACCAGATTTGACCCCTTTCCAGTACTTCATGGCCGAAATTTTAGGTGCAATTTTTTGAAGATAGAATCGTGGTTTATTAATAAAAATACCCTTAGTTCCTTACAGTATTTTTATCTTTCTGTTCGGTTGTTTAAAAATAGGATCAAAAGCGAGACGAAGCGGACCAGATTTGATCTCTTTTCAAATACTTCATGGCCGAAAATTTGGGTGCAATTTTGTTAAGATAAAATCGTGGTTTATTAATAAAAATACCCTTAGTTCCTTACAGTATTTTTATCTTTCTGTTCGGATGTTTAAAAATACGATCAAAAGCGAGACGAAGCGGACCAGATTTGACCCCTTTTCCAGTACTTCATGGCCGAAATTTGTGGTGTAATTTTTTTAAGACAGAATCGTGTTTTTTTTTAAATAAAAATATCCTTAGTTCCTTACAGTATGTTTGTCTTTCTGTTCGGAAGTTTAAAAAAAAGAACGAAAGCGAGACGAAGCGGACCAGATTTGATCTCTTTTCAAATACTTCACGGCCGAAAATTTGGGTGCAATTTTTTAAAGATAGAATCGTTGTTTTTTGAATAAAAATACCCTTAGTTCGTTACAGTATTTTTATCTTCTGTACGGATGTTTAAAAATAGGATCAAAAGCGAGACGAAGCGGACCAGATTTGACACCTTTTCCAGTAGTACTTCATGGCCGAAATTTGTGGTGTAATTTTTTTAAGACAGAATCGTGTTTTTTTAAATAAAAATGCCCTTAGTTCCTTACAGTATTTTTATCTTTCTGTTCGGATGTTTAAAAATAGGATCAAAAGCGAAACTAAGCTGACCAGATTTGAACCCTTTTCCACACCGCTTCAGGTTCTGGCGGCGAGACAAGGCGGACCCATAGGCGACTGCTTGTTATTTTTGTTAAACAATATTCGTGCTGACACCTTTACGAGGCGTCTCTAGACCCCGTGCTTTTGATTTCATAGTTTGATAATAGACAAATAGCGAGACTAGGCGGACCCAAAGGCGACTGAAGTTGTTTGAATGATGTTTCTTAACCAGTGCAAAGCTCAAACTTTTATAAGTCCTCCCTGGACACGGGGCTTTACTCTTTTAGTTGGATGACAAACAGCGAGACTAGGCGGACCCAAAGGCTACTGAATTTTATTTTTGTTAAACAATATTCATGCTAAAACCTTTACGCGGCGTGTCTAGTCCTCGTGTTTGCTTTCATAGCTTGACAGTGGAGAAATGGCGAGACTAGGCGGACCCAAAGACGGCTGAAGTTGTTTAAATTATGTTTCTTAAGCAATGTAGTGCTCAAATTTTCACAAGTCGTCTCTAGACTCGGTGCTTTACTCTCTTAGTTGAATAAAATACAATCAGTGAGACTAGGCAGACCTCAAAGGCGATAAATTCCAATTTAACCACATTAACCGCCCATACCCATATCGGAATCACAATATCTTGTTATTAATTAAACAATCTCGAAGTATCATCCTAATCCAGGATGGTCTTTTGATTATAAAATCGTGTTAAATTACTTTTATCACAGGTTCGGTGATAAATTGGTGTTGACGAAATGTGACCGTGGCAGAGGTTGTAAAAAAAGTAATGGTTTCGCCACCGTCCCGTGGGGTTCACCGATGGACGGACACAACATGAAAGTGATCTGCCCGATGCAGGATGACTATCTTGAATCGAAGGACCTCTCTTCACTCCACGTACCTGAATGGATGAAGACGCATGAAGACCCTGTCGGACGCTGTCCTGTCAGGTAAAATCTATATATAATTTTTTTTAAATTTTTAAATCGTGCTCTTTTTACAGGCTTAAGAGAGTGGTCGACCACAATCGGGTCTGGCCGCCGGAGCTGATCGCCGTCGAATGTGCCTGCGAAAGGTCGAGATGCACCATGCGCGGTTCGCACGTCTGCTACACCGTCTACATCGCCAGGTCGGTCATTAGGAAGGAAGAGGGCCTTGTGAAAGAGCTGGTTGCAGTCGACTGCATCTGCGCGGCGCAAAGGGCAAGGCTCATCAAACTAAGTGTACCAGAAATGGTTTCATAACCCGTTCTTGTATCTAAAGTAAAATCCAATAAAATTATGCAATTGTGTCTTGTGTCTTTTACCTACAAAACCAAAATGGCTTAGGGTAAATGGGTTTTCCACGACAAAACATTAAAAATTTTATTTCATTTTAATTTTAAATTAATATTTCATGTACATATTTACACTTTTTTTTTACATTTAAATAAATGACTTAGTGTTTACTCTTTTTTTTACTGCTTTTCTTTTTAGACTTGTGCTTTTCTTTTTTGCTTTCTTTTTTGTGCTTTTTGTGCTTTTTCTTCTCATCTTTCTTCTCTTTGACGGCTTTACCCTTTTCAACCCACTCGTCTTCAGAAGAATCTGGTTCTGAGTCGGAAGAATCTTTGTGCGATGCGGTCGGCTTGAAGAAGACGGGCTTCGCCGGGAGGGACGGGCCGTAGAGGAGCTGCGGGTCAGGCTTATTGGACGCTGTCGGCTCGTCCGGTAGGGCCTGCGGCTTCGCCTTCAAAGCGTCCAGGTCCAAATTGGCAAAGATTCCCCTTGGAGGCGATGTGTTCCTAAGAGCATTTTTGTTACTCTCGGGTTCTTCCTCTTCTTCGTTTTCTTCATCGCTGCAGAATATCGCCTTAAACAGATCGATTTTCTTCTCCGGATCTTCAAAAGGGATCACCTGAAAAAGAAAAAATATTTTTTATTTAAGCCCAGGAAGTCGAACGATCCTCCTTACATCGGGTGGAGGTAGATTCAATGGCTGTTTCTCATTTAAACCCGTCTCATTTTTTATCCCTTCCTCTTCTGTCTGATCTTTGTGAACATTCTCTTCTTTCGCAGGATCTTCGAGCCTGTTGTTGAAGAAATCCTCCGCCTTCGCTTTGTCCGCGAGAAAATCGAAAGCGTTGAACTTGACTTTTCTCTTTTTATTCTTCTCATCCGCTATTTCACACAAGCTCGTCCCGGCACTAAAAAAAAAAATTATTAATAATAAACCGACAATAAAATATATGAACGCTCACCTGGACATGGGTTCGGCGATGTTCATCCGTTTGCAGAGCAACGATACGGGTATCCAGGTGTAACTCGATCTCGTCAGCTTGCCGAATTTCTTCTCTTTGGCAGCCTCGGCGAGTTTAGCGTCTACGCCACCTGTGTACTTTTGTACTGGGGCGAGAGGGTCAAGAGACTCGTCGGGAAGTTCGGCGCTCGCAAATCTATCAGCCATCATACCTACACCAAAAAATAAAGTAAATTACAAAAAACTGGAAGTACCCTTTAAACGGATCTATCACATGTATTTATAAGGCTAAAGTCAACTTTTGACATCACAGGATGTATTGCATGTATATTTTTTTACGTATATCACAATTTATACAAACCTGAAAGCGGCTTGTAAAGTCTGGACGCCTGCTCAAACTCGTTCCGCTCCCTTTCTTTCTCCCACGAGGTCATGACTTTAGGCTGGATCTTTTCAAAAGCCTCTAAAAACAATCGTCCATTGAGCACGGAGGAAAAATATGTTTTATTTTTGTACAAACCTTTGGCGCCGATTTTGACAAAATGTAGATACCGCTCGTATCGCGCCTGTTTTGCCGGGTCGCTGATAAAAGGACGGAAGCCCGTGTCTTCTGTTTGACCTTCGACCTCTTCAGGCTGCGGTAGCTCTTCGACTTCCTCGTCTCTAAAATGAAGATCTTTGAATAAAAAACAATCTTAAGCTCTAATAAAGAATGGATAAGAACGCACTTTGTTTTTTGTTGTTTTTCATCTTCGAGGATCGCAGCTCTGTCGGAAGCCGTCAGCAAGTGTTTACTTTTAATTACCGGCAGGTTTTTATGCTCGGGGCCGAACCGAGTCTTGCGAACTGCATGGACGCCATTGTAGTCGGGCGGCAGTTTCGGCGGTGGGAAGTATTTCTTAAGTACAGGAGGCTTCTTCGCCAGGACAAAACCTAAAAATATTTTATATTGATAGGCTGAAAAATTCCAAGATCTCCATGGTTGAAAACTTTTATTCAATTTAGTAAATTACAAGGCGTTACGGGCTCCCGGCCCATCATCAGCAACTGGACTATGCCAATGATACATATATATTATTTTTCCACCCTCTTTATTTGTTGAGGGAAATGTCGTCAAGATTGTTTTAAAAATTCACTCCGAGTGGGTCCCACCTATTTTAGATAGTGATAATTAGCTTTAATTGGATTTCCCCTGTCCAACAAGGGAGGCAGGACAAACGAAAAAAACAACTTCCTGTTTTCTCCTTGGTATCCCAGGGATGAACTCATTTTATTTTATATATTACCAACTCCACGGTTCATATCTTCTCTATTGATAGGTTAAAAAATTCCAAGATCTCCGTGGTTGAAAACCTTTATTCAATTTAGTAAATTACATGGACGTTCCGGGCTCCTGGTCCATCATCAGTAACTGGACTATGCTAATGATACATGTTAGTTTTCCACCCCCTTTTTTTTCCTTTGTACGGCCTCCCTTGTTGGCCAGGGGAAATCCGATCATCATTTTGATGACATTCCCCACAAATAAAGGGGATGGAAAAATAATATATATGTATCATTGGCATAGTCCAGTTGCTGATGATGGGCCAGGAGCCCGAAACGTCATGTAATTTACTAAATTGAATCAAGGTTTTCAACCACGTAGATCTTGGAATTTTTCAACCTATCAATAGAGAAGATATGAACCATGGAGTTGGTAATATATAAAATAAAATTTTTTTTATAAAAAAAAAAATCCTCCTGAGGTTAATTCTGCCGTTTCCAATCACCACCCTATCAGACTATCATGGAAGATGTATTTCAGCCTCTCGCCATCTTCAGTCATTAATCGAGTTTATCAATGTTTACTGGCAGTTAAGGTTGGTTGCACACTATCCAGACAGTTTTAGGTTGGAAAAGGTTTGAGATAATTAGTGATAGTTAGGCATTTCTGAATATTAAGTGGTTGGTTTTGCTTTTAAAT
The DNA here is from genome assembly GCF_000648675.2 of Cimex lectularius. Lineage (NCBI taxonomy): Eukaryota > Metazoa > Arthropoda > Insecta > Hemiptera > Cimicidae > Cimex > Cimex lectularius. The sequence continues at coordinate 456,629 of NW_019394173.1, read as the reverse complement.
ATAAAATCATAGTTCGTAACCATCTCAGACTCAAACTATCATGATATCTAGTGCATTATTTAGTACTACTAATCAAACTCATATTTGGCGAAAATACTATTATTAATTCAAACTGGTCGTGCTGTAAATCTGGCCGCCCAACCGGTAGGAATAAAGAGGTTTCCCCCAACAACTGTTAGTGTAAGAACAGTCCCTCTAATTAAAGAAAGTTGAGGAATTATTTACTGCGAAAACTGTGGCCAGGCAGAATTCCTGCATAGCTGCCTATGACCAACCTTTGCAAGATAGCAGTGATGATCAAGCCCAACTGTTTTTGCTTTTCCTATTGAGAAACTGATACAAAATGGGATGATTAGGAAAGGGAAGTCAGTCAAAAGCAGTGGCTGAGACTCGACTGGATGGGCCCGATGCAGTACGGGTTGACTGTCTCGGAAGAAGTGGACAGTAGGATAGATTCGGACAGCAGGAGTCAGAGACCCAATGAGAGCACACAGTGAACAAGAGGTGTCACCTGGGAGTCTCAGCAGTGAGAGGACTCAGTTGATCTAAGGACTCAGTGAAGACCAGTCAACTCAAGGACTCAGTTGATCAAGGAGTCAATGTAGACAGTCAACCCAAGGACTCAGTTGATCTAAGGACTCAGTGAAGACCAGTCAACTCAAGGACTCAGTTGATCTAAGGAGTCAGTGAAGACCAGTCAACCTAAGGACTCAGTCGATCTAAGGAGTCAGTGAAGACCAGTCAACCTAAGGACTCAGTCGATCTAAGGACTCAGTGAACAAGAGGAGTCAACAACAGCCACAGTCAAGTGGAGGACCCAGCCAGCAAAGACTTAGCCAGACAAATCGTATAGACTCAGGAAGGTGCAGGAAGAAGGTTCTGAATACAGGTTTATTGTAGTTTTATTACATAGAATGTCAACCATTTAATTTTCTTACCATCTATGATGCCAAATCCGCCAGAAGTGATCGCAAGCATTTTCTTCTCTTTCCTTTCCTTCCGCCTTTTCTCTTTGAGCGAGTTGACCGTTTCGAGCGAAAAATCATAATTGGACATGTCATCCCTTGCATAAATGTCGGCGTCTTCATCTTCAAATGCGCCGACACCGAATGCTTGTCCTTTGATGGCGAGTTTCTTATTGTTGTCCATCATTCGAAACGTATCCTGCACCTTTGAAACGCCGCCCAACATGAAGTTCTTGTCGAGGCCGGTGTAGCCCATGCCGAACCTGTTCGTCTTCGGCTTCACAAACATCATCTCAACATCGTCCGGTGCAAAGAGATGATTCACGTCAATCTCTTCATCGCTGTCTTTAAAAAAATATAAATACATATATTTAAAAAAAATAAAATGCGAATTAACAAGTTTTACTTATTTAAATGCTACCTGAATCAGGTTTTCCTGGAATGTAACAACCATAGACTTTATTCTGATTCTGCTTGTTTTGCTTTTTCTTCTGCAGCTTTGTAAGACGAGGTCCGATACCTTGACCCGGCTTCCAGCCCATTTTCATAAGCAACTGTACTCCAATTGTCTCCCTATTTAAAATTTTAAAAAAAAATTAACGATATTGGACTTTTGTATGATTGAAAAGACAGACTTGGCAGGACGGAGTATGCTGTGAAGGACGGGGTCGCCTGGTATCGGCCCTTCGGAGAAGGTGACACGTTCTCTCTTGCGCGTCCTGTCCGAACCGCTGTACTCCGGCTTAGCACGTAACACCGATGGAGCGATGCCAAACTGATCCGTGTCCTCCTCATCCATGAAATCCTCCGGCCTTTGCGCCTGCAAATCGGCCTTCTTCTCCCTGGACGATTTGAACGCGGCGGGTAGCCATCCCTCCGGCGTACCCACCGTGTTGTAAAACCCGGCTGAGAAGCCACCGGTGAACGCGCCGTGAAACCTCCTCCGGCCCTGCTTGTCTGTCGCTATCTGGTCTTGTATGTATATCGGCTTCTTCCTAGGTACCTCATCTGAATCCAAATTTCAAAAATTAACTGTACAGTTATAACTGCATAGTAAATATTGAAAATACCTTCTTCAATTGGCTCCAGTGGAGTTCCATAGACGACATAGTCCTCATCGTCGGACTCTCGCATTTTTCAGATTTAAAAACGAAAAAGGCCAGTTTATCTAATGAAAACTTGTTGTTTTCATATGTTTTTGATTCATCAGAAGGTTCGAATACGGCATGCAGAAGGTAATCAACACCACTTGCGACCTCTTGTAGCAGAACTGCTAAGTTCGATCATGAACTTAATACAAGCATCAAAATCATAGATCATTCAACGCATTCATACAGATTCGATAAATAATTAATATGATTAATGAGCCTTTGTACAGGAAAATAAACATATTTTTTCTTAATATACCATCTAGTATCAAACATCAACTCAATGATACAAATTTTGCTGCCATTGCTTGTTGTAGCATTGAGTTCTCGCATGAACTTATCTGTTTGTTGCTTAATTCAGCATGGAAAAAGCTTTCTTCAATGCAAAATTGCTATGAAAAACAGACAGATTTCATAATATTTAAATATAAAAGGTCGCTTTTCTTTACCGTAATAAATTATTATGGATTCATTCAACGATGATTGTATTTTTATTTATGATCGTTGCTAGTTCTCTTTTTTCATTTCATCAAAAATTATACATCAATGGATTATAAATAATAAATAAATAAAATTATTTCGTAATATAAATTTTTTTCTCTTATTGTACTAGTATCAAACAATAATTCAACAATACTCACTTTGCTGCCATTGCTTGTTATAGCATTGAGTTCTAGCATGAATTTAACTGCTTGTTGCTTAATTCAGCATGGAAAAAGAATTCTTCAATGCAAAACTGCTATGAAAAACAGATAGATTTCATAATATTTAAATATAAAAGGTTGCTTTTCTTTATCGTAATAAATTATTATGAAATCATTCAACGATGATTGTATTTTTATTAATGAGCGTTGATAGCTCTCTTTTTCATTTCATCAAAATTATAGATCAATAGATAATAAATAATAAATAAATTATTTCTTAATTTAAATTTTTTTTTATCTTATTGTACTAATATCAAGCAATAATTCAACAATACTCNTAAATCATTCACCTTATTTATAAAGATTATAAATAATTAATTTAATTAAACAATTTTTTAATTTAAAAAAAGTTTTCTCTTATTGTACTAGTATCAAACAATAATTCAATGATACTCCTTTTGCTGCCATTGCTCATTGCAACATTGACTTCTCGCATGAACTTAACTGCTTGTTGCTTAATTCAGCATGGAAAAAGTATTCTTCAATGGAAAATTGCAATGAAAAACAAATAGATTTCACAATGTAGCTTTTCTTTACTGTATAAATTATTAGGGAATCATTCAACGATATTTCATTCCTCTCTCCGATGATGGTTGTATTTTTATTTATGAACGTTGCTAGTTCTCTTTTTTTCATTTCATGAAAATTATAGAACAATAAATTATAAATAATAAATAAATTAAACTCTTTCTTAATTAAAAAAAAGTTTTCTTTTATTGATCTATGGTCAGCAATAATTCAATGATACTTACTTTGCTGCCACTGCTTGTTGAAACATTGAGTTCTTGCATGAACTTAACTGCTGTTGCTTAATTCAGCATGGAAAAAGGATTCTTCAATGCAAAATTGCTATGAAAAACAGATAAATTTCATAATTTTTAAATATAATACGTTGCTTTTCTTTACTTTATAAATTATTATGGAATCATTCAATGATATTCCATTCCTCTCAGTGATGATAATTGTATTTTTATTTATGAGCATTGCTAGTTCTCTTTTTTCATTTCATCAAAAATTATAGAGCAATAGATTATAAATAATAAATTAAATAAATAAATTAAACTATTTGTTTAATACATGTTTTCTCTTACTGTACTAGTATCAAACAATAATTCAACGATACTCCCTTTGCTGCCATTGCTGGTGATAGCATTGAGTTCTCACATGAATTTAACAGTTTGTTACTTAATCCAACATGGTAAAAACATTCTTCAATGCAAAATTGCTATGAAAAACCAATAGATTTCATAATTTTTAAATAAAAACACTGGTTTTCTTTATTGTATAAGTTATAATCAAATCATTAAACAATATTCCACTCTATGATGATGGTTGTATCTTTATTTATAAGCCTTGCTAATAATTTTTTTTTTATTTCACCATCGAAATTAGTGATCATTCACCATATCTATATAGATTAGAAATAATAAATTAATTAAACTATTTCTTCATTTAAAAAACATGGTTGTATTTTTATTTATGAGCATTGCAAGTTGTCTTTTTTCATTTCATCAAAATTGTAAATCATTCACCTTATTTATAAAGATTATAAATAATTAATTTAATTAAACAATTTTTTAATTTAAAAAAAGTTTTCTCTTATTGTACTAGTATCAAACAATAATTCAACGATATTCCTTTTGCTGCATTGCTGGCTGTAACATTGAGTTCTCGCATGAACTTAACTGTTTCTTGCTTAATTCAGCATGGAAACTTTCTTCAATGGAAAATTTCTATGAAAAACAAATAGATTTTATAATTAGGGAAAAAAAATGGGGGAAAAAAACCAAATGCCATATTTAATGAAAAATTATAATAATGCGTAGTCTTTACATTGTAAAAATGAGATTTAGCCAATGAATTGTGTCTTGTGTTTTATTCACTGATGTAACTATAAAAAGATTATTTTTGTATATATAGACATGAACTTTTAGGAAAGATTTGGTTTAGATTCATTACTTTAAATTCACTGTATAATTTTTTTGTATTATATCTATACGGTTTACGTAAAATAATTTTAAGAAGTGAGATTATAGTTACGTCCAGGGTCTTAGAGAAACATTGAAACATTTATTAGTACCGGAATAAATTAACAATTAACATAATAAATTACAGGAAACAATACCATAGGCTATTGTGGATTGTGCAAGAGAAAAATATATTGCCCTTAAGAGTTCAGGTTTTATAAAGTTTCGTAAAATTCTAAATTGATAAAAGTATCAATATTTAATCAATATATCAATATTTAAATTAAAGCTCAAATTTGAGTCCAGTTTAATTTTAGTCTAAATTTCGCTAATTTGAGGTACTTTTTGATTTATTTATGTTTTTTACGCGGGTATATGAACCTTAGGCCTCGGGGTGCTGATGATTTTGAAAAAGAAAAGCACGTTTGTTAGTATGTCGGTGTTGCTATGTTTTACCACTATTTAGTAATTAACAAAATATAAATATGTGTGTATTTCTGGGCAAGGAACATTTTAATAATTATACAGATTCACGAAGGCATCAGCTTGGTGTTTAGAACAAATAGAAATATTGTTGTCATGGTGATGGTTGTAGTGTTGCTAGACAACTTCAGTGCCCAGATCGATCAGCAAGCCGGCTGATTTATGTCGCACACGACGTACAAGAAGATCTGGGCCGATGCCCAGGCGATCCTGGACGAGGCGACCAAGGTCGACGTCGAACAGCAGTCGACGAAGCCGACCCGTGACCGCGACCATGCTCGCAAAGTCGTCGGTACTTTGTACCTCAAGTACATACAGTCTGTGAACAAGCTTGACGAGTGCTACGACCAGATCGTACAACCGCAGAAGCGACTCCTGGTCAGGAGGCTCCTCGACGCGAGCATCGGTCGGTTCCTAGAGTTGAAACACGAACTGGTCAACATCGACATGTCGGAATTCAGCTACTTCGACGACATCATGCTCGAGGAAAAGTTACTGCCGCAAGAGGCAAGACAAAAAAAAAACCTGATCACATCCAATTTGGTTATATATCTTCCTTACATCTTTACAGCCCCCTTAAACAATTTTTTTGTTGATTTCCCAGGTGGAAGTCTGCGTACCGACTTATTTCAGACGAGAAAGGGAAACGGTGATTAAGGAAAGGCGGCAGACCATCGACAGAATCATGAGAGAACTCGGCTTCTATGAGGACGACGCGACGGGTATCATAATGACGGAGGAGAAGGCGATCAGCCTGATCCAGGCCCACGAGAGGGCGCGCCAGGGCCGGCTTAGGGCCCAGTTCATGAAGGAGATCAGGTCCCTCAAGGACAAGATCAAAACCGAGCCGAAGGAAGACGAACTGGAAGAGAACAGCAAAAGGGCTGCACTTAAAATCCAGAAAATATGGAGAGGGTACATTACAAGGTAGGTATTTTCGCGTCAATCCTAAAATTATATTTTCAACCGTTTGCTTTTTAAACCAGGAGGAAGATAAAGAAGAGGGTCATGGAAGAAATGCTCCTCATCGGCATGCTTCCAGGGGCGTACACTTCGACAGAAGAGAGACAACGGGCCGAAGAAGTCAAGAATATCAGGAGGCAATTGCAGGAAGAGAGAGAAACCGAGTATCAGAAAGCCCTGGCGGTGGAGAAGGAGAACGTAAGAAAATTAATATTTTTAAAGCCGCTTTACAACATACAATTGGGGCGTTTTTCCGTATTTCTGGTGAGTTTGTAATATCTTCAACACTCTTGGAGAGATGGTAGATGATTAGGAATGGGAAGAGATGGTTACACACCATTAGGTTAAGTTTGGTTAGGGTCGATTAGAGACAGAGGTGGTGAGCGTTGGTAAGGGATGGCCAAATACGATTTATATTCATATTAGTTTGAGTTAGTATAGTTTAAGGATGACTAGCGATGGTGTTATCATGCTAGTTTGGGTTAGATGTGGTTAGCGATGGTTAACACCACTAGATAACACCATGGTTTTAGTTCAATCCGGCAATTGAAGAAGGAAACTATACAAACTCGTCTTAACCAAAAAGCGAGACCAGGTGGATCTGAACGATCGGAAATGACATCTCTTCAGGTTCATTTCTCTATCTCACAATATTTTAACAGATAAAGAAAAACGAGGGGCCCGTCATGATCGAAGAGATGGGCGACGAGGTGAGAGCCTGGTTCATGGGGTACAAAGAACAGACGGGCAAGTTTCCCGATCTGCCGAGCGAGGAAGCAGGAGGTTCCGCGTTGATTTTCAGCAGGCAGGGTGCTGAGAGCGAGAGGAGCAAGTCGACGGCACCTTCTTCCAAAGAAAGCAGTAAGTATTTTGGATCAGTTTAAAATTTTGAGTTAAATCGGGTTTTTTTGTAAGAAAAGGGAAGCAAGGGAAGGAAGAGCGCGAAGGAGAAGGAAGAAGTGAAAAAAAGACCGGAAGAAGAAGAAGACCCGGGGTTCAAGATGGCACCGTCCAACTTCTTAGCTGAGCTCATGGTCGCCTGTTCTGAGTACGACGAGAGGTGGAAAGGGATGGACGAGGCGGCCAATCCTATGCAGACACACTACGCCGACCTCATAAAAAAGGAGAAAAAAGCCGAAGTCGAGGCCGAATTGAGAAAAGTGAGTCGAACCTTCCGCATCGGCGAAGTTTGACCGAGTCTTTTTTTTTCAGATCGTCGACGACCAACTTCGAGCCGAGCTAGAGGCGCTCCAGGCCGCTCTGGACCGGGACAGAGCTAGGAAAGGCAAGAAGGCGAAAAAGGCTGCCAAGAAAAAAAGCCGAAGAGGTGGGAAAAAAGGGAAAAAGAAAAAAGAAAAGGACCTGACTCCAGATCGTACGACGGAAAGCCTCTTCGAGGAGTTAGTCACACACGGAATCATAAGAAAATACCCTGAAGTGTCAATTTCGAGCTTTTTAGGCGAAAGGTCCTACGCTAACCACGAGCTGAGATCACGCGGTCTCGATCCTTTGCCTTCTCTAGGCGACATTCGCCAGGTATCTTTAACATTATTTATATAAAAGGTTTAATAATCGTTAAATGTTAATCATAGGTGATCCTTGAGTACTGCATCCTGCCCCTGGGCAGCCCGCACGCCCACAAGAATTCGCCGTTGGTCCGTTCCATCCTTTTGGCCGGTCCGCAGGGCAGCGGGAAGAGGCTTTTGGTCAACGCCATATGCACGGAAACGGGGGCGACCCTGTTCGACCTTTCTCCGGCCAACATCGTCGGAAAATACCCCGGGAAAAGCGGCCTCGTCATGCTGCTCCATCTGGTCTCAAAAGTGTCAAGGTACCATGTATTTATTTTTTAAAGCGAACGACTTAACCATCGGGTCATGCCATAGTAGGTCAAAAACATGGAAGGCACTTGTAGCTTTTTGCCATTTCAATCTTTATCTTTTCTTTTATTGAACCGAGATCCAGAGAAAATTGGCAGACATGGATGATCAAAAGCCAATGGACTGAAACTTCCGCGTGACGTGGAAACTATGTAAATAAGGATATATGAGTTATTATGCTGCTCCATTGAGCGTGAACTGATTTTTCTTCGAGTTTATTCGATTAACTCCGAAGTTGGGTTGAAAATCTATATAGATATTACGCAGGGTGGGCGACCAAGACCCGAGGGGTTAAATGCCTGAGTAAACTCGTACCCCATCCCTAAAAAGTCGGGGACTTGGTCGGCTCACGTGTCCTACATAAATCTCTTGGGCTTGTTCACAAACCCCAAGATTTTGGACCAAAGATTTGGTAATGTCCGCTCCTTTAAAGATTTCAAATCTGGACCTAGCATACCTATCACACTCTGTGAGGTAGAGCCTTGCCGTTCCTTCTTTTATTTCGCAAAAACGGCAAAAGGGATATGGTAGAATACCCTTTACGGAGAGGTGTCTTCTCAGTGGGCAGTGTCCCGTCAGGATACCTATCAGCCGCCTAATTCCCTTCCTTGAGATAGAGAATAGCCACTGCGATTCTGCTGGTTTGATCACCTTGACAAACTCCTTCGATTGCCTGTGTCTGGGGGTTAAATTCCACTCCTTAAGGTATTGTTTCATGCCTAAGTTATTAATACTCTCCTTCGCTGTGCTCATAGAGTGAGGTAGAGCCTTCTTTGGCCAGGCTATCCGCCTTTTCATTACCATAGTACGTGCTGGTATCCAAATAAGGGTTACATTGTTCTCAAAACTGGAAGAGATCCTATTGATAAGATCTACAGTTTCCTCCACCAGTCTTGAGGTTGACAAGTCTTTCGGTAATGACCTAAGACTAGCCTGATTCTAAAAAATTCTAATATCCTTTCCCTTAATTTTATTTTCCATAAGTGTTCTACAACATAGATTAATGGCCCAGATTTACGCCTGAAAAACGGAGGTGTTATTGCCAAGAGGGGAGGAGATGCTGATTCCTAATTTAGGTATGTAGATTCCTGCACCACTCTACCTTTGATAAGTGAACCATCTGAGTAGCAGTCTATGTTGGGATGGTCATCATCCGAACTATAATTATATTCACAAGGAGTGACTACCTGAAAGTACTTTTTCCCAGAATTTTATTCTCTTAACCATGGAAAGACATCATCTTGAACCAATCGCAATATTAATTGGTCACTGGGAAGTGGATATCTCAGGGGAAGTTGGTGTTTCTCAGCTTTAGCCCGATTCCGAGAGACTGGTAGTGCCAATGCAGCCAGGTAGTGCATAATCATTATGACCCTAAGGGAGGACAGAAATATTGTCATTGTTGCAAGACGAAACCATTTACAATAGACCCCGCCAGACCCTAAATGAAGTACAAGATGTTTTGGCAAGGCCTTTGAAACCACCTGCAGCAACAGCTCGCCACCAGCAACTCAGAAGAACATGGTGCAGCGAGCTCTTAGAAGAGAACACCAACTGGAATGCTGTTGCTAACTGATGAGTCGTGTTTCAGCCTGTATAGTACCATTCGCTTAAGAGTCCACCGAGAACAGGGGATGCTTACAATGCCCCAGTTCGTGCTCTCTTCAGTGCAGTTTGGAGAAGGATGTGTAATGGTTTGGGCTGGAATTTACCCCGGAGGACGAACTGGAGTTCATTGTTGAAAGCAACTTCACCGCAGTCCGTTACCCCGAGAAATTATCGTAATGCATCCCTCAAACCAGGGGTATTCGATTTCTGGATGACCATGCCAGACCCCATCGACTCCAGATCTTAATCCAATTGAGCACATGTGTGATGTGTTGCAGAGAAGGCTTTTCGATCAACATCAGCATCCAGTTGACCTGCAACAACTCAGTGCAGCGTTGCAACATCTATGGAGTGAATTTTTTTATGAAATTAGAGCCTAACAGCCTTCAGTAAAAAACATAACAATTCCTAATAAATTTTAATGCAATTTATAATAAAAATTAAACAAGAATCTAGGGAAAGTAAATACTACAAAATTGGCAATATCCCTATTCGTTTTGAGCAGTTTATATAAAAGAATTCCGTTACTGACTGAGACACCGTCAGACCAAACCGCTGGATCTAAAGGGCTGAGGTTTCGACAGTGCATCCCTATAATGACACGGATAGCCGCTGAGAAAGAATTTTTTTGAAATTCCATTTGGTATGGTATAAAATGGACAATTTTTTCCCGTGTATAGACCGAAGTGAACTGAAGAAGAGTGACTGGGAGTTTTGGTAGCCCTGACAAGAGCTGGTGTTGACCTGTGGTGTAGAGATGGATGCGGCCGGGACAGTGTGTGTTCCGTGACCGAGAGAGTCCGGGGTCGTGGATAAAATGAATGATGGACTCTGCAGCGATTGAAGGGACTCTGGTGCAGCACGTAGCCTAATGCAGCAGTTGGCCAGTAGTCAAGTCGGCTGTGTTCTGAAGGCGAGTTCGACTCTAATGCTGCGAGTACTCTTGATGTCTTTGTCGGTCCTCCATTAATGATTGTTGAGAACTCGTCGGAGAGACGAGTCTCAAGGTGCAAGGTAATATCTCGTCGAGTAGATGAGTCTCAAGACTCAAGGTGTGCAGTAAGATCTCGTCGGGGAGACGAGTCTGAAGTCAGTGGGGCAGCGTTCTTGTTTATATAGGAAATGGCTTTTCTCTGACTATAGAGTGGAGTGCGAGACCATTCAAGAACTAGTGGTGACACCTAGCAGGTACCATGGTTACTGCAAGTGGCTACACAAAGAGAATTTGAGAAACGTGGCGTTATATTAGGAAGCCATACTAGCACTACTAGCATCGCATTAGAAGGTACATTAAAACAGATTGAGACGAAATCGTGAGTAAAAGGTTTTTAATTCTATAAAAGGCCTGGGGACGGAAATCAAAAAGATGACCTTCCAACGTTGGTTTTTACATTTTTCCGTGCAATTTCAGACTCCTACAACCTTCAGTGATCCTCATAGACTCGGCGGAAAAGACTTTCATGAAGAAGGTGCCGAAGACGGACAAGACGGATCCGAAGAGGCTGAAGAAAGACCTGGCCAAGCTGGTCAAAGGGATCGGGCCGGACGATCAGGTAAATTTTGAAGTTTGTAGACGATAAAGAGTCTTGACTGTGCGAGTTAAAGGTCTTGGTCATCGGTACGAGCCGGCTTCCGTGGGAATGCGACCAGAAACTCCTAGTCCAAGCGTACCACAAGCTGATCTTCGTGCCCAGACCGGATTACGCTTCGCTCAGCCTCCTCTGGAACGACCAGCTATTCCAGTACGCCGGGCTGTCCAGGCAGTTCAACACTTCGTCCCTCGCGAGACTCGCCGACGGATACACAGTCGGGAGCATACTAGCCGCCATCAAAGACGTCCGTACTTGAACTGCCCGTTTCGACGGAAACGTCAAATTTACAATTTTTTTACAGGTGCTGACTTGCAAACGCGTCCTCCAGCTCAGGATGCACCAACTGACGCACGCAGAGATTATAAACGTCCTCTGCAAACGTGAACCGGTCTACAGGGAAGAAGAGGAAGAGTTCCTCAACTGGTACTCGAAGACGCCCATCGGTAGGAAGAAACAGAGGGCCCTCGAACTTGAAGCGGAACGCATCAAAGAAATGGAATCTATGCAGAAAAAGAAATAAACTCAAACAAAGAAATAAAGATATTTAAGAAAATAAACCTCCCACCAATTTCATTTCGAGCTATTTCTCCTCGATATAATGAGCCATTTTCAGTAGGTAATGTAACATATACAGGTTGTCCCGTGAACAGACGTCAATACTTCAAGAAGAAGGTTTAGGAGGTTCAAACTGTTCAAAGCCTGACTTCAACTTTTCACAATTTTATTTCATGTAGTCCCTTATTTCTCATAAAATGGTAATCATGTTGAAGCTTTTTGTTTCTTTGTAATAGAAGTTTCAAAATCTTAATGATTTTTTTTTACCAGTTTGATACAGGAAAATCAAATTTTTAGCAACTAAATGTTTGTTTTACTTTAGTGATAACGATAAGTGATGACTGACCTTTAAGCGGTCGGCGCCATATCTGTTAGATTTTGCAAAACCAAGAAAATATTGAATTGATGCTAGGTGTTGTTGTTGAAGAGGGGAATCCATGCTGAACCGGCATTGGGTCACTTATTGGGTCCGGCTTCACTTGTTGAACTGTTCAAACTCGCGAGTGAAGACGGACCGATTGTTGGTTCAGCATAGGTTCCCCTCCTCACACACCATCACCTAGCATTAATTCAATATTTTCTAGGTTCTGCAAAATCTGACAGACAAAACATCTTATAAACTTTAAGGGGTCCATATACGCTCAATATTATTGCACAATGTGGGTTGCACAGTATTTTGACGGAGGCCCTACACTGCTCAATATTATTGCGCAATATTTTGATTTGTGCAATAAATTGTATCGTATGCAGGCAATATTGATGGTTGTGCAATATATTGCACAATCGCGAGCACAGACGTATAACCTTCAAGGCAATATATTGTGCAATTAGTTCCAACCAGAATTTCATGTAGTGAAGTCATTTTGAGTGATAGTGATTTGTGTTGTGTGATTATCGCTGTGGGTGCCAGTGCGAAAAAGAAGAAGAGCTCCTGAATTTGTAGAAACCTCATTTCTTCGAAATACCAAAGCAAAGGCTCCATATCCTCCGCACCTGCACCACTTTTCTCCGCATCACGAATCCGTTGTAGTTCTTTTCGGAAGTTTGTTCTCAAAGAATTAATTTTTTTCACTACTTCTTGTTTATCAGCCTCCGGATATTTTTCGCGGTATTTTTCTAACAACACTTCATACTGCTCCCCCTTCTTCGCACGATTAGTATAATCTTTACGCTTCATATCCCACAGAGCTGGAAGGCCACGATAAACGTCAATCAATTCGAAAATGAATTGCCTATCAGCTTCCTTGGCAGCCATGACGACGCGTACTCTACCACGTGTTGATACTGATGGGATATTGCGCAATATTGCCTACAGACGGCACAACCTTTTCCCGTTTGCACAATATATTTTCAAGGATTTGAATTTAGCAAAATATATTGCACAACCTTTCAATTTCGACTACACACGATCAACTATATTGCACAAACCTAAATATTGCGCAATAATATTGAGCGTGTATGGGCCGCTTTAGACAAGAACTTTGAAAACTCATGCAACTTTACTTGCTACAATTTAAAAAAAATTAATCTAATAGTTTTTTCAATGCTATTTGCATTGGTGCAATGAATTTTACAGTAGGATTAACATTTTATGAGACACGAGTGATTTTATGGAATAAAATTGTAAAAGGTTGAAATAACCAATAATTTGAAATATCTCTGATACATTTGAGAATGGCAATACAAATCAAATTATATTACAAGTGGGTGGAATTTTTTGCTCTGTCAGTGAATTTGTATTCTATTTTGCTTTCATTAATTAGAGAGCCAGAGAAGAGAATCCCAAACTTTCTAGTTCATAATGTAAAAGATCATGATTAATTTTATCGTTTTTAATACATTTTTTTATGCGAAGCAGATCAGGATGATGAGGAACGACCGAATTAGAAATATAACTGAACTGAAAGTCATTCGCTAATCATTACGGTCGTCCACCTTTTACCAGATTCTCAATAATTGACTGATGACGCAGCGTTCCTTGGACAAGTGTAGCGCGTTTAATTATAATTAAATCATGATTTTAATTAATTAGGATTTGGTTTTCGCCCGAATCTTTAAAATACCCCGACTTCTTCTAGGGTCTGCCTATTTTTCTACGTTATCATAGGTGGAATGTTCATCTAGGATTTTTGGCCTTCTTTTCTCTATTTTTTAAAATGATTATTCGGAAATCGTGAGATGCGGTCTGGTGTGATGTAGGTTGCAGAAAAATATTTTTTTATCGTGCACGTTTCGACCTTTATTGAAATCATATTCAGGGCCTGGGATTTACATTTAATTGTTTACATTTAACAAATATATGTTGTCGATATTGAATTTGATTAATGATATTGGCGTAGCTGCGACTGAGTTGAAGTTTTTTTTTTTTTTTTTTGCCTTATGATCTTTGCATATTAGCCATGACAAATTCTTACATATATATTGTTCAAATTGGGGGTTATCGGGAAAAAACGGCCAGAGGCGACGGTGGGAATCGAACCCACGACCGCGGCGTGGGAGTCTCTCATGCTAACCACTCAGCTACCGTGGTCCCCCCAAGTTTAAGTTTAGTTCTGTAATTGATGCTGTGTTTATCTCTGTTGATGTAAACAATTTCTAAAAAGTTACGTTTATTTTTTTTTCTGTGTGTAATATTTTTGGATTGTTGAAGTCGAAATTGTATTTGTGTTCAAAATGGTGGGTAGCAAGTGCTGAAGGATTTTGCTTGGTTTTTTCAAAAGTCAGTGTCACTAGCGGGATTCGAACCCATGACCTTCGGCTAAATACGCCGCTGCTCTACCACTTGAGCTATCGTGACTTCGATCCACTCGGACACCAACTTCCCATCTCAACCTCACGCTCGTGACACTTACTTTTTTATCTCAACTAAAAACCTTAATTAACTAACAGCTGTTCGTTAAATATTGCTAAGCCAATGCGTTTGTCATAGGGTCATCAGCGATGACAGATGCACCAAACCCTATCTGCCGTCTTAATTGACGCTATGACCAGTTAATCTTAAGACACCAACTTTTTCATCTCAACCAGGACCTTACATAAAAAGAATAATTCCTTACCAATATTGAATCTAATTCAGAAAATCCTCATTCAATATTTCTTTTGAGTTAAATAAAACCGCCTATAATGAAAGAAAACTTCCCAGATTTACCGCGCCCCTAACAAAAGCGGGTCAAAGAACTGCAACAACAATACAATAATTTTTTTTCTTGGCTTTGCATCAATGCATCGACCATGCGTTTTCCTTCGGCGTCGCCGCGGTCTATAGAATTTACTATGTTTCTTTCACTACGTGTTGTTGCCTTTTATATTTTGATGTCATTCTTTTTTATAAAGGTCATTAAACTGTCAAATACTGGAATATTTTTAGTGTTGCTCAATATAGTTGCTATATTTGTTGGGACGCTACTCCGTGCTTTCTTAAATTCTCATATAATTCCTCTCTACATGTTAATATGACATGTTCCGGGTCGGCATATGTTTCTCTGTCACAGTCGCAATTTGAGTTTTCTATGAAGGATATTTTTGCTAGATGGTGCTGAAGTTGGTTGTGGTTAAGTTTAAGTCTGATAATGGTAATGAAAAAGTTCCTTGGTCTAGTAAGTCTGTGGAACCATGACTTGTAGGGAATGGCGGGTTGGATTCTTGCATAGTATTTCCCTTTAATTCGTTTGGATTCGACGTATTCTTTTTGCCAATTCTGTTTTATTGATATGTGCTTTTATATCGCATGTTCTTATCAATTTAAATGGGCTCCCATTTTTTGCAGCATCTTTCTTTTACCAATAGGTCTACTTCCTCGTTGTATTTATTTATATCGTGTGCTTTGACCCATATGAAGTGAACTTCTTCGCTTTTCCTCAATTCGGCAAGTACCCCTAGTATTTCCTCTATTAGTGGGTTTTTTGTCAGTTTTAACCTGTTCTAAAGCCGTTAGTACGCTAAGGCTGTCTGATAGGATGGCTGCGTCGTCGTGTGTTAGATTTTCTGCGGCTAGACACTTAAGAGCTTGTAGTATGGCAATGCTCTCTGCCGAATAGATGGTGGTTATTTCCGGAAGCTTCCATTTATGGGATAATGTGCCTTCTGTTGTCATTATTGCTGCGCCCGTTCCTTTTTCTGACTTTGACCCATCCGTGTACACAACTTTGGTAACGCTGCAGTTGCCTGTCTCTGCATTTAATCGCGTCTGGCTTTCCTGTTAGGTAATTTGGGTTTAATATCACACTCGGCCTAGTCACAGGTTTCCAATGTGGATATTGCCTAGGTCCTAATATTGATTTTCCTTCCTTTTACTAACCGCTTCAATTTCATGTGTGTCTAGACGGATGTGTAACTTTTGTTGGGTTGTGGATCTTAATCATGTTAGTCTTGTAGGAGCTAGTTTGTCAAGGCCCTAACCATCCCTAAACAATAATATTAATGCGTTACATTTCATTCATTCACATTGACGAAGTGCAATTTTCACCGCACCTAATTTCTTTATCTGAGACCTTTACCAGCTAAATAATGTATTGTTTATATTACAAATGCTCATATTGCAACAAAATTTCCAAACGTCCCAATCATGTCTCCATTCGCTAGTATTATCGTCTCAATCGTGTTCACCTTTCGTCCCAGTCGTCATATAAAACCAGTCATTTGTCCCAATCGTTCTGCAACGATGTCCTTCATGGCTTAGGGTAATAATTCTGTGAAGTAACCCTTTGGCCGTGTTTATTATTGTACGAAGAGGATGGTGAGATGTAAAGTTGAGGCAGCGATCTGTGTTTCTTGGTTTTTGATACCAATCTGTGATTAATGTTGTTTTATTACGAGCGTATCTAAAAATGGTTTTATGTTTTTGTTTTTTTAATTATATTTATTCTACATGTTTATTTAGAAATCGTGAGATGCGGTCTGGTGTGATGTAGGTTTCAGAAAAACATTTTCTTTATCGTGCCAACGTTTCGACCTTTATTGAGATCATCTTCAGGGCCTGGGATTTACAAACATTGTTTACATATAACAATTACATTTTGGATGTGAAAAAGTGAATTTATACAATGCAAAATATATATATTTCTTTATATATTCAATCAAAGTATTTGAAGCGGCTTGTGTTGTTGCGAATATAATGCCTATAGGAATAATAGGAATGTCTATAATAATAATAATATAGGAAAATAGCTCAACTTAAAAAATTACACGAAATAGTGAATAATGGTAATGATGAGCTTCAAGGCACAACATATGATAGACCATTGCAATATAAATAGTGGAAGCAGCCGGCAGATGCTATTGACATCCAGTATTTACATACTACCGAAATGGCCGATGGTGATTATATGTCTATATATACTGACGGAAGCAAATCAGAGGTTGGTGTAGGTAGTGCTTTTGTTTATTTCCAAAATGATTCAAAAATTTATGAAAAAAAAATACAGACTGCATCAGGCATGTTCCAATAATCAGGCCGAACTTTTGGCCATTCTGAAGAGCTGCTATGAAGAAAAAATCAGGAGGGAATATTGCCAAATTTATCATTTTAAGTGACAGTCAAGTGTCCTTAGAATCAATTATTAATTATGATAATCATGGATTTTTGCCTGAGCAAATAAGGAAAATTATTCAAACAGTCAAACAGAATGTTAATGAACAACTAGGCTCGGTGAAGGCTCATTGCGGAATAGAGGGAAATGAAGAAGCTGACAGACTGGCCAAATTAGCATCTACTGACGAGAGTTTGAATTTAGCATACACCAAACTTCCAGTCATCAATTATAAATAAACTTTTCAAAGAGAGCCTGGAAAAATGGCAAAATGCTTGGTCAAGTACAAATAATGGAAGGCAGACAAGAAAGTTCTTTCCCAAAGTTGCCGATAGATTCCAGCCGCGCATCCAACTACCCGCACCGCTAACCCACATCTTAACCTAACACGGCCCAAACAACAGCTATTTTTTCCGCTTACATCTAAAAGAATCTTCATCATGCTCATGCCTGCTTAATTTCCCAGTAGAACAAAGCATTAAACACCCAATATATGAGTGCCCACTAATAGAACCACTGCGTAGTGTTTGGACAGTGCCTACTGCAAGACAAGAAGTGGCCACCTGATAAGAAGGAGCTCGTGAAGAGAGAATATTATGAACATTTTGACACATTCATTAAAGCAATAGATTTTAATTTAATTTAGTTAAATGTTATGTTATTTGTTTATTTAGTTTTAAATTAGTTTCTACTTATTAACGTTATTTATTATTATTTAACAGTTTCAGTAATTGTCTTTTCGCCATAATATGAATCTGATATCCCAGTATATATTTTATATTTACGGTTATTGTGTTACATGTAATATTTTGTATGAAGCATGTAGAATAAATGTGTGGTGATTACTGACCGTTAATCGATATTTATTTAGAAATCGTGAGATGCGGTCTGGTGTGATGTAGGTTTCAGAAAAACATTTTCTTTATCGTGCCGTTGCTTTACTTAGAAATACTTTGATTGAATATATAAAAAAAAAATATTTTGCATTGTATAAATTCACTTTTCCACATCCAAAATGTAATTGTTATATGTAAACAATGTTTTGTAAGTCCTAGGCCCTGAAGATGATCTCAATAAAGGTCGAAACGTTGGCACGATAAAGAAAATGTTTTTCTGAAACCTACATCACACCAGACCGTATCTCACGATTTCTGAATAATCATCGACTATCGGTCACTAATCACCACACATTTATGTGTTTTTACAGATCCGTATAGTTTCGGGGGTGTTGGTGAGTTGTTTTGAAGTGATTTGTAGGTGTGTATATCAATTTCTTTTTGTTTAAGTTTTTCTTGGAGGAATTTGTTTGTCTGTTTGGTGAGAGAAGGGGTAGGGTCTGATTTGATTGTGCTGTATGTGTTTATGTCGTTGATAATTTTGTTTTCCTATACTTAATTTTTTTCCTTATACTCTTTTTGGTTGATTGCTATTGTTTGTTTTGTTTTATCAGCAGAAAGAATGAGTATTTGTGAGAAAAATCTTCGTTTTAGTGTAGGTTTGTTGAGATATGTTGAGTTGTTTTGAGGAGATTTTTCTGAAACCTACGTCACACCAGACCGCATCTCACGATTTCCGAATAATCATGGACTAACGGTCACTAATCACCACACGTTTTTTTAAATACTATGCCGGAGCGGTTTTCGATCGAACGACCTATTTCCATCTCGTTCCCCAGATCGGTTCCGTATCCTCATCTTTGCCCAATAGCCGAGCAGCTGCACAGGTTCCCCAATATCCAATATTGGATAATGTTAACAGGTGAGGATTGATTTCGGTTCAAAAATACTAGCTATAAACTCTACTTGTACAATTTTCGATCGTTACATACCATTATGTCATGAGAAGAATCGTGCTTCCACTTCCTTGAAATGCCGAGCCGTGGGAATTCAGCATGGCCTGGTTTTTTCCCATAGACAATCCTTTACATTTCTTATGTGAAGATTTTTCGTGCTTTCTGATGATGATGATGCTGCAGCTAAAAGAATAATGAGTTCTTCCTACGAGAAGTTATGAATATTTGTCCTAACTTACTTAAAACAACGTCAAAGGTTGTTATAAAGGTTATGATGATGCTGAATGTACGGTTATGTAAAAGATATGTAGAGATGTTGGCATTAGGAAAGGGGAAAAATGGTCATAATCATATTTATCATCTTTATGATCCGTACATAAACAGAGATTGAACACATTCAGATAAGTTAGAAATGTTTTTGTATAAAAATCTTAAAACAGCATACAAATGATGATGCTGATGAAAATATATCGAAATAAAAGTTTATGTCGATATTGCAGGTTGCATAGTGCCTATAAATTGCAAAATAATGAACCCTTTCTTAGAGCGGTTATGACGACGACAGTAATTACCCATAATTTTCTTAAAACAAGAAAAACTGGTTGTGATGATGAGGATGGTGGATGTACAGTTGGGAAAAAGGGAGAGGTTGTGATGATGATAATGAAAAAGAAGGTGAATATGCTTTCGTTTTTGTACTAATAGTATTCATAATTTTAATATAATTCATTTGATCTTTATAGTAATGTTCTTGTGGATGCTGATGATGACAACAATGATGATACATGTTGTACAAAAAGAGATTTTACGTTCACAAAAAATAATAACTTTCATTCATTTGATTTCATGGTGATTATGACGACGACTACAATGATATTATTAGCAATGATGATGAGGCAACAATGATGATGCAGATTGTGATGAAGATAATGAAAAAGAATGTGAAAATGCTTTCGGTTTTATAATAATAGTCCTCATAATTCTAATATAATTCATTTGATCTTTATAATAATGTTCTTGTGGATGCTGATGATGACAACGATGATGATACATGTTGTACAAAAAGAGATTTTACGTTCACAAAAAAAAATAACTTTCATTCATTTGATTTCATGATGATTATGACGACGACTACAATGATATTATTAGCAATGATGATGAGGCAACAATGATGATGCAGGTTGTATAATATATAGATTTTACGTTCACAAAAAAAATAACTTTCATTCATTTGATTTCATGATGATTATGACGACGACTACAATGATATTATTAGCAATGATGATGAGGCAACCATGATGATGCAGATTGTATAATATATAGATTTTACATTCACATAAAACAATAATTTCCATTCATTCATTTGATTTCATGACCAGGATGATTATAACGTCGACTAAGATGATGTCAGCAATGATAATAATGAGACAACAATGACGATAGTTGTTTTACATTCGCAAAATCAATCACTTTTATTCATAAATCTTTTATCTTTCATGATCAAAACAATATGACTACGACGACGATGATGTTGATGCCGTTATTGATAGCAACGATGATGACCACGATGATAATACAGTCAGTTCTAGACTTTAAATTCAGAAAACTCAATTATAAAATCTTTCGAGATGATGATGAGGACAATGACAACGATGATGATACAAGTTGTATAGTATTCAGATTTTACGTTCGCAAAAAACAATAATTTTCAAACATTCATTTCATTTCATGATCATGATGACAATGACGACGACTATGATGATGTTAATAGCGATGATGATGAGACAACAGTGATGATACAGGTTGAATGACATATAAATTGCAAACAGTGACTTTTATTGATTTATTGATCATGTTGATGCCAATATTAATAGCAATAATGATGAAGACGATGACTATATAGATAGTTCTAGATTTCAGAAAATTCAATTGTCCTTTCCTGATGAAGATGTTGATGATGACAACGATGATGATACCGGTTGTATAGTTTACATATTTTACATTCACAAAAAACAATCATTTTCATTCATTCATTTGATTTCATGACATGATTATGACTACGACGACGGTGATGTTGATGACGATGTTCAGAGCAATGATGATGCTGACGATGATTATATAGACAGTTCTAGGCTTTACATTCGGAAAACACAATTAGATCATCTTTCGTGATGATGATGTTGATGTTGATTGATCCAGGTTGTGTGGTGTAGAGATTTTACGTTCACAAAAGACAGCCACTTTCTTTCGTTCATTTAATCTTGCATAATAATAGCTATGATATTGACGACGACGACGACGACGACGACATTATGATACAGGTTGATGATGTTGATGCCACTATATAACAAAATTAGGTATAATTATAATTATAATCATGATTTTTGTAGTGATAATGAAAATTAACGCGATAATGATTATGGTGCGATGATGACGACGATGATTATACAGATAGTTCTAGACTTCAGATTCACAAAATTCAACTGTATATCCTTTCGTGATGAAGATGTTGATGATGATGATAATGACAACGATGATGATACAGGTTGTTTAGTATACAGATTTTACGTTCACTAAAAACAGCCATATTCTTTCATGCATAATGATGATTATTGTCATCATAACGACGATGTTGTTGATAATGATGATTACAACAAAGATGGTACAGGTTGATGATGATAATGACAACGAGGATGACACAGGTTGATGATGTTGATGCCACTATACACAACAAAATTAGGTATAATTGTAATTATAATCATGATTTTTGTAGTAATGATGATAATTAACGCGATAATGATGATGGTGCTATGATGACGACGATGATTATACAGATAGTTCTAGACTTCAGATTCACAAAATTCAACTGTATATCCTTTCGTGATGAAGATGTTGATGATAATGACAACGAGGATGATACAGGTTGTTTAGTATATAGATTCACTTAAAGACAGACACTTTCTTTCATTCATCTTTCATAATCATGATTATTATCATCATAACGACGATGTTGTAGATAGTGATGATGATGATTACAACAATGATGGTACAGGTTGATGATGTTACTATATAGAATAATATTTGGTATAATTGTAATTATAATGGCGATTTTTGTAGAGATGATGAACATTAAATCGATAATGATGATGGCGATGAAATTTTTTGTAGATTAAAATTTATGGCAATATAACATATAATTCATATTACAGTGATCTGATGTGAACTTGATAAATATATCTTATGATACAGTTGATGATGATTGGGTTGGTAGATGATGATTATGAAGAATAATGTGTACAATCCATTATAGTTCGTGGTCCGATTGAGTTTATCTCAACCAATACCTTTCATAAAGATTAATTAATTGAAAAAAATGTGTACAATGATGATGTTCTTGTAGAGTGGGGCGATTAACAATATCCAGAATTTCTTTAAGACAAATGTGCCATGATGAGATGATGATGTTGATAATGATGCAGGTTTTTGTAGGATATATTTTTGTTGTTAGTGCATTTTAGTTGGGTTTAAAAACATCACTTTTGACGTTTGAGTAGGAAAACGCGTACAGATGTCAAGTTTGACGAAGAAACGAATGGCCGATGATAAAGAGCGAGCCTTTGCGGACCACTTTAACCCGCTCTTCCCGTCCGCGCGAGATGTTAGGGTCGATAAACCCACCCCATCGGGGAACCGACCTTGGTCGCCGAGTCATCGCCAGCCGCCCTTCTTTTTTCTTTAGGAGGGGGTCCAGTCGGCTTCGCCGTGTGTACGCCGTCCGCGGGCAGCCAGTCCGTCACCTGACATGCACCCAGGCTGACATGGATATCGAATTCGAAGACCTGACGTTCAACGTCGACCGGGGATGGTTCAATCTGAAAGGTGAGACTTTTTTGCACACAATAAAAACATTTTATAGTTCGTGCGGTAGACTCGGATCTAAGACGAAAAACGGCGAGGATAGACGGTAAAGTATCCCCAAGTAAAGTGACTAAATGGCACTTTAAAAATAAAAAATACCTATATATAGAGATAAATAAATCTTCTCTCCTGATTTGACCAGAAATACACAAATCATTTTTTCTTAGTTGATTGTCGACATTGCCAGGCGGAAAAACAGCGAAGATGTGCAATCCCCGAAAAAGAAATATAAAAAATTTATTACTAATTTATAGCGTTTATTGAGAAAATAATAGTAAAACAGTTTCCCAGTTTAAGGACACATTAGGCGTTAGTAATTAGTGTTTTTAAGGCTAAAAATTAGTAAAATTCAGAAAGATTTACTATATGAATCAGTAGTTTGTTCTCTGAATTTATTTTTTAAAAATTTTGGTCATAATTAGGTATTGCTCTGCTTGCAAAGAGCGCTGACAGTGGCAAAACGTGATTTGCTGACTTGCTGGGGGACAAAAAAACAGCGAGAATAGGCGAACCTCATCGATAAATTAATCGAAATTTTGTCTTTAGAGAATTTTTTTTGGGGGGGGGGCGAATCGCTCTTTAATCAAAACTCGGCTTTTACCAAAACAGGACGAGATTACGCGGACCCCCGACCGCGACTTTAAAGAGAACAAATTTGCGATGGTATTGTTCTGAGAAAATCCAATTAAAGAGAAAAATTCATTTAGGCAGCTGTCAGCTATTGAACCGCCAGAATAGATATTAAATTCTCCGCAAATTAGAAATCTATTAGATTTATTTTTATTATTGAAGTTTCGAAATTTTCAAAAAACCCTCTATAAAAATCAGAACCTGGGTTATGTAAAAAAAGCCATAATTGATCCGAAGTTCACTAATTTTTACCGAAATACAAAAATCCTCCATGAATTGTTAGAAGGAATCAGCTGTTTTTTCAAATGATATTTTGAAGCAATTAAAATTCGACCACCGGACTCTTGTGCTAGTAAAGACTGATCTATTTTCTAAAGACAGCACGGAGGGAAAAATTCGCTTGATACGAAAATTTCAATGAGATTCCTTAAGAAAACTTATAATACAATTACAACTAATCATAGCTTTATAAAATTCAATAAATTTCTACTTAAGCCCAATCATATTTTGATAATAAATATTTACATAAAAATGGGCGAAGATCACTCTTGTGAAAGGTTTTCAAAAAAAAAAAAAAAGGGCACGTGACAATTTTTCCAAATTTTACACCAGAGCACAAAACCCGTCCCAATTTTCACTAGTTCATTTTTTTTCTGATTGAAATAATACAAGGTGATAAAATGCAAGTAGGATTTTATGATTCTTTAAGAATTTACAGCTTGCTTTACTCTGGCGGGCATGAACCCTTTCATCGCTGAACTCACGGATTTTCAAAAAGCTTTAAGTTAAAAGTGATCTAAAATTTTGTATTTTCTCGTAAAAATTTCCAGTAAAAAGTAGAATTTTCTTCAGAATGTCTTCTATTTTGAAGGCACTCAAAAGCTTTTTTTTTTTTTTTTTTGAAAGCTGAAACCGTTTTTTAATATTTTTAATTCTCTGTTCTGCTTGTTCAAATCAACTATGTGAATATACCATTTTACAGCATTTTTACGTAGATTGCAATAAAAATGTAATAAAAGCTGTAAAATTGATCAATAACCAAAAAATTTCTACAAACCATTTTTACTCCAATTTCAATTTTTTCCAATTATTTGCAAGTAAAATAGGTCACAAAATTTTTTAAAATTAAAACATGAAATTTCATTTTACCACCTCACCTACCATCTCTTTCCTCAAACCCTAGAAATTTTGAAATAAAATTTTTTATTTCGTTAAATTCACTAATTTCGTGGTCCGCTTGACCAATTAATACATTACAATTAATTAAGGTTTTTAGTTGAGATGAAAAAAAGTCTGGCACGAGCGGGATTCGAACCCACAATCTTCGGCTAAGATCGTGGGTTCGAATGCCGCTCGTGCCATTAACTTTTTTCATCTCAACTAAAAACCTTAATTAATTGTAGTTATTTATTTCAATTTAAATTTATCTATTTTTTGAACCCTACAATTTTTACGATTTTTAAGAAGTCAATCTCGGAATATCGGATTTAAACGACTTTAATTCAAAAACGGCTGAAAGGTGTAAATTTTACCTACCTTTAAAGAAGAACGTAGCTTTTTAACAACATATGATCATAAAAATATATAAAAGATTTTTACAAGAAAATACATAAAATAAGAAAATATTTTTGTCAGAAATTAACCTCATTTTGTTAGTAAAAATAATAATCCGATTAGTGTTTGATAGAGTTATAAAATGCATTTGACAATTTTCTTTAAAAATAATGTGTAGTGATTAGTGACCGTTAATCGATAATTATTCAGAAATCCTGAGATGCGGTCTGGTGTGATGTAGGTTTCGGAAAAACATTTTCTATAACGTGCCAACGTTTCGATCTTTATTGAGATCATCTTCAGGGCTCAAAGTGTTTGTCTTCTGTGTAATTGTGCCATTCTTGCGTGTCCTGTCGATAAAGAAAATGTTTTTCTGAAACCTACATCACACCAGACCGCATCTCACGATTTCTGAATAAATATTTTCTTTATCGTGCCAACGTTTCGATCTTTATTGAGATCATCTTCAGGGCCTGGGATTTACAAACATTGTTTACATTTAACAAATACATGTAGGATGTGGAAAAAAGTGTATTTATACAATGCAAAATATATTTTTTATAATCAATCAAAGTATCAGACAGTAATTTAAAAAAAGGCATTCTAAACTATGGCATTCATTAAGATCTGTTGATCAATGTTCCAAAAAAAGTANAAGATCGAAACGTTGGCACGATAAAGAAAATGTTTTTCTGAAACCTACATCACACCAGACCGCATCTCACGATTTCTGAATAATAATTTAAAAATAATTATCGACCTCGAAATTATCAGCCAAAAAATTAATTTACACCGATTTCCGCGAAAGTCGATATCTAAGGGGTTTATAACGCTAAAATCACGACAATGAGGTGAAATCCAAATTTTGACCTTTTTTTGACCTACTCTGTTTACAAAATTTTTGTTAAAATTTGCTCAAAAAAAGCAATATTTTGTTGATTTATCTTCTTAAATCATGCATAATTAGAATATTCTGCGTCATAAAACATATTTGATTTATCTTAACCAACAATGAAATTAGTACACCAAAAATAATATATAAATATAAATTTTTGTTTGAATTTAAATTTATCGATTTTTTTCAACCCTAGAATTTTTCCTATTTTTAAGAAGTCGTTCTCGGAATATCGGATTTAAACGACTTTAATTCAAAAACGGCTGAAAAGTATAAATTTTACTTACCTTTAAAGAAAAAGAACGTAGCTTTTTAATAAACACTCGTGTCGAGAGCCCCCAAAAATCGAACCAGGGATAAAGTACTATAAGCAGTACAGCTGCAGTGCTCAGGGGGGCATGAACTCCTCCAGTTCCTGGTGTCCAATGAAAAAAAAGTGTGGGGGTGAGTCAGGTCTTTCAATAAGGAAAACTTAAGCGAGGACTGAGCCCAGATAAGCAATCATCCCGATGCGTCCTTGTTTCTAAGGAAGCTTCTCTAATTGAAGCAAGCGTAAGCCATCGGGCATACCAGGAGGACTTGGTCCTGATAACTTTAAAATTTTGAAAATAAATTAGAATTGAAGGTTTTGAAGTATATACGTAAATCAGGTCAGTAGTTTCTAAATAAATCATATAGTTTGGTGTAGGGTTAAGAAGAGCAAATAACTTACGACTAAAAATCTTTGGAATTTCTCGTCTTCTTCGTATTGTTGGTAGCCCCATGGCAACCGTAACAGATAATTGACATACCGAGTTGAATACATTAAATTTCAAGTGGATCGAAACCACTTCCTGTTTCATCAATTGGGCCCAGGTTTTACAGAGAGCAAGCTTCGCATGTGATATTTTATTTTTCGGATGGTCTGACCAGTGTAATTGAGGGGGTGATCGTAACTCCAAGGCTATGTATTTATTTATTAATTTCCTCGTAAAATCCATGTAATTTTAAAAGGGAACATGTAGAAATATACGCCAATTTAGTGGTGGAAAAACTTAAGATTTATTACCTGTTTGGTCTAACCAACGTAGTTCTAATTTTTCTAACAGTTTAAGTATTTTCATGTATGTTTCGTATATACAATCTTTTTTTTAATAAATTAAAGGCTGCAACCTTATTGGTCATTAAGCCTTCAGTCTTTGCAAGTCAACGGCGCAGCCCGGCCCCCTCAGAGCGAGGCCCCCGCAGACCCCGGCGTAGTGGCAGCCCCAGGCCTGGAAAGAACGGAACCCCACGGTTCTCTTGCAACTGATGCTTTTAGTCTTAATATTGCGCGCAGGACTTTATCGAGGAAGGGTCGGTGTCTAATCACCTCTAAGCTCGCTGGAGATTCCTTGACCTCAGAGTCCGGGGCGGCACCCCTCAATCCAGCCCAAGACCGACCAGCACCCGAGGTCCCGCGCGGGCGTCGCCAGAAGTCAGCCGCACCACACCGCCAACATGGGGAACCAGCAAAGGAAACAAGAGTTGAGGGGATGGGATATTAGATTTTATCAATTAGTTGGATGTCTGTTAAGAAGTTAAAAATTTTGTTTATTGATGTTGAGTTGTTGCTTAGTTGGAGGTCTTTGGGAATCTGATGGAGGGTTCTTTTAGAGGTGTATAAAGGACAATCTATTAGGATGTGGGATATTGTGATGGTAGTTTTACAGAGTGGACATATAGGTTTCTTTCAAGGAGGAATCTATGGGTGAGTCGGGAGTGACCAATTCGAAGCCGGGTTAGGAGGGTTTCTTCTTTTCGGGAGGGTCTAGAAGAGGATTCTCATTTCTTTACATCTTTCTTTATTGCGAGGAGCTTGTTTCATGTGCAGGCACTCCATTCACACTTCCATGCCCCCCAGAGCCGCCTAAAGTGATAGCAGAGGTCACTGAAGGGGACCCCTCCGTGAGGAATACCACTCAAGGCTGCCTCTCTCGCCAGGTCCGCTTTCTCATTTTCAGTTATTCCAGCGTGGCCTCCATTTGAATAATACTTCTACACCTTCGTCTTGATATTGCTTTAACTTTGCAAGAATATTGTAGATGTCTGGGTTTAGGGAGAATGTGTTTTTTAGTGTGGCGAGTGCTGAAAGAGAGTCTGAACAGATAATTAGGGTGGTACGGGACCCATTAATGATGTTAATTGCTTTGAGTATAGCTAGGAGTTCAGCAGTAAAACTAAAGCAATGGAGATGTAGGCGGATATACTTGTGACTCACAGACAACAGCAGATCCAGTTCCATCCTCAGACCTGGATCCGTCAGTGAAAACAAAAACTGCTTCTGAATTCATTCTTAAATATATACAGTGGGGTACGATCCTTATTGTAAGATGAGAGTGAGTAGCAAATGGAAAGAGTGGGCAGGGTCCATGGGGGAATGGGGGATGTAGGCGATTTTTGGACGTGAGGGACTTCAATTTTGTAATCTGTTAGTATGTGGATTCTTAGTGGGAAGGAAAAACGTGGGATGTGCCAGTCAGGAAAGTTTGTAAGAGGGCGTCCATTTGTAAAAAAGTAATGGAGAGGGTGATGGGGTGTGGATAGGATTTTGGCAAAATAGAAGAGGTCAGACATGCGACGTCTATGTTTTATTGGGAGTTCACCTGGGTCAACGTGTATGCTGTTTACGGGCTAGTACGAAAGGCACCAATAGCCATTCTCAGGCCTTGAAAAATTGGATTGATGATTTCAAGTGTTTTTTCACTGGCTGAACCATATGCAATCGATCCTTACTCAATCTTAGATTGGATAAGAGTACAATCTTTGTCAAGCCTCCAACGATGGCCCGAGGATCAAAAACCTTTCTGTTACGTCAAAGTCCACGATGACAAAAGTACAAGCTAATTTTTCTCGTTAAAAAAAAAGATAATGACACGTTTGTTCCAGTATTCTTTTTCCTCGTCGTCAAGACGGCTAATTAGTACGCACGGTCTCGCTGTTTTCCCGTCCGATACGAAATCTCGATTGCGAAACAGAAGGATTTGCATGCAAGTAAAATGTCCCCCCCCCCCCATGTGTTAAAATGCCCAGTATCGGTGTTTTTAAATGTTCGGCTTTGATTAAATTGCACTGTGACCTTAGAATGATAAGGATGGTATTTTTGATTGTTGTTCACCAGATATCCGCCGACTTGGTTTGAGATAAGAACGTAGAAGTAGATTGGTCGGGGTGTAATATGCCGCGCCCTTTAAAGGTGCCCCTACACTATCAAGCGGTTTGATCAAATGCTTCAACCTCCGATTGATGGGAGCTTCAAGCGTGCTTCAATCAACCCTTCAATCTTTCGGTCAAAACTCCCTCGACCCTCATCAGTGGAAGCCGTGAAGTGGAGCATCATCAGTTATTAAAACAGGTTGATCATTGATAACAGTGAAAGTGTATAATCTAACGCTTCCTGATTTTCTAAGCACTTATTATTAACGTCATCAGCATACATGACATCGTTTTATTTCAGCAAAACATTGCTACAATTTGCTTAGTTTTTATCAATTTTGTGGATGCTTTTCTTCAAAAACTGGGATTTTTTTCATCCAATTCACTACGAATAAAAGCGATTCATTCGTTTATACGTTCAGTCGATTTGACCATCCATCTGTTTAATATTACGTTATTAATTTATATTGTACAAACGCCAGACACATTTAGAGGGAGAGATTCGCTAAAGAACTCATTTATATTGATTTTTATCGACAGGGGGTTTATCCCCATTCGCCCTAACTTAGTTAACAAGACAAGAGGATCTTTAACGTCCGCACCTGGCTCATGGCCTTATCGGACGTTTTGATTCTCAAGATGAGAGCTGACGCACCTCTGCATACGACGGAAAAGAGTTACCGCCGAAGCATTGGTGTAGTGGTGTCCCGGCCCTTAAGGGTCGGTAGCCACGCTCTCCGCTTGTCCACTCCGAATGGTTGGGCCCGCATTATGCGTCGAGTCGTACGCCGCACGCGAGGGGCTAACGGGCCGAAATACATCAGCGCGCCCCCCCTCGCGTACTCCCTAGATAGAGAAGGCGACTCTATCTCTCTGACTGTAGAGGTTCCTCTAGCGTAGAAACTTTCGGGAACGCCCCGACAGCGGTTTCGGATTATAGTGGGATTGCTACACCCCCTAGATGAGCACTGTCTACGGTAAAAATTCTCTTATCGAGCTCAGCCTACAGCTGCTGCACGCATTCGAGGGACGCCATAGGTCTAGCCTAGGTGGTCCGATCCTTCGCTTCCCCAAGGGTACCACGCCGGTCATACGCAAAGCATACTCGAGTCAAAGACGCCGATTCACTACCCTTTTCCAATCGCTTACTTACGCATTCGAGGGACTGTAGCATGATCATGGCGTCCTCAACGCTTACATGCTGTCGTCCGGTCGCAACGTCTCCCGTGAGGAACGGGGGGTAATACATTGGCCATAGGCAAGCTTCACGAAAGGTCCCAGATAGAAGACAGCCTCTGTCTAAGTTCCCGCCAGGGGCGTCACCACAAGCCACCACGAATCCGTTCCCAATTCGGGGTACAGATGGCCAAACAACCCTCCCCCGTCTTTGCAGACAGGATCTGGTGCACTGGCCCTCGTGTGGCTCGCCCCTGCCGACCCTCAGGCCGACATAAGACAGCTTGTGCTTTAGAGAGGTTGCCACGCCCTCTGGGCTGCACCATTATTTTGTGCCCGGATACCCCCATTGTAACCAAGGGTTAGGAGGGGTCACAGGATAGAATGAAGGAATTCGGATTGAGAAAAAGGGGCCGCGGAAGAGAACACGAGGTGAGCCATTTCGGGGTCTCGAGTCTCAACCACATTATACCACCCGTTGTCGCCGTGGTTCCATAGAGTGGGCCATGACTCCCAGGGTGGGTGGGTATCTTATAGAAACAGGCACCTCGATAAAACCTTCATAAAAAATGATAATACTGTTACAAATGTTTTTTTCCTTTTGCTCCACAGCATGGATCAGGCCGCCCCAACCGCCATTGATAGGTGCTGTTGGATGAGGATGCTAGGAAGCAAGGTTTTGTACTCCCCAGGCACTGCAGCCTTCTGGCTTATTGTACTTTCCTAGTACCCTAGTTCAGTGCAGTAGACTCAATCCTGCTCCTTAGAAGTATCAGGTCATTGACTGTCGCTGCTACAATTTCATTATCTAGGTTTTTTCTGTTTATTAGGTTAAATCTCCTTTGAGCCGATGCGTCGAGTTACCCTTTACTTTCCACAATTCTGGACAATCACGATATAAATCTAGCAACGAACTGATGAACTCCCGCTCCGAGTTTTCAGGAAGCGCGGTTTCGGTAGTGGACGCCATGACTTCCGAGTGACTGACGCAATGCTTGATGAAAATTGCCCTACACTATCAAGCCGCTTGATCATCTGCTTGAGTCATTCAAACTTCCTATCAATCACCGTCTTTTCAAGCGTCAATCAGGTTTGTACACTATCAATCACGCTTGATACAATCGATTTACTCAAGCATTTGATCAAGCCGCTTGATAGTATAGGGGCACCTTAATAGCTATTAGGGAATGGGGGATTTCTCTGCCTAAAGCACACCGGTGAGTTCTATTTCATGAAGCAATTTGATTAGTAGGCCTGGTTTCAGTGGTTGAATCTCTTCTAGGTCACATTGTCCCAAAACACTTCCTCCTGGCAATTGTAGCACCACAGTTTGTTAGTAGTATCTCTGCCTCCTTGCAGAATCTGCTTGTACCGTCTTGGATTATTTCAACCTTATTTAAGTGTCCATTTAGTTTGCTGTGTCCTGTTAAGAATCCTATTAGGATTCGCAGTTTTTTCCTTCTTCCTTTGACACATTCTGTAACTCATTTCCTTCCGAAATTTGTTACGAGATTCTTGGATTGTTTGAGTCCAATGAGTGAATTCTATTGTTCCTTCATTTTCTTTTTGTTCTTCTGTCTGATACAGTCAGAAAAAAAATGAACTGGTGAAAATTGGGACGGGTTTTGTGCTCTGGTGTAAAATTTGTAAAAATTGTCACGTGCTTGTCCGGTCGCAACGTCTCCCGTGAGGAACGGGGGGTAATACATTGGCCATACGCAAGCTTCACGAAAGGTCCCAGATAGAAGACAGCCTCTGTCTAAGTTCCCGCCAGGGGCGTCACCACAAGCCACCACGAATCCGTTCCCAATTCGGGGTACAGATGGCCAAACAACCCTCCCCCGTCTTTGCAGACAGGATCTGGTGCACTGGCCCTCGTGTGGCTCGCCCCTGCCGACCCTCAGGCCGACATAAGACAGCTTGTGCTTTAGAGAGGTTGCCACGCCCTCTGGGCTGCACCATTATTTTGTGCCCGGATACCCCCATTGTAACCAAGGGTTAGGAGGGGTCACAGGATAGAATGAAGGAATTCGGATTGAGAAAAAGGGGCCGCGGAAGAGAACACGAGGTGAGCCATTTCGGGGTCTCGAGTCTCAACCACATTATACCACCCGTTGTCGCCGTGGTTCCATAGAGTGGGCCATGACTCCCAGGGTGGGTGGGTATCTTATAGAAACAGGCACCTCGATAAAACCTTCATAAAAAATGATAATACTGTTACAAATGTTTTTTTCCTTTTGCTCCACAGCATGGATCAGGCCGCCCCAACCGCCATTGATAGGTGCTGTTGGATGAGGATGCTAGGAAGCAAGGTTTTGTACTCCCCAGGCACTGCAGCCTTCTGGCTTATTGTACTTTCCTAGTACCCTAGTTCAGTGCAGTAGACTCAATCCTGCTCCTTAGAAGTATCAGGTCATTGACTGTCGCTGCTACAATTTCATTATCTAGGTTTTTTCTGTTTATTAGGTTAAATCTCCTTTGAGCCGATGCGTCGAGTTACCCTTTACTTTCCACAATTCTGGACAATCACGATATAAATCTAGCAACGAACTGATGAACTCCCGCTCCGAGTTTTCAGGAAGCGCGGTTTCGGTAGTGGACGCCATGACTTCCACCGAGTGACTGACGCAATGCTTGATGAAAATTGCCCTACACTATCAAGCCGCTTGATCATCTGCTTGAGTCATTCAAACTTCCTATCAATCACCGTCTTTTCAAGCGTCAATCAGGTTTGTACACTATCAATCACGCTTGATACAATCGATTTACTCAAGCATTTGATCAAGCCGCTTGATAGTATAGGGGCACCTTAATAGCTATTAGGGAATGGGGGATTTCTCTGCCTAAAGCACACCGGTGAGTTCTATTTCATGAAGCAATTTGATTAGTAGGCCTGGTTTCAGTGGTTGAATCTCTTCTAGGTCACATTGTCCCAAAACACTTCCTCCTGGCAATTGTAGCACCACAGTTTGTTAGTAGTATCTCTGCCTCCTTGCAGAATCTGCTTGTACCGTCTTGGATTATTTCAACCTTATTTAAGTGTCCATTTAGTTTGCTGTGTCCTGTTAAGAATCCTATTAGGATTCGCAGTTTTTTCCTTCTTCCTTTGACACATTCTGTAACTCATTTCCTTCCGAAATTTGTTACGAGATTCTTGGATTGTTTGAGTCCAATGAGTGAATTCTATTGTTCCTTCATTTT
The DNA here is from genome assembly GCF_000648675.2 of Cimex lectularius. Taxonomy (NCBI): domain Eukaryota; kingdom Metazoa; phylum Arthropoda; class Insecta; order Hemiptera; family Cimicidae; genus Cimex; species Cimex lectularius. Next base: position 422,896 of record NW_019394173.1, on the reverse strand, counting down.
CTTTTTGTTCTTCTGTCTGATACAGTCAGAAAAAAAATGAACTGGTGAAAATTGGGACGGGTTTTGTGCTCTGGTGTAAAATTTGTAAAAATTGTCACGTGCTTTTTTTTTTTAAACCTTTGACAAGAGTGATCTTCGCCCATTTTTATGTAAATATTTATTATCAACATATGATTGGGCTTAATTAGAAATTTATTGAATTTTATAAAGCTATGAATGGTTGTAATTATGTTATAATTTTATGTATTATGTTATAATACAATAGAGGGGTGGTGGTGATAACTTTCAAACTCAAGAAACGTATAACTTCTTTTTAAAAAAAGTCCTATGACGCAGAATATTCTAATTTGGTATGATTTAAAAAGATAAGTCTACAAAATACTCCTTTTTTTGCATATTTAAAAAAAATTTGTAAACAAGGTAGGTCAAAAAATGGTCAAAATTTGAATTTCACCTCATTGTCGTGATTCTAACGTTAGATATCGACTTTCGCGGAAATCGGTGTAAATTAATTTTTGACTGATAATTTCGAGGTCGATAATTATTTTTAAAGAAAATTGTCAAATGCATTTTATAACTCTATCAAACATTAATCGGACTATTATTAAAATTTTAAAAAAGAAGTTAATTCCTGATAAAAATATTTTCTTATTTTATGTATTTCTTCTTTAAAATGTAGGCATAATTTATACCTTTTAGCCGTTTTTGAATTAAAGTCGTTTCAATCCGATATTCCGAGAACGACTTCTTAAAAATCGGAAAAATTTTAGGGTTCAAAAAATCGATAAATTTAAATTCAAATAAAAAAATTTATTTCAAAATTTCTATGGTTTTCTAGAGGTGGTAAGAAGTTAATTCCTGATAAAAATATTTTCTTATTTTATGTATTTCTTCTTTAAAGGTAGGTAAAATTTATACCTTTCAGCCGTTTTTGAATTAATGTCGTTTCAATCCGATTCCCAAAACGACTTCTTAAAAATCGGAAAAATATTAGGATTCAAAAAAATCAATAAATTTAAATTCAAATAAAAAAATGTATTTCAAAATTTCTATGGTTTTCTAGAGGTGGTAAAATGAAATTTCATATTAGTTTTAATTTAAAAAAATATGACCTATTTTACCTGAAAATTGTTTGGTTAAATTGGAGAAAAAATGGTTTTTAGAAATTTTTTGGCTATTGATAAACTTAGACTGCTTTTACTACATTTTTATTTCAATCTACATCAAAAATGCTGTAAAATGATATGTTCACATAATTGGTTTGGGTAAGTAGAACGGCGAAATAAAAATATTAAAATACGGAAAATTGCAACTTGCAAATTGTATCGATTTTTTGACCCCCAAAATTTTTCTAATAAGAAGTTATTGGAATATAATTCAAAAACTGGTAAAAAGATTTTAACATCAAACATACCTATTTGAAAGAAGAAGATTGTAGCTTTTTAAAGACCATAAAAATACATAAAAGATTTATATAAGAAAATGCACAAAATAGGATAATTATTTGTCAAAGATAATAAAAATAAATTTTTTAAATCTCTAAATAACGATATATGCTCGTTTAATTAAATTTGATTTATACTTATAATTTTTATTAATATTTTAGTTTATACAACGTTTTCTTAAAAATCGGAAAAATTTTAGGGTTCAAAAAAATCGATACATTTAAATTCAAATAAAAAATTTTATTTCAAAATTTCTATGGTTTTCTAGAGGTGGTAAAATGAAATTCCATATTAGTTTTAATTTTTTTAAAAATGACCTATTTTACCTGAAAATTGTTTGGTTAAATTGGAGAAAAAATGGTTTTTAGAATTTTTTTGGCTATTGATAAACAGACTGCTTTTACTACATTTTTATTTCAATCTACATCAAAAATGCTGTAAAATGATATGTTCACATAATTGGTTTGGGTAAGTAGAACGGCGAAATAAAAATATTAAAATCCGGAAAATTGCAAGTTTCAAATTGTATCGATTTTTTGACCCCTAAAATTTTTCCAATAAGAAGTCGTTATTGGAATATAATTCAAAAACTGGTAAAAAGATTTTAACGTCAAACATACCTATTTGAAAGAAGAAGATTGTAGCTTTTTAAAGACCATAAAAATATATAAAAGATTTATATAAGAAAATGCACAAAATAGGATAATTATTTGTCAAAGATAATAAAAATAATTTTTTTTAATCTCTAAATAACGATATATGCTCTTTTAATTAAATTTAATTTATACTTATAATTTTTATTAATATTTTAGTTTATACGTTTTCTTAAAAATCGGAATGGGTGAAAAAATCGATAAATTTAAATTCAAACAAAATTATATTTAAGGGTCTCTAAAGATGCTAAAACGTACGTAAGTTTTGAAGTTGCAAAAAAAAAAAATTGGCGAAACCACGGCTCATTCACAAGAAGCGCGGATACGAATCCGATATTTTGGAGTGGAGAATCACCAAAAAAGTTAGGTCCAAATCCATGACAGATCAACCTGGTCGTACCCTTGTTAAGTTTCTATTTTTTTCCATAAAAGTACCTTTACCTTACACTGAACCTAAGCAACCGACGCCCCTGAATATAGTCTTTATCAGCTTAGTTTAGTGTTTAACATGGCTTATTGGTCCGCCTGGTCTCGTCGTTTAAAATAACGTAACTACCGTTATCGCTGAGTTTGAAACCATAATTTATCCTTTATCAATTCAGACTGATCTAGGTCCGTTTGATCTCGCTGCTTTGACACAGAACTGTGCTCAAGCAGAGGTCACCACCGGTTTAAAAGTCCTCCTAGACTCAAACCTCTCGAAATAGACCACTACTGAGAATGTATTCCATAACTGCATCAACCTGGCGTAAAAGCTGGAAAAAGTGGGCGTGAATGTTGAAATGTCTGTTATAGAACAAAGGTTTCACAAATAACTAATAGACGTGTTGCCAGCGTAGATTTTTTCTTTGCAATCTTGTTAGATAAGAGTGCCGTGTGGGCAAAACGGGGTCTAGGTCGGTCTCGGGGTGATATTCTCTCTTAAATATTCCATAGGCAATTTTAAAACATAAAAAACAGCCGTCATTAGAAAGAGGATTTGACCAATTTTGTCGAATTGTGTAACGATCAACTGGGTAGATTTTTTTTTCATAAATTGTCGCCCTTATGTAATTATTAAAGGCTGTGACAACGTAAATAGCATGTTAACCGTTGGAAGAAGTCCTGCTTTGTTTACCAAAACTGAATAACAAAACCTTGAAATTTGGAAGCGTAATTTTAGATCAAAATCATTTACGAAGGCCGACCAGTCGGTTTTACTTTTTTTTAAATCAAAAAACGCGGAACGAAATCTGAACGATTTATTCCCGTCTAAATCTGCTTAAAGGAGCTCACTTGGCATTAAAAAAATGCGGGATAAAACAGGCTATTGATCTATTTTAACAACCAAGAAAAAATACATAAAATTTCACACTTCCTGTTCAGTTCAACATATACGTGGGTTTTTAATCCTGCTTTGGTAGTAACATTACCCAACAAGGAAACTCGATTTTGCACACAGCGATACCAGGCGGACCAAGGGACAAATTCAATGTGTCTAAGATATCTAACTCTTGCCCGAATATGTTTCAGTATAGAAAATACAAAAATGTCTCTATTTTGCAATGAGTGTATATAAAAATTTTGCCATAGGACAATGTTTGCCTTAAACAGCGACACTTGAATGAAGTACTTGTCATTTGCCCGTGGGTCAGTCATGCCAAGAGGTGGGACGATTCGAATTGTTTAGTTTGCATGAAACTAGGTTTAATTATCATCTATCTGGTTTTATATTCCCACTGATGATAAATCCCGTAATTAATCCGGGAAACGTCTTATTTTCGCCCGCCCGACCTTCTTGGAGTCGGCCATCGGGGGCCGTTGACCCCGAGCAGTCGGGGTTTTCGATGCAGTTGCAAAATCCAGGATAATCCTCCTCTCCTTGGGATAATCGCCCGTTATTCAACACACCGTGTCAGTTGTGAGGACCGAGGAAGCACTGCTGACCCATTGAAGAGTGAAAGTGCCTAAACCAGTTGTAAACCTTGAACGGCGGAGTGGGCGGCATGGCAAAACCCTCGAAAATTTCAAAAACCGGAACCAACCGGCGGGACTTAAATCAAGCACCCCGTGGTTAAGTATTTGCATCAACACTGTTAGATTACATTCAATTAGTTATATTTTTCTACACACCAGAAATTGACACGTCAACACACACATTCATAACATGCCAACATAACTAAATGATTTACTCGCAAGCGCACTCATTATACTGTAATCGTATCAAAATAATTAGGAATTAGTGGAGTAGTTATTACACGTCAGTATTTTTAACAGTCGGGATATAAAAACATTATTTATTTTACTATATAAATTAAGCAGCACATAAACAAACCAGATACGAACAAAATATAAACAAAACCTGACCATGCCCAACAAGATTCAGACACGCCCACTTCGATGTCATAGACAACAGACAAGTTTTATTAGCCACTTTGATCTTATTGGATAATGGAACAGTTTTATTAGTCATTTTGATGTCATTGAACAATAGATTATTCACGCCCTCTTTGATGTCATTGGACAATTGACAAGTTTTATGAACCACTTTGTTGTCATTGGGCAATGGAAGAGTCTGATTAGTCACACCCAATTTGATGTCATTAAACAATGAACAAGTTTTATTATTCACTTTGATGTCATAGGATGACGTCAGTTTGATTAGCCATGCCCACTTTGATGTATGCCATATGTCAATGGAGCAGTTTGATTAGCTACACCCGCTTTCATGTCATTGGACAACAATCAGTTTGATTAGGCACGCCTACTTTGATGTCATTAGACAATTGACAAGTTTTATGAACCACTTTGATGTCATTGGAGAATGATCAGTTTGATTAGCCACGCCCACTTTGTTGTCATTGGACAATGGAAGAGTTTGATTAGTCACACCTACTTTGATATCATTAGACAATGAACAAGTTTTATTAACCACTTTGATGTTATGAGACAATAGACTAGTTTTATTAACAACTTTGATGTCATTAGACAATGGTGTTTTATTAACCACTTTGATGTCATTAGACAATGGCCAAGTTTTATTAACCACTTTGATGTCAATGGACAACCATCAGTTTGATTAGCCACGCACACTTTGATATCATTTGAGACTAGACCAGTTTGATTAGCCATACCCACGTTAATGTCATTAGACAATGGACTAGTTTTATTAATCACTTTGAAGTCATTGGACAACAATCAGTTTGATTAGCCACGCTCACATTGATGTCATTGGAAGACGATCAGTTTTATTAACCACGCCCACTTTGATGTCATTTGAAAATAAACCAGTTTGATTATCCATACCAACGTTCATGTCGTTAGACAATGGACAAGTTTTTTTTAGCCGCTTTGATGTCATGAGGCAATGGACGAGTTTTGTTAACAACTTTGATGTCATTTGAAACTAGACCAGTTTAATTAGCCATACTCACGTTAATATCATTAGACAATGGACAAGTTTTTTTAACCACTTTGATGTCTTTAGACAATGGTGTTTTATTAACCACTTTGATGTCATTGGACAATGAACCAGTTTTTTAACCGCTTTGATGTCATGAGGCAATGGATTAGTTTTATTAACCACTTTGATGTCATTAGACAATGGGCAAGTTTTATTAACCACTTTGATGTCATTAGACAATGGACAAGTTTTTTTAACTACTTTGATGTCTTTAGACAATGGTGTTTTATTAACCACTTTGATGTCATTGGACAATGAACAAGTTTTTTAACCGCTTTAATGTCATGAGGCAATGGATCAGTTTTATTAACCACTTTGATGTCATTAGACAATGGGCAAGTTTTATTAACCACTTTGATGCCATTAGACAATGGACAAGTTTTTTAACCACTTTGATGTCTTTAGACAATGGTGTTTTATTAACCACTTTGATGTCATTAGACAATGGACCAGTTATAATAACCACTTTGATGTCATTGGACAACGATCAGTTTAATTAGCCACGCCCACTTTGATGTCATTTGAGACCAGTTTAATTAGCCATACCCACGTTAATGTCATTAGACAATGGACAAGTTTTATTAATCACTTTGACGTCTTTAGACAATGGTGTTTTATTAACCACTTTGATGTCATTGGACAACCATCAGTTTGATTAGCCACGCACACTTGATATCATTTGAAACTAGACCAGTTTGATTAGCCATACCCACGTTAATGTCATTAGACAATGGACTAGTTTTATTAATCACTTTGATGTCATTGGACAACCATCAGTTTTATTAGCTACTTTGACATCATTGAACACCGATCAGTTTGATTAGCCACGATGGAGAAGTTTTATTAACCACGCACATTTTGACCCCGTTTTTCATCAAATGACCCACAAATTTAGCCACACTCACATTAAGTCTATTATTTCATTTTCAACCCTAAACGATAAGCTCGTGTTACCAAGCCTGTCCAGTGTCCCCTATTCGCCATGTAGCAATAAGTAAGACTTAGCAACAGACAGTAATCACATGTTATAAAACGTTAATTGCCATCAACGAACCTTTGGGAAATCGAACGCCATCCTTGAGCTCATTGCGACATAGTGATTATTTTCCTCGGAGAACTTTTGAAAATTACCGTATCATTTAGCAGGCAATTTTGAATTTTCCATGCCCTGGATACGATGATGATTTGCAATTGAAAATACCACCTATTTGCAATTGAACAATGGATTTACCTAGGAATAAGCCAAGCAATATCAACAGGTTTTAGATTTTTATTTTATTTTTTTGGTGGGGGGGCGGAAGGGTTAGAACAATGCAAGGTTGCCAAGAGGTGGTAAATTAACAAAATAGCCTTTGTTTTTGTTTTAGAAGCTTAAAAAACAAACGTGCGACTTTCCTGGTGGACGATTTTAATTAAATCGGCCGGAAGTACGAAAATAGAATCGTAGAACAATATGAAAGAGATGGAAAACTAGTCGGGAATTGTTAGTTGCCCCAATTGATCAAATTAGTCGACTAAGTTTAACGAATCTGGCTCGGTTTGAAAAATGAAAAATAGATTTTTTTTGCCAAAATGAGAATCAATTTCTTAAAGCTTAACGGCAAATTCCACGCCGTGACGGCGCAAGGACCCGCTTATTCGCGACTCCGCGAAAATTTATTTCCTTCATCACTTTTTTCCACACGTTCTGCTGACGCGAAATTGTCCCTTGCCAGAAGATAATCGAAAAAGAAATAAACGCGGGGTCGACGGACCGAGGTTAGGTGGGACGACGTATAACAGGCCGATCAATAATTGACCACGGTTGAATGTTAACGTCGAATCGTGGCAAAATAATCGAAGAAATCTGTTATTGGATTCAAAAACCCGATCCAACTACAGACTGTTTTACCCAATCAAAAGCCCCTTCGGGATGAGACATCGTGAACAATATCAGCTCAAAAGTCATCCTAGTAACTTTCTCTACGAAGAGGAAGCATCCCGCCAGGAGACTCAGTGGTTTTGGAATGTAGTGGTTTTTGCACCTCAATATTGACCGTCAATGTTTTGGGATGCTTTGCTTCTCGAAATGGAGGCTGACCCTGCCGTGTCACTGATTTTATAGGGCATTCATTCGAAACACAATGGACTTTGGATAGATTTTTTCCGAGGTGCTAGTGAAGTTCATATTAAAAAAATTAATGTATTTAAAAATAAATACATCAGAAGATGCTTGGGTTATTTTTCGGATGGTACTTGATATTGAAAGTTGTGAACCTCCTCTAACAGAATTGATAAAATTTTGGCAAACTTAGTCTTGAAATTCAATTAATTAAGGTTTTTAGTTGGGATAAAAAAGTCAGCGTCACGAGCGGGATTCGAACCCACGACCTTCGGCTTGATACGCCGCTACTCTACCACTTGAGCTATGATGAAACCAAAGACCGAACTGACGGTAAACCCAGGTAAATATGCTACTGTTTTCCAGTCTGAAATCATAGGGATTGAACAATGCGCCAGAAAAATAAAAAGACTAGGACTACATTCCCGGAAGATGCCATTTTCTTTGGCAGCCAGGCAGCACTTAGGGCTCATGCGAGGGGAAGGCAAAGAATATTCGGAACAGCATGGAGGCCCTGATGGAAGTCAGTGACACTAACGACCTGACCCTGGCGGGGTCCCTGGACGTTCGGGGCATGGAGGCAACGAAAAGGTTGACAGGTTGGCCAAGGGAGCCAACATCGACCCTCTGTGTCCTGAACTGTGGCCTGCCACAAAAGGGCATCTTAAAATGGATCTTTAATGAGTCCAAATCCTGATGGAACAATACCACATGTAGGCATGGGAAGAGATTCATAGAAGGACCATATGCAAAACTTACAAAAGAATTACTGGAAGGCAACCGCAACAGAACCAGGATTCTGGTTGGACTCCTGGCAGGGCAGATGTTTCCATCCTTACTCATGGGTGTTGAGACCCATGAGGACCTTTAACGTCAGGACCTATCCCCAACGGGACTTCTCAGACGCCTAGTGTTCTGGAAAGAACACCAGGAAGATTTACATGCATGGACTTGTCACATCCCTTGGCTAGCGAGGTGGTCCAATACTAACCAAGTACAGAAGTGCCCTAAAAAGGGCACATCCATACATGTGCCTTGAAAAATGCAGTTTTGTTGTTTCCAGCACTGCCTTTTAACCATGCCTTTCACCACCCCCGGAGAGAGAGAAGGCACTTTATCAAAAAATGGGCTTGAACCTACTGGGGCTTAGCATCCTGCCACAAAACGGCATCTTAAAATGGATCCTGAATGAGTCCATGGTGGAATATACCACAGGTATGAGGAACGCGAAGATATTCATAAAAGGACAACAGAATTACTTGAAGGTAACCGCAACCGGACCAGGATTCTGGTTGGACTCCTGGCAGTGCACTTAAGAAAGCACATGCACCGGATAGTACAGACAAAAGAAACACTGTGTAGATACTCCCAGGAAGAGGAGAAGACCGCAGAACACATTCTATGTAAGAGCAGGTTCTTGGAACTAGAACAGGAAAAATCGCAAGCAAGATCCTACACTAGGAGCCGCTGGTAAAGCTATGGAGGCTGATTAATAACCTCAAGCTGGCCAGTTATAAAAAACAAGTGAGAACAATAGATCTACTCAGGCCGAGGTGCAATAAGCCTTGCGGCCGCCTCTTTTACCCCTATCCCTAGCCACCCCTAGCAAATCACCTATAAATCTAGGACGAACTATTTTTTCACTTTGCTTTCGCAATTGTCTGCAAGGCTAAGTGCATGCCCTCAACAAATGGGCTTTGTACATATAAATAAAATACACTGTAAATACACAAATAAAAAATTTAATTAACCCGAAATTGTTCTACACACTACAGGATCTTTCAAGGTTAATGAATATTTATAATTTATTAATCTCTCAACCCGACTTGAAATATAGATCCGGATTAATGTTCGTCATATTTCTTCCCTTTGGTCATGGTAAGACAGCCAGTGCATTATATGTTCAAGGTCTTCCTTGGTATTGCAACAGTTACATAAATCATGCCAGAGTTGATTTATTCTGAACGGGAAAGTTCCACATAACCCACGGTCTTGCGGATTCTGTTCATTATTACAAATTTTACAATTAGTTAAGGTTTTTAGTTGAGTACGCCGCTGCTCTACCACCTGAGCTATCGTGACCTCGATCCACTCGGACATCAACTCCCCATCTCAACCCCACCTTATGAGTTTTCCCTCCTTTTGCCATTTTTCAAGGTTCGTGGGTTCGAATCCCTCTCGTGCCATTAGCTTTTTTTCATCTCAACTAAAAACCTTAATTAATTGTAAAGTTTTAATTGGTCATGCGGACCACGAAATTAGTGAATTTAATAAGAAGATTGTGTCGGCACCAACGGGAATGGAGGATTCCCGATTGAATAAGGGATGTTAGTTTAGGAATGGTTAGAAGAAGGAATAAATAATGAACGAAAGGAGTAATTGAAGACTCACTGTTTAATGAAATTTCTATGGCTTACAAGATGGCCGATGATCGTATTGGATATGTGAAGGCGACGGTCTAAAGGCGATGAAGACGGGAAAGCGGTGAATGTCTCCTGAATGCGATATCGTGCGTCGTTCGGCGATGATTAGGCCGGTATACCGTCCTGGTTCCTGCATCGTCGTTGAGGATGATGCAATCCAGTGGCGATGAGATTGAGACGATGCAATCCAGGTAGTAGCCAGTGAGATGATGGAGTCTTCGGGGAATAATGAAAGGATGATTCGTTCGCGGGATTATAATGATGGTAGATGGATGGAGATGAAATAGCGATGGGAGGTTTGGGGACTATGCGGTCGTGAAATGGGACGCACGCGGAGATGAAGATCGTATGTCGATTAGAAGGGGAATCCGTGGGGATTCGCGTGGCGAGGAAAACTTTAAGAAGCGGCGATCTTACACGGAGGTGAATTACTATGGCGCAACACTTTGGCGAGATAGGGCGATAGGACGTGTAATCGCTCCGAGAGCTGGCGGAGAAGAGACTAGAGAGCCCAAGAGGGCTGGAAGGGATGGATCTTTGGGGAAAAAGGGGGAAGTGTATTACGATTGACAATTAATTAAGGGTTTTAGTTGAGATGAAAAAAAGTTAATGGCACGAGAGGGATTCGAAGCCACGACCTTCGGCTAGATACGCCGCTGCTCTACCACCTGAGCTATCGTGACCTCGATCCACTCGGACATCAACTCCCCCATCTCAACCCCACCTTATGAGTTTTCCCTCCTTTGGCCATTTTTCAAAGGTTCAAAACAAATAAGGTGGGTTGAGATGGAGGAGTTGATGTCCGAGTGGATCGAGGTCACGATAGCTCAGGTGGTAGAGCAGCGGCGTATCTAGCCGAAGGTCGTGGCTTCGAATCCCTCTCGTGCCATTAACTTTTTTTCATCTCAACTAAAACCCTTAATTAATTGTCATGTATTAATTGGTCAAGCGGACCATAAAAGTAGTGAATTAATGTATTACGATTGGTGGATTTCCAGAAGACAGGGGTTGTAGATAGAGGGGTAGAGTACGTCGCAAACCGGGCGGTTCGGTGGCGAAGACGCGCCCGAACAGATATTCTCAATTTAAAACAGCATAAACAAATATTTATTTGCAAAAAAATGAGAAACTAAGGGCAGAATTTTCTTTTATCGAGAAAATTAAAAAAAAATCAATTCGGTGTAATTTTTTGCCTGTCAGTGTATTTACAACAGTTTACACATGTTTACAGTGTGCCAGCCTCCTGCTTTAGAATTTCATTTTTTTTTAAAGTGTTTCAACAAGTCAAAGAATAAAAATCGTAAGAAAAACCTTATGCGGTAGGCAAGGTTTAAGACGACATGATTTAGAAACATGTTCTCTAAACTCACATTTAGAAATAGACGGGAACAGTGGTTAATCTTCGAAGAGTGAAAGTGACATGTGCACATTTTTGTATGTTTATTGTCATCTTCAACTGCTTGAACCACTGCTCATGGGGACACGGCTTTCTAGTTTTCTGGTTGAAATGACAGGGCGTTTCTGGGAGCAAAGGATGGCGATATCGTCCTAGGTAGTAAGGATCGTACCTGGAACAGTTGGCCTGCGGTATGTACAGTGTACAGGATGGGTCCTAAGATACTTCCTTGTGGTATCCCTGCCATTAATGACTTGCATAGGGGACAACTTAATGCGCTTATATATTATATTGTACCTATGATAACCGCCGACGGAGTTGCGTAAAAAAAGGCTGTCGAATAAACATTTCCCTTTTTGTCAAATCATGTCTTCTAACAGTATTGTTTTTCCTTTGATTTTGTCGTTGTACTTTCTCAATTCGAGAAATGAAACGTGGTCTCGCTCTCTTTAAGCTTCCTGTCGTGTATTGTGTTCAGGCGAGACTCGTCGGACCGGAAGGAGGAGAGAAAACAAAGTCCTTCTGTAGTACTTTTCCCCTGTTATCACTGCGGCTTCTGTCGAGCGCGTTCGTGTCTGCAGTCCGTCGACCGTGGCGTTTTCCTTTTTCTTTCTCTCCCTCTCTCTTTCTCTTAGGAAATTGCAGCGGACGCGGTGGGTCGAAAAATTACCGGTTATTTGTTCATTTTGTTGCAAGATTAAAAGTATAAACTGCGGGATCATTTCGCCCCAGGGGTTGAAAAAAAACCGCCTTCTGCCTATTGCCTTAAAGGAAATTTCCCCATTTTCCAGGAGGATTAGCAGTCCTTCTGAAAAAATATATTTCAAGTTAGAAACAAAACCCAGATCGGGTCGTGACAGAAGTTCTTATATAATACATAATCGCACGTATGTAGCAATATGACCATTAGAAAAAGAAAAACTACATCAAACAGACATATTGAAATGACAGCATCTAGTGTTAATTGGTTTTGGTCATTTAGATATTTTTATCCTCGTTTCGAAATCGGGACAGATGAGGAACGCCGGACCCAAAAACCCTAAACTTAGTTTCTTCATGATTGCGTAACCTCCCCATCAAAAATGCCGTCGGTGAATAACACAAATTTGATGTAAAAAAATTACGTCGTCCTTATGTAAATATGAAAATGACAAAAATGAGACTTTCCGGGTTCTAAAACCTAGACGGTTGTAACTTCGGAAAAGTTCACTGTTTTTTCAAAAAAAATCGAGATCCGCAATTATCACCACCTTTCTCTTCCAGGTCATAACCCCATTACGTTGAATATAAATATCCTTTACAAGACGAAGAGAAACATTGTTTATGTAATGGAACATAGTGGAAAGGTCATAGAAACTCAATTTATTACTGCCCAACACATCCGAAGAGATTGCATGTCCATAATATATCCATTGCATAATCTAATTAACATATAAATATTCGCATTATCTGAATGGCCGTTTGAAATCTGTAGAGAACAGAGAAATTATTAGAAAGTAGTAAGAAATAAACCTGGCCACGCCTACGTCCAAACACAATCGATTTAACCACGCCCACTTTGACGTTCTTAGCCAATGGATCTCAAAGCTTGATAATGTTCATTGACGTCATTGGACAATTGGTTAAACACCTGGGTAAGGTTCAATTGACGTTATTATACAACCGAACTACTGGATTGGCCACGTCTAGTTTGACGCCATTACACGATCCATTTACTGGCTAAGCCTTTCCCACTTTGATGTTCTTAGCCAATGTATCTCACAGCTTGGTAATGTTCATTGACATCATTGGACACCAGGTCAAAAGCACCTTAGTAATGTTCAATTGACGCCTACAACCGATCTACTGGCTTAGACATGTCCAGGTTGACGTCATTACGATCTATTTACTGTCTAAGCCACTCCTACTTTTACGTCATTATACATTAAATCTACTGGCTTAGCCACGCCCACTTTGACGTTCTTAGCCAATGGATCTCACAGCTCGGTAATGTTCATTGACGTCATTGGACAACAGATCAAACACCTTGGTAATGTTCAATTGACATCATTATACAACTGATCTACTGGGTTGGCCACGTCCAGTTTGATGTCATTACACGATCTATTTACTAGCTAGGTCACTCCCTCTTTGAAGTCATTACACAAAATATCTATTGGCTTAGCCACGCCCACTTTGACGTTCTAAGCCAATGGATCTCACAGCTCGGTAATGTTCATTGACGTCATTTGACAACAGGTCAAGCACCTTGGTAATGTTCAATTGACATCATTATACAACTGATCTACTGGGTTGGACACGTCCAGTTTGATGTCATTACACGATCTATTTACTGGCTAGGTCACGCCCTCTTTGAAGTCATTACACAATATATCTATTGGCTTAGCCACGCCCACTTTGGCGTTCTTAGCCAATTGATCTCACAACTTGATAATGTTCATACATATAATTATACAACCGACCTACTGGCTAGGCCCCTCCCTCTTTGACGTCATTACGTATTAAATCGACAGGCTTAGCCACGCCCACGCCCACTTTGACGTTCTTAGCCAGCTTGGTACTGTTCATTGACGTCAATGGACAGCAGGTCAAATACCTTGATAATGGTATGTCAATGTTCTATTGACGTCATTATACAACCGATCTACTGTGTTGGCCAGTCCAGTTTGATGTCATTATACGATCTATCTTCTGGCTTAGCCACGCCCACTTTGACGTTCTTAGCCAATGGATCTCACAGCTCGGTAATGTTCGTTGACGTCATTACACAACAGGTCAAACGTCGTGGTAATGTTTACATGACGTCATTATACAACCGACCTACTAGGTTAGCCACGAACAGTTTGACGTCATTACAAGATCTATCGACCGGCTTAGCCACGCCACTTTGACGTCATTGCAAGATCATCCACTGGCTTAGCCACGCCCACTTTGATGTCATTGGACACTTTTCTAATAATTCAGCCATGTTAACTTATCTAATAAAAGGGTAAAGTGTGAAGTCATACAAATTAGCAATAAAGTAGAAACGTCCGCATTGACGTCGTTTGACAATAAATCAAACAGCTAAGAATAACACTATATGCCGTCATTGGTCAATGATCGAACAATTTTATTGCACTAAATTCTAAAGTCATTTGCCTAACCTTTTTGTACATTGCATGAATAGCCTATTACGAGCCATCGTACATTAATTAACTACTTAACCACGTCCGCTGTACTGCCAGACTAGCTAAATCTAGTTTCACACTATTTTACAGCAGTTAGTCAACTTACTGACTATAGTATGACGTCATTATGTATAACAAACGAATCAACAATGGCGTCATTTCAAGCAGGATAGAATCGTCGAACTACTGGCTCAAATGTTACGGTTAAGAAAACTACTTTTTATCTATTTCTTTTTCTTTAATGTCGTGGTTAATGGTCTGAAAAGGCAACCGTGAAAAAACTAGATGACTCCACGTTAGAAAATGAAAACGGCAGAAGGGCAATTTGCCGCGTCGTAACTAAGGTGAAGAAATCATAAAAGCAGTCATAAAAGAGAAAAATGACTTGCGGATGCGATCGGCAGTTTAAGAGCCGTCGCTTCGAGTTTTCTTCTTTCCAACTCGAGCCCAAAAGAGACCAATTTTGGACGTTTACGCCCCCTCCGTCACCCTCCCGGTTACTAAATCGAAACGGGAAGGGCTAATAAATATTTCCTGTCCGTTTTGTCCCCACTGCTCCTCGGGCCGTGCTTGAAATTACCATTCCACGCACCTTCAAACTTGTTCTCTGGATCAGTAGGAAAATTTAATTTAAGCGAATACGATTAAAAATTTGAAGATACAAAACAAAAAAATGACCTCCAAGTCATTACACAGTGCGTCAGGACTATTGTAATCGCTTAATGAACCATTTCCGTTGGGGATCAACTTAGGCACTTAAAGAATCAATTACGTCGAAGAAAATTGACAATAATGAGAAAGTTTTGCAAAGTTATTGGCGTCAGCGAATCTATTTTAAACGCTTGTTTTTTGCCCAAACGTCAATCCTTTGTTTGTTGGACAAAAAGATCTTTGCAATTTTCAAACGACTTGTTTGTCTTTGTGTCTTTTTGCTCCCCAACCTTGCGATATGTCTCCCGATTCGCTTTTTTAACGTTCCATTTGTTGTACCTTCTCTGTGCTATTTCAACTTATATACCGGGAGGTGATCGGAACCCAGTGTCTTGTACGATGTGACAATTATTGGGTGTGTCATCGGGGGGGGGGGGGTAAAATTTTCGATTTTTTTAAGGCGCATTGGACCTAAAAATGCCAATCGAGTTTTCCCTATACATCGTTTTTCGGCCCAATGCAATACTTTCACCCCCTTCAAAGGGAAAAACTGAAAATAAAAACTTGATAAGTTTCAATACTTTAATATCAAAAAGGAACATATTTTTCATATCATTTCATATATTGAAAAACGGCAAAAAGGAGGGAAAATTCAAAAGGTGCGGCAGAGATGGGAAGTTGGTGCCCGAGGGGATCGAGGTCGCGATAGCTCAAGTGGTAAGGTTTCGTTATTTTTAATCAATTAATTAAGGTTTTTTACTTGAGATAAAAAAAAAGTCAGCGTCACGAGCGGGATTCGAACCCACGACGTTCGGCTAGATACGCCGCTACTCTACCACGTGAGCTATCCTGACTTCGATCCACTCGGACACCAACTTCCCATCTCAACCCCACTCTTTGAATTTTCCCTCCAATCTAGGGATCTGAAATGAGAACAATGTCATCAGCATACATCAAAATCTTAATCGATGTTCGCCGATTTTCACTCCTGACTCCAACATATCTGGCAAATCGACCAGAAAGAGAGCAAACAGGAACGGGCTCAGTACGCGGCCTTGTTTTACCCCAGCACTTACGTTAAACCAATCTGTTACCCCTTCTCTACCACATACTGCCGAGTGGGAATTTGCGTAGAATTCCTGTATAACTTTTATAAATTTAGATGAAATACCCAAATTGTATAAATTTAGGATTAAAATTTTTCTATCCACTCTGTCAAAAGAAGCACGGAAGTCAATAAAAATGCAAAACAACTTTTGTTTTTTCTGGAGAAAACGAAGCTTAATTATGTTAATTAAAATAAAGATATTGTCGACGGTAGAGTAAGAGGAATCCGGCTTGAAATTCGGACAAGTTGTTCTTTGATACATCAGTACGAACTTAATCTTTGTATGCTGTCTGGTGATTGAGTAGCTAGTTTTTGTTGAGGTTTGCTCCACCAGATTAACGATCTATAGGTTTTGGTTCTTATAACTGTCGTGTATAGCCAATGGGCCATTTTCGGTTTTAATCCCCAAGATTTGGGGGGGGGGGTCGGTGGCCGCAACGATTTAGGCGTTGACACGGAGATCATCACTGTAAGGTAAAGGTCCCGGGTTCGAATCCAGCGGCCCGGCATTCGAACCGACATACTTACAAATGGGCTTTTTTTCAAAAACACCGGCACCCCGAGGTTGATATAACCTCTGCTGTTGCGAACCCTCGTAAAAAAAATCCCCAAGATTTGCTACCTTGACCAGGACACGAAGAAATTTTAGGTAAGGAAAATCAGACACTGGCCGGAGGTGGATCTGCAAGACTATACAGGCACGGACTTGGGATTTAAAAAAAAGACTCTAGAGGCGCTAGATACAGTAAACGTATGCCAAAAACAACCCTCACCAAGACAGGTAAACTCACTGCTACGGTTGGAGAGGGCCATGCTCAGAGGTAAAATAGGACCGGTCACTGGCATCTGAGAAAATACCTACATAACATGGGCATATAACGACGATCCCATTTGGAGATTATGTAACGAAGAGGAAGAAAACAGCCGGCCGTATCATCTTCGAATGCGAAGCAACGGCTCAATGGAGATTTAACCTAGAATACAGAAAAAAAAACCTAGGGTATGGAATTTTACCAGCAACAGTCAATGACCTGATACTTCTGAAGAAGGATTGAGTCGATTGCACTGAACTAGGGAACTAGAAAAGTACATTAAGGTGGCCATTCACGATCGCTCCTAGCAGGCCAAATGGAGCGACGCCGTTCCAAAAACCACGTCAATGGCAAAACTGAACTGGCGTGCCCGGCTGTGCCGAATATTCGACCGGTCCAAACTCCATCGCGCTACTCCAAATATCTACGGCGCGACGATGGCATGGCGCGTTCGTGAATGGGAAAACTCGCGTTTTTTTGGCTCAGTCTCCGTCTTTCTGTCACTGAGCAAACATCTCCGTCGTACATTCTCAAAAAGTCAAAAACGTTTATTCTTTATTGGTAATGACATCCAATCGAGATTTTATTGTTGAGGTAACAAGCTGGAGGAAATATAAATAAGACGTTAATCTTTTTTTTTAAGGTTTTGATTGAAATGAAAAAATAGTGTCACGAGGGGATTCGAATCCACGACATTTGGCTAAATACGCCGCTGCGCTAACCACTTGAGCTATCCTGACTTCCGATCCACTCGGGCACCAACTCCCCATCTCAACCTACAACCTTTCGAATTTTCTCTCTTTTTGCCATTTTTTTGGTGTCGGAGAGGATCGAAGTCACGATAGCTCAAGTGGTAGAGCATCGGCGTATTTATCCGAAGGCCATGGATTCAGATCCCGCTCGTGGCACTAGCTTTTTCATTTCCACCGAAACCTTGGTATGGTATGGTATGGTGGAAGGGATGCCGGGAAGCGGGGCTTGTATTCCCCAGGCACTGCAGCCTTCTGGCTTATTGTACCTTCCCAGTTCCCTAGTTTAGTCAATAAACTCAATCCTTCTTCTCAGAAGTATCAGGTCATTGACTGTTATTCCTGCAATTTGGTTCCCTGAGTCTTTTTCGTACGTTAGGTTAAACCTCCATTGAGCTGTTGCTTCGCATTCGAAGATGATATGAGTGGCTGTTTCCTCCTCCTCATTACATAATCTGCAAATGGGGTCATCGCTGTATATACCCATGTTGTGTAGATGTTTTCTCAGATACCAGTGACCGGTTAGTAGTCCCACCACTCCTCTGAGTTTTGCCCTCTCCAATTGCAGCAGTGTTTTTGCCAATTTTGGTGAGGGTTGTTTCAGCATAAGTTTACTATGTCTAGCACCGCTAGAGTTTATCCACTTCTCTCTTTGTTTTGTTTGGATCCATTCTGCGATGGAGGATTCTATGTTTGTTTTTGTTATCCCAAGGATAGGTTCGGGGCCTATGTATGGTCTTGCAGATCCTCTTCTGGCCAGCCTGTCCGCCTCTTCGTTACCCAGAATTCCCCTGTGCCCTGGCACCCAAGATATCATCAGGTTGTTGTGTTTTCCCAGGTTTTGGATATTTTGGATACATTCACTGACTAATTTTGATGTGATACTTTTACATGCTAATGCTTTAATGGCTGCTTGGCTGTCTGATCTTATGATTTTTTATCAGAGTAACCTCTTTTAAGATTTTCCAGGGCACAAGCATTGATGGCAAGTATTTCTGCTTGAAAAACTGAAGTATACTTCCCTAATAAATTTGATTGCTCATGTTTTGGGCTTGTACAAAAAACGCCTGATCCAGTTCCTTGTTTTGGAGCCATCTGTGTACCGTATCATTGTATCTGATGCTCTCCTGTGATCTTCCTCTCCATTCTAGTCCATTGGGACTTTATAGGAAGTTGTGAAGTTTGTTTCCGGGATCATATAATCAGTCCCCATTTCTAATAAACGCAGTCACCATGTAGAACATAGTGGCAGAAAGCCCCCATTGTGAAATAAAATGACATTTTTGAAACAAAATTATATTTATGCAACAAAATAACAAACCAAAACGTTACAAAAAAGAATAATTAATTAAAAGAAGTAATTTGGTCAGAACACTAAATATAATGAATAAATAAGACATTTCATTCATCCTTAAATAGTTCCTCCGATCAGCGAGTTCAAGGGAAAGATCTTTCGTCAAATTGATATGGGTATTACGGCTTCTGTTCAGGAGCCACTTCTTACACCATTTCCTCTTCGATTTTTTGCTAAATAAATAAACAAAAGCGTAGCACAAGAGATCGTCATCCATTTTGAGAAGGTAATTCACAGGTTGACGTTAAAATTTCAGGCACTCCAAATGGAGCTGTACGGCTTAGTGCGGTTCCATTTGGAGTGATCGTGAATGGCCACTTTAAGCCAGAAAGCTGCAGTGCCTGGAGAGCACAAACCCATCTTCCAAGTATCCTCCTCGCCTCATCATCATCATCGTAGAGCGGTTCTGTTAAACTTCAATAAGTTCAAGTTATTCAGCATTTTAGAAGCTTTTGATTTTGAAAAAAATCTATTAAGTAGAATAAGTGTTTTTCTACATACCATCAGAGGTACAATAAAAAGGGTCTTTTTATGAGTTTCATAGATTACAAAATCGACTATCGACCACCAGAGGCGTTTTAAAATGTCAAAATGTAGGATTATATGTAAAACCTGTCTATGGATTTAAAACCAGTCACCTTTTTTTTCAGCATGTAATTTTGTTACAATGAATTAGTATCAACTGGATTGAAGAAAGTAGGTGAGAAGGACTGAAAAGGGTTATGGAAAAAAGCCGTTTCGCGCGGTTTCGATTGGAGGCCAAGGCCGACCAACAACCTCGACCAAGGACGTCCGTGTAAACAAAGCGCGGTGACACGCGGACCCCCGAGCGCCGTCGGGCACTTCCGCATCTGGTCTCTGGTGCAATCTCGACATTTGAAACTTGAACGGGCGTTTCGTAATTTTTGGAGAAAACCGGGCCCGAGGAACCTGGAAGCGGGTCGAAATCATCACGGCCAAATTATGACGAGACAGTTCCAACCACGGTTGTGCGCAAAGAAAAACGAAGGAAGGCCATTGAAATCTGATCCGATATAACTGAAACTATCCAAACCTTTAACAAAAAGAGAAAAAAAAAACCAAATCTGTCTATTTTTTAAAACATATTTGGCAGAGATGCCGGCTAGTTTTAAAGAAGCATAGGCATCTGGATCACATCCGCCTTCTCAATGAACGACTTGAAAAACTATCTGAAGTGCTTTCTCCCCATATTTGTTTCTACATGCGTAATTTTCCTCCTAGTCCCAAAGACTTCCTTTATCCCCTTTGCGTCAACATTTTCACAATTTATATTTTGTTATGAGTAGTTGGGTCGTTTCGCTGCTGTGGCATTACATCTGCTAAAAAACACCAGGATATGACCTTAACACTAAAGAAATACTAAAACAATTGCCGAAAAAGCTAGATAAGCTAAACTACTGCAATCAGACTGAAATATATACGCAGAACCAGAAATTCGTCATTATGATTTTTTTTTTAAGGGAAAACCGTCGAACGAGGTCAAATCATACGGACCAATATCGTTACTGCAGATAGTCTCTAAGCTTTTTGAATAGTTATTATTAAAAAGAATAAAACCCATTGTAGAAAAAAGAAAAACATCCCTGAACAACAATTCCGAAAAAGACATCCAACAACAGACCAAAATCACCGAGAAAAATCTCTTGAAGAAAAGCAAATTTGTTCTGCTGTTGTTGTTCATGTTTTTCATGTTCATTGATGTCTCATAAGCTTTCGACAAGGGCTGGTCATCAATAAACTAAAAGGGATGCTACTAGGGATGGCAATCTTTAATCGATATATCAGTATAACCTATATTTCGGCTTCACCGACAAATCGTGAAAAATATATCGATATATCGATATTTTTTACTTTAGGTGCATGACGAATATTTTATAACATCGATAGGAGCTAGCCCAAATGGTAGAAAAGAACGATATTAGTAATAGTAAAAATATACTCATGGTCATGAATAATTATATATTTCTTATTAAGTAGTAATAAAAAATATATAAAATAAAATAGATGAAGGTTATAAAAAATTAATCTTTGTGGAAGGTATTGGTTGAAATGAAAAAGCTGGCGTCACGAGCGGGATTCGAACCCTCGACCTTCGGCGCAACACGCCGCTGCTCATCCACTTGAACTATCGTGACTTCGATCCACTCGGACACCAACTTCCCACATCAACCTGCCTTTCGAATTTTCCATTGTTGTTTCATTCCGACCAATACCTTACATAAATGTGTAGAGATTAGTGACCGTTAATCGATAGTTATTCAGATATCGTGAGATGCGGTCGGATGTGATGTAGGTTTCAGAAAAACATTTTCTTTATCGTGCCAACGTTTCGATCTTTTATTGAGCCCTGAAGATGATCTCAATAAAAGATCGAAACGTTGGCACGATAAAGAAAATGTTCTGAAACCTACATCACACCCGACCGCATCTCACGATATCTGAATAACCTTACATAAAGATTGATTAATTGAAATAAGTTATTTGGTCAATCGGACTACGAAATATAGTGGATTTAATAAGTAAAATGAAGTATATCTTCACTAAAGCTCTCCGTGGTCAATTCATTTGTCGCCGAGAATCGAATACATTGCACACTTGAAAAATGTCAAAAAGGAGGGAAAAGTCGAAAGGTGGGGTTGAGATGTGAAGTTAGTATCCGAGTGGATCGAGGTCACGGTAACTCAAGTGGTAGAGCAGCGGCGTATTGAGCCGAAGGTCGTGGGTTCGAATCCCGCTCGTGACACTAACTTTTTCATTTCAACCAATACCGTACATAAAGATTAATTTCTTGAAAAAAGTTATTTGGTCAATCGGACCTCGAGATATAATGGGGTTATAAAAAATAAGGTTTTGAATCCTTTCGAGCATGTTTTACAAGTTGCCACTTGTTTTCCTTTTTCCAGTGCATGAAAATATTTCCAAACAACGCTTTTTTGACTTTTTCTCGGGGAAGGTGTCATCATAGAAACCTATTTTAAAATTGTGCTCAGCATGCATGTAGCAATGCTACACAGGGTTCAAGGCCCAGAGTCCATGTTGGCTCCATTTTTGGCCAGCATGTCAAGCTTTTCATTTCCTCCATGCTCAGAATGGTCAGGGACCCATGCCAGGGTCAGGTCATTAGAGTCACTAACCTCCATCAGGGCTTTACCTAGGTTTACCGTCAGTTCGGTCTTTGGTTTCATCCCGAAGACTCAGCTCCCGTATCCTAGTCGGTTTTTGATCCGTCTGGCATTCCTCCTTCCTTTGGCCCATCTTCCCGCTCTGGTACTTTGTACTTTTTAGTAAAATTGTATTTTGGAATAGTGGCATCAATTGGCATGATTTATACATGACATCTTCCTGTATCTCCTATTCCTATCCCTAGAGGAGGCTACTAGAGCTGGTGACAGATAGTTTTGGCTTTAGCCACATTAGCCAAAGAACAAACACGGAGAGGGATGTGTCCACAAGGGACCAGAGGCCACCAACACGGCCGCATCAAACAACCAGGGAAAAGGAAGGGACTTCCCTCTGAACTTCACAAGCATCAAAATTTTCTAATTTTAAATCCATTCCGATGTTGTTTTTTTTGAGATGTGGATAAAACCCCACCGAGTCCGACTCCAGCCCCCAATAGACACCCCTCCCTGGAAAATACGAATGAGTAGTGAATCCTATTCAAATTTTCAAATTACACTTATAAAAAATTGGCAGATGGCCATATACTAGAATTCAGAGCTAAAATTGACTTATATTTTATGGGTTTGGGTACCTCCTTCATACCATATAATTTATCTAACAATTGACTTCTTAAGGTTAAATACATTGAACAGATCTTACGTTCCAAAATTCGCATATATCGTTCTGTTGCTGATTTATTTTATAGAGATATATTTCATACATTCCATGGTTAGATCTAAGCCTAAATGTGTAGTATTTAGTGACCGTTAATTAATGTTTATTTGGAGATCATGAGATGCGGTCTTGTGTGGTTGTTTAGAAGGCATGAGGCCGCATAAGGCTAGGGCCCTAAGTGCTGCTTGTCTGTCAGAGAAAATGATAATATTAGTTACATTTGATTTATTGATTGTTACAATTTATTGAAGATGGTGTTAGGAATGGTCGGTAGAAACTGTTAAGCATGGTTGAAAATTATTATTATATATTATGCAGGGTGGGCGACCAAGACCCGATGGGTTAAAAGCCTAGGTAGGCCCGTACGGTTGGAAATTATTACCATAGCTATGTAATGGTTCTCAATAGTTATACTCCAGTTTTCAACATAATATGGGTTAGAGAAGATTAAAAACTACTTATAATTTTACAACATCACCAGAGATGGCGAAAAGTCGAAACGCGTTTCTTAGACCAAAACAGCGATGCTAGGCTTACCAGATGGTCGGAAACGACCGAATAGGTTCACCACACAGGCTATCTCAATTTTCATTCGTTTGACTTGCTTTAACTACTGTTTATTGACTTTTGCTTTGTTTACAGAGGGGAAAAGGACTATTTTGAAATCCGTCAATGGACGTTTCATGGCTGGCAACCTGAGCGCCATCCTCGGTCCGTCTGGTGCCGGCAAGACGTGCCTCCTCAACGCCATCTCAGGCTATAGGTTGGTTTATGTTTTTTTATCTATTGTTTTAGTCCTAATCGCCTTACATAAACACACCAGCGTCTCGTATCAGAATAAGGTGAAAAGCGAAAAACCCCTGGGTTCATCTCAACGTTCGAAACAGCGAGACGATAAATATTCACTTTCGTTTAGACAAGCATTGCATAAAAAAATGTAAACAAGCCTTAATCGAGTGTTAGACGTTGTAAATATTCATTAACTAAATGAGTCTACTATTAAGGACTTGGTTCACTCTTGAATTGCAAATTATTCATTACGTCCTTTCATCGTCGTAAATGAGGATCATTAATGTATGTTCTTTGCATGTTCTTTATCAAGGTAAGTAGTAGGTAATGAGTACAAAAGGCTAAAATGGACAAAAGAAGAAGAACTCCTATTGGGAAAGCCACGAAACGCGTCTGGTCCTTGAAGGACCCGCTCGTCCTGTTTACGCCGAAGGACCTGCTAATCGACGCTAACGACATCAACAGAAAAATTCCAAAAAGACGTGAAAGAGCGCGAGATTAAACCATCGGCCTTTTAACGACTGTTTGTTTGATCAATCCCAAGGGGAATTGAATCAAAACAAACGGTGGATCAAGTCTGGTCCAAAACTGCTCACTATTCTGTAGTATAGTAAACTATCAGAACATCTTTCGAATATTCGAAATCTCAGAGTTTCATTAGAATAACTCAAAATAAGATATGAGCTGAATAAGATTATATACGATTACGACCAATTCATATGTAGTGGGAACCTACGGATGCCACGGTACTGGTTAGGTGTCACTTAGGTCTCACCCTCCATCTGATAGATCAGAGCAGTGCGTATGTAAGCAGGGGCACTGTACAAAAAAAGTGCAGGTTCACGTTGGTTTTTCCTTGATGAGTTTTTTTTTTTTGTTTTTGTTTTTTCAATTAAGGTCTGCCGGCGTGAACGGCAAGCTGATGACAAACGGACAGCCCAGAGACAAAGAGAAATTCAGAAAGGCCTCCTGCTACATTACACAGGAAGACCTGCTCGTCCCGCACCTGACGCTCAACGAGGTCATGACCTTCGCCGCATCCCTGAAACTCCCTTCGTCTTACACATCCAAGCAGAAAAAGACTGTGGTAAGGATTTTGAAACTCATGTCCTTTTCTGTCATAGTGATTTGTTAATTTTTTTCAGATAAACGAGATACAGATAATGTTAGGACTTAAAGAGTGTAAAAAAACCCCGACGGATTCGCTTTCAGGAGGTCAGAAAAAGAGGTTGTCCATCGCCCTCGAACTGATAAACAACCCGCCTGTACTTTTCCTAGACGAGCCTACAAGGTTTTTTCAGACCTAGGATAAATTTATAAAGATTTTTTGCTAAAAAAAATTGATTTTCAGCGGACTGGACAACGTGTCGACGTCGAATCTGATCCGTCTGCTTAGAAATCTGGCCCACCAGGGGAGGACGATCGTCTGCACGATTCACCAGCCTCCAGCTAGTTTGTTCAAGCTGTTCGACCACGTCTATGTCCTTGCGGCAGGCTACTGCGTCTACCAAGGCGCATCTGCAGAGCTGGTCCCGTTCCTGTCCCAGCAGGGGTTCGACTGCCCTACAACCTACAACCCAGCGGATTTTGGTAAACAGATATGAATGAACAGCGTTCATATTTATCTGATGACTGAATTCGACCAGCCACCACACTCACATTTTTAATTTCCCTTTCTTCTACCCCTGCAAAAACACTCTCACTCTCTCCCGATTAATATTTTGTCTATCATAAGATTTCCTTGATCAACTTTCAATTCGCCTCGCATCTAACTTTGCCTCTTTTCCCAACCGCAGTCATCGAGTTGACCGAGGACGAGGGGAACATCAGCCGTCTTTCGACAGCGACAGCCAACGGTAAAATGGTTAAGTTCAGCAGTTCATCGATTGAGCAAAACAGGCGAGAGTACGCCGTCGGTGACAAAACGGACACAGTCGACCTTTTCAACTACGGCCGGGTCGGTGACGACTGCGACAAACGCTCCTGCTCGCACCTCCCTGTCTCCTGCTGGATGCAGTTCATCACCCTTCTGTCAAGGATGCTTCTACAGATCAAAAGAAATAAAGTAAACAATTGTACTAAACAAAACACGAAAAAATATAACAGTTGTTTTTGTCACGCCCTAGGTCGGACTGAGGATTCAACTGGGCAACACGCTCTTCTGCTCGCTCACCCTGGCGATCATGTTCTACAAAATGGCCAAGGACGGCAACCAGTTCTTCAACCATATGAAGTTCTGCATCGGGG
Organism: Cimex lectularius; assembly: GCF_000648675.2. NCBI lineage: Eukaryota > Metazoa > Arthropoda > Insecta > Hemiptera > Cimicidae > Cimex > Cimex lectularius. The sequence goes on along the minus strand of NW_019394173.1, from coordinate 396,698 downwards.
TCATCATATTCCACACTTACACACAGTGCATGGGCCCTATACTCACATGTAACAAGTGTGAACAACCCTGTTGCTTCTTAAAACTTTAATCCTTGTACATTTTCCAGATCCTTTTGAGGTTAAGCTGGTCAAGAAGGAACTTTTCAACCAGTGGTACGGCCTTTTTCCTTATTACGTAGCTCTGACGTTCTCCAGGGTTCCAGGAATCGTGAGTTATCCAGGACTTTTGTTCAGAACATTTTTTGTTCTTTGTACAATATTCTGTTTATCTGTAGGCCCTGTTCAATCTGATATATTTATCGATAGTATATCCTCTTTCCGGGCTGCCGATGGAATTGGAGAGGTTTCTTGTATTCGTCGCAGTCGGATTGTCAGTCGCTTTCGTCGCAGACGGGATCGGCCTGGCGATCGGTTCCGTTTTCAGTGTGACGGTACGTTTTCAACCCGATACATCTCAAATTTGTAATAAATGCGTTAAAATTTTGTTTTTTTGTTTGAAGAACGGAGCCGCCGTGGGACCGCTTTCGATCGCCCCGTTCCTCGGGCTGGCCATTTACGGCTTCGATTTCGCCCGGGACATACCGAAGTACATGACGCCCCTGTTGAACCTGTCGTTCATGCGGTCCGGGGTCACGGCCCTCGTGATCGCCGTCTTCGGCATGAACAGGGAGAAGCTGGAGTGCAGCGACCCTGTCTACTGCCACTTCCAGGACCCGGAGGTCACCCTCTACTACCTCAAGCTGCAAGGTGTCTCGCCTTGGTCCGAAGTGCTCACCCTTGTCGCGATGGTCCTCTTTTACAGGGTCGTCTTTTACCTCGGGCTCAAGTGGCGATTTAAATCATGATCACCGTCGAGAAAGCACGAAATCACGTACATTTCCCAATCATAACAGTGGAAATTCACCCATTTTAAGCAGTGTTATGTAATTAAAAACTATGTAAATACTATCGCAATTTTTTTAAACCTAAGAAAAATATCTTAACCACAAAGCTTTGTAAATTTTGCTACAACATACAGAGCTATTATATTTATAAATTCAATTGTGAAAAACGAACTCTGTTAAATAAAAAATATTTTTGATAAAATAGCTTGAGAATTTATCATCTATTAATTTCCCAATGGCTAATTTCGTCCAATACATATTAGTCCACTCGTTAGTGTCATAATTTGTACAGTTTGGCTAACCGCGTAACTTTTTACGGAATTTACCTAAATGGCTTAGTCTTCTTCAGTCGTAACGATGTGCTGACTATGTAGCACACGGCTGGCATCGTGATTAGGTTGGCGTTGAAGGTGTAGATAGTGCTAATAGGCATACCGTGTGTATCAGTTGGCCGATGGGATAAGTTGGTGATTCTATAACAATGACTTTTAGCCACGCCCCCTTTGAAAACATTGTACAATTGGACAGCCAGCATGACCCTTGGTGTCATTGGACAATAGATTGACCGACCCCATTTTGCAGTTATAAGAAAGTTAAGTATTGGCAATCTTCGTCATATCTAATGATGTCATCTTACTTTTAAATACTGACCTTTAACCACGCCCACTTTGACGTCATTGTACAATAATAAGGATCTTTTGCCACGCCCCCTTTGAAAACATTGTACAATTGGACAGCCAGCATGACCCTTGGTGTCATTGGACAATAGATTGGCCGACCCCATCTTGCAGTTATAAGAAAGTTAAATATTGGAAATCTTCGTCATATCTAATGATCTTTAGCCACGCCCTCTTTGAAATCCTTGTACAATTGGTCAGCCAGCATGACCTTAATCCCCTTGGTGTCATTGGACATTCGGTTCACCAATTTCGCTAGCCTTATTTTGAAGTTGTAAGACGGTTAGTTGTTAGCTTTTTGGTCACACCTACGATGTCATTGCACTATTAGCTAACTTAAGCTCATTCTTCAATTGAACTCTCACCGTTAGCCGCACGCATTTTGAAATGAACGTCTGATCGGAAAGCTAATGACCATCGGACAGCACACAAACAGAAATTCAGAAAAATGACCTGCTACAACACCCAGGAAGACCTGCTCGTCCGCACCCGACGCTCAATGAGGATCAACATAATTTCCACGACCGTCAACCTGGATCAGAACATCAAGTGGCAAATCAACAGCAGATTGTTCAAACATCGATTCAACGTTGCATTCACCACACGATTCTCTCCAGTCCCAACGTGTACCTTCAATCTCAAAATCGTGAGGTCCAGCAACATCAAATCACCCAAGTCACACCTCAAAATCAACTGCAGCAACAACAAACACCGATTTAAAAGTCAGCAACAACATCAAAGATCTCAAATGCAAACGTCACGTCAAGTTCTAGGGTTTCAACTTATTAAACGCTACAGAAACAACAACAGATTCAACCACAGTCATATTTTCAACTACAAACATTTCAGAGCAGCAATTGACAATGACAACTACAACAGTACCAACAATCAGAGCAGCAGCAACAGCAACACCTCAACAAACAACTACGAGCAATATCAACGCGCGAACCTCAGCAGCAAGACCGTCATCAACCACAGAGCGCCAAAGACTCATCACCCCGTGGAAGAATTGTACATTTTCAAAAAAGATTTATTTCAGTACTTAACGTTGTTAGTATAGGTATATTTTTTAAATAGTTGTATTATAACGTGCTTCAGCACTGCAAAGGAGGTTATGTGGGGACCCGCTAATTTTGTATTATGTTTCCAGCCACCAGGGGCTACAAGGTATTTTATAAAACAGTTTTTCCAGTGTTGCCCGTTTGAATGATCCCCTACGATAAAGTATCGTCCAGCCATCACATATCTTTCTATTATTCATTTATCATAAAGTATTTTCCAATACCACACTTCTTTTGGTATGTCATTAACTTCAAGTGTGTGGTGATTAGTGACCGTTAATCGATATTTATTTAGAAATCGTGAAATGCGGTCTGGTGTGATGTAGGTTTCAGAAAAACATTTTCTTTATCGTGCCACGTTTCAATCTTTATTGAGATCATCTTCAGGGCCTGGGATTTACTTTCATATATATGAATGAATATTTTGCATTGTATAAATTCACTTTTCCACATCCAAAATGTAATTGTTATATGTAAACAATGTTTGTAAATCTTAGGCCCTGAAGATGATCTCAATAAAGATCGAAACGTTGGCACGATAAAGAAAATGTTTCTCTGAAACCTACATCACACCAGACCGCATCTCACGATTTCTAAATAAATATCGATTAACGGTCACTAATCACCACACATTACACAGAAGACAACACTTTGTGCCCTGAAGATGATCTCAATAAAGATCGAAACGTTGGCACGATAAAGAAAATGTTTTTCTGAAACCTACATCACACCAGATCGCATCTCACGATTTCTAAATAAATATCGATTAACGATCACTAATCACCACACATTACACAGAAGACAAACACTTTGTGCCCTGAAGATGATCTCAATAAAGATCGAAACGTTGGCACGATAAAGAAAATGTTTTTCTGAAACCTACATCACACCAGACCGCATCTCACGATTTCTAAATAAATATCGATTAACGGTCACTAATCACCAGACATTACACAGAAGACAAACACTTTGAGCCCTGAAGATGATCTCAATAAAGATCGAAACGTTGGCACGATAAAGAAAAGATTTTCTGAAACCTACATCACACCAGACCGCATCTCACGATTTCTAAATAAATATCGATTAACGGTCACTAATCACCACACATTACACAGAAGACAAACACTTTGAGCCCTGAAGATGATCTCAATAAAGATCGAAACGTTGGCACGATAAAGAAAAGGTTTTCTGAAACCTACATCACACCAGACCGCATCTCACGATTTCTAAATAAATATCCATTAACGATCACTAATCACCACACATTACACAGAAGACAAACACTTTGTGCCTGAAGATGATCTCAATAAAGATCGAAACGTTGGCACGATAAAGAAAATGTTTTTCTGAAACCTACATCGCACCAGACCGCATCTCACCATTTCTAAATAATTAACTTCAAGGTTGATATATCATACATCCATAATGATAGTCGAAAATTCGTTCCCAGAAAGCAATCAAGTTCTTTCCCTTTTCCTTTTGATATCTTTCGAACTTAATTTTTCATCAAGTCATAACTGAATTCTGGGATGGATTACCTTACCATTTGTTGCATTTACATCTACGAATTTCGGTCGTTTATTTGGACCTTCCAAGTATCTGTCCGGTCATGGATGCTGTTGACTTTGGAGTCGGTTCGTGGATGCCTGGATGCACTTTTCTGTCATTGCCAAATGTTGCGAGGTTGTTTTCCATCTGTGGTAGGTCACTTGTATACACCAGGTACAGCATGAAGCCTTGGCCCTTGTGGTAGCCTTAATTCCAAACAAATCAGAATATTCGTCTAGTTGTTTAAGAGGTCAAAAATAACGTTTCCGGATTATTTTTCTAGCTTATGTATTAAAACTTCGTATCAACTTTGACAAACGTCTAGGAATAAGAGAACATATGTTATATTCCAAACCTTTCTCCTGTTCGTTTTTTAAATTAACGTTTAGCCTGATTGTCAATTTGAAACATAAAACTACTCACGTCAGTAGTTTCATCAACATTATTGTCAACTAACATATTATTGGTAAATAAAAATATTACAAAGAACTTACAATAGGCATATTATCCTCGATTGAACAATCCGTGGGCGAATGACCAAAAGATTCTATATACACACTAGCGTACTCTAGCGAACCCATCTACAAGCAGGTCATAGCTTACCTCTTTAATCGTTCTGTAACCATCCCTAACCCGACAAACAATCTGCAAACTTAATACCATTAAGATACCATTTTATTAATCATGACAACATTTAACAGTCTATAGCAGAAATCCCATTACTTTCTCATCACTAGCAATAATAGGTGATCACAATCAAGTTGAGCATCTGTAACGACAAAAAAGTGACAAGTATTTCATGATATTCAACCAATTAAACCCAAACACGAAAAAATAATCAAAACTAGGCCATCCTTCATCTTCTAGAGGTTCATCCGAACTGCACTAGTCTTCAAGAGTTCCAAAAGATGGCGGGTGTAGGTTATATTTTTTTCAATTCACTAGTTTTCGTGGTCCAATTAATATCTTTCAATTAATTAAGGTTTTTAGTTGTCATAAAAAAGTCAATGTCATGAGCGGGATTCGAACCCACGACCTTCGGCTCAATACGTCGCTACTCTACCACCTGAGGTATCGTGACTTCGATCCATTCAGACACCAACTTCCCATCTCAACCCCACCTTCGAATCCCGCTCATGACACTGACTTTTTTATCTCAACTAAAAACCTTAATTAATTGAAAGATATTAATTGGTCAAGCGGACCACGAAAACTAGTGAATATCTATGGTTGCAAAAAAACCAAGCAAAATCCTTCAGCACTCGCTACCCACCATTTTGAACACAAATACAATATCGACTTCTACAATCCAAAAATATTACACACAGAACAAAACAAACATAAACGTAACTTTTTAGAAATTGTTTACATCAACAGAGATAAACACAGCATCAATTACTGAACAGACACTCAGTCGCAGCTACGCCAATATCATTAATCAAATTCAATATCGATAACATATATTTGTTAAATGTAAACAATGTTTGTAAATCCCAGGCCCTGAAGATGATCTCAATAAAGGTCGAAACGTTGGCACGATGAAAAAAATGTTTTTCTGAAACCTACATCACACCAGTCCGCATCTCACGATTTCCGAATAATCATTTTAAAAAATAGAGAAAAGAAGGCAAAAAAATCCTAGATGAACATTCCACCTATACGAACGAGCCTCATAGACGAAACGTAGAAAAATAGGCAGACCCTAGAAGAAGTCGCGGTATTAACTAGTGAATTTAATGAATTAAAATGAAGTATACTTCACTAAAGCTCTCCGTGGCCATTTCATTTGTCGCCGAGAATCAAATAGATTACACGACATTTGAAAAATGGCAAAAAGGAGAGAAAATTCAAAAGATGGGGTTCAGATGGGAAGTTGGTGTCTGAGTGGATCGAAGTCACGATAGCTCAGGTGGTAGAGTAGCGGCGTATCTAGCCGAAGGTCGTGGGTTCGAATCCCGCTCTTGACATTGATTTTTTTATCTCAACTAAAAACCTTAATTAATTGAGTTATAATTTTTGTTTATATCAGCACAAATTATTTATTTAATTTTTTTCAACATGTGATAACATGTGATATCATTTCAATCTTGGTTTGACTAGAACGAAATTGTCTTTAGTCTGCACGTACTCTCAGAAGCGTTTAAACGCTCTGCCCGGCAATTGAATTCTTTATGAAGGTGAAATGATCACAACGATAACCCTACAATTAAGCTTCAACTTTTTCAAATCAACTTCATATAAAATGTATTTGTGTAAAATGTAGGAAAGCAGAGAAAAGAATGAAATTTCCACCAATGCATTTCTTAAGGAACAATTGTGGAAATGTTCAAATCTCAGCAAATTGCCCAATGACGTCATTATTGGAGTTGAAAAGCTCAATGGCATCAGTAATGGTTTGTCATCGCATGGCCGGTCAGTTGGGCAGTGACGTCAATGTTGGAGTTAACATTGGTCGTATGATACTTCAATGAGGTCAATGTTGGCATAAACCTGGTAGGTTAGTTTCTTTAATGTTGGCGTCGAAAGAGCGTCCGTTTAACTTTCATATCCTGACGATCAGTAATAACGTTGATAGTCAAGTCGTTGGTAGTTAAATGACGGCAAAGTGGACGTGACTTTCTGGTCGGTTAATTGCAGCAAAAGTCTATTGACTATGACGTTAAATGGCTAATTTGTTGGTTAATTGTTCAATGACGTCAAGCAAAATTGAAAATTTGATTGGTCGATATATTATTCATTTATTATTATTATATGTGGGCGTGGCTAAAATGTCAAAAATTTTGTCTAGTGACCTAAAAGTGAATATGGCTTATTTGGTTGGACAATTGTTCAATGATGTCATAGCAGATGCTAATAATTTGATTGGTTGATATTTTATTCATTTAATATTACTGTAAGTGGGCATGGCTAAAATGTCCGAAATTTTGCCTAACGACATAAAAGTGGATATGGGTAATTTGATCCGTCAGTTGTTCAATGATGTCATAGCAGAAATTGATAATTTGAAGATTATTCACTTATTATTATTATACGTGGGCGTGGCTAAAATGTCTGAAATTTTGTCTGATGACGTGAAAGTGGATATGGCTAATTTGGTTAGTTAATTGTCCAATGACGTCATAGCAGATGCTAATAATTTGATTGGTCGATATTTTATTCATTTATTATTACCGTAAGTGGGCATGGCTAAAATGTCCGAAATTTTGCCTAACGACGTAAAAGTGGGTAATAGGTTTGATCAATTTTTAAATGAAGTCATAGCAGAAATTGATAATTTGAACATTATTCTTTTATTATTATTATATGTGGGCGTGGCTAAAATGTCAGAAATTTTGCCTAACGACGTAAACGTGGGTAATTGGTTTGATCAATTTTTAAATGAAGTCATAGCAGAAATTGATAATTTGAAGATTATTCTTTTATTATTATTATTAGGCGTGGCTAAAATGTCAGAAATTTTGCCTAATTACGTAAAGTGGATACGGCAAATTTGGTTGGTTAATTGTTCAATGACGTCATAGCAGATGCTAATAATTTGATTGGTCGATATTTTATTCATTTATTATTACTGTAAGTTGGCGAGGCTAAAATGTCAGAAATTTTGCCTACTTACGTAAATGTGGATATGGCTCATTTGGTTGGTCAATTGTTCAATGATGTCATAGCAATTATTGAAAATTTGATTGGTCGATATTTTATTCATTTATTATTATTGAAAGTGGGCGTGGCTAAAATGTCAGAAATTTTGTCTAATGACCTAAAAGTGAATATGGCTAATTTGGTATGTCTATTGTTCAATGTCATCGCTGAAATTGATAATTACATGATTATTCATTTATTATTATTATTATTATTATATGTGGGCGTGGCTAAAATGTCAGAAATTTTGTCTAATAACGTCAATGCGGATATGACTATTTGATTACATGACAAATTATTTAATTACGATGAGGTAATGTCAAAGTGTGACGTCAAAGTGGGCGTGGCTAGGTAGTTCATATTATTTATTGGGCATTGGCTTTGTTTTTTTGTTTTTTTTTTTATAAGTAACGATTTCACCAGGCACATTCACGTTCTGTGTATTGTTTTCTTTTCAATTCCTATGCTAAACTGTTCTTTTTTCTTTCATTGCTGTCTGTAATTATTTGTAATTAACCGCAATACTTGTCAGTAATAGTAAAATTGCCTTATGAGCTGAGAATTTCTGCTTCTTCGTAATTTACTCACTCTCTTAGCAAAGTAGCAAAATTAAACATTTGCCATCCAACCACGTTATTCACCTTTTTTATTTATAATGATGGGTGCAACAGCTCGGGTGAACTTGAGTCATCCGTTTTCCGACTGTTTGGGCTGGCCGTTGCCCAACACCTTTTCGGAACAATGGCCCAACCGCGGTTTTTAATATTAGACGCGGAACGGAAAACGATTTTCGAGGAGAAAAAACGCGTTGCACAACTGCGCGTCGAAAAATTTCTCATTTTGAAGGTCTATGCCCGTAAATGGGAGACTGGCCCCGATCACTTCCCGTAGCCGGCTCACTCGGGGCCTAGCCTGCCTGCAGAACGGTGAGTAAAAATATTGACCTTTTTATCTATTCACACGTTTCTGATGACAAAAGTGACAAAAACAAAGCTCAATCTGTCATTTGCAGGGATGCCAATTTGAAAAACCCTCCCTTTCACTCATTAACATACCTTATGTCAATGGTTACTTACCTTAAATCAGTGGTTCATAAAGATCAATTTTAATGTATGAATTATCAACCATCAGGATACATAAACACGCCTGGCATGGGTTAACGAATCATCTTTCAAATTGAAGATACATCATCTAGCAACAACATGTAGGCTTACATCTTCATCCGGAACAACTCATAAATTATACATATTCGTATCTTAGGTTTGTTGTCTAGCCAGGCATTTCCAAATTTGTAAAGATTACTGATCAATAAAAAAACTATTGTAATATAACCTATTCAACAACGTGCTGACTTTTAATGTTTCTTTTATACAAAAGGAAATTCAAAATTAGGTTTAGAGTGTTGGTTATTTATTTAATGGTCATCATAATGGCTTGTATAAATTGTCACCAAACCAAAGCTAAACTGGAGTTTAAATGTCTAATGGCGTTGGGTGAAGATAAATAGTTCAATATATATTCTAACGACGTCAAATTTGGTTTGGTGAAGCATGAACACTTATCATAGACAAATTGTCTAATTACAGCGAAGTAAATTTGGCTAAAATGGATGTTGAGTGTCTTATGGCGCCAAAGTGAGTGAAGATAAATTGTACGATGATGAATAATAACGTCAAATTTGTATCAGCCAAACAGGTTGACACATCGTAAACACATTGTGTAATAACGTCAAATTTGTATCAGCCAAAAAGGTTAACATATCTTAGAAACATTGTCAAATGAAGTCAAATTTGTATCAGCCAAACCGGTTGACATATTTACTCACATTGTCTAATGACGTCAAATTTATATCAGCCAAACCGGTTCATATCTGAAAGATATTGTCTAATGACGTCAAATTTATATCAGCCAAAAAGGTTCATATCTTAGACATATTGTCTAATGACGTCAAATTTATATCAGCCAAAAAGGTTGGCACATCGTAGACCCATTGTCTAATGACGTCAAATTTATATCAGCCAAAGCGGTTGACACATCGTACGCACATTGTCTAATGACGTCAAATTTGTATCAGCCAAACCGGTTCATATCTGAAAGATATTGTCTAATGACGTCAAATTTATATCAGCCAAAAAGGTTCATATCTTAGACATATTGTCTAATGACGTCAAATTTATATCAGCCAAAAAGGTTGACACATCGTAGACCCATTGTCTAATGACGTCAAATTTATATCAGCCAAAGCGGTTGACACATCGTACGCACATTGTCTAATGACGTCAAATTTGTATCAGCCAAACCGGTTCATATCTTAGACTTATTGTCTAATGACGTCAAATTTATATCAGACAAACCGGTTGACACATCGTAGACCCATTGTCTAATGACGTCAAATTTGTATTAGCCAAAAAGGTTCATATCTTAGACTCATTGTCTAATGACGACAAATTTATATCAGCCAAAAAGGTTGACCTATCTTAGAAACATTGTCAAATGAGGTCAAATTTGTATCAGCCAAACCGGTTGACATATTTAGACATTGTCTAATGACGTCAAATTTGTATCAGCCAAACCAGTTGACATATTTAGACACATTGTCTAATGACGTCAAATTTGTATCCGCTAAACAGGTTGACATATTTTAGACACATTGTGTAATGAAGTCAAATTTGTATCAGCCAAACAAGTTCATATCTTAGGCATATTGTCTAATGACGTCAATTTGGATCAGCCAAACTGAGTGACATATCGTAGACGTATTGTCTAATGACGTCAACAAGGGAGTGGATAACTTGCCAGATTTGTTGTATAACGACGTTATTCAGGGCATGGCTTACCTGGTTAGCAGATTTTGCTATTGGCGAAGCTTGCAGATAGGTTTTTTGGGTTTTTAGGTTTGTTTAAATGTTAAATTTTTTTACCAATGTTTAGGAAAATATCCTTTTCTTTATTTTAATTTTATTGAAATGTTCATTTAATAGCAGCTTCTTTTCGTCGTTCGGTTCGGGGACAGTGCGTATCCAAAGTCGAAAATTCGTCAGCACTGAACGGTAAATCCTAAAATTTCCGAGTTACAAGCGACAATCACTTTATGATTATGACATTTTTCAAAGTCAAAATTTCGTTCCGTCATACTCCATCCGAACGCATCCTTCCAGCACCCCGTACGGTTTGTTTTCACCACGTGACCAGGAACAAGGGTCAGTCTCCTTGCACCGGACGTCATCCGTATATTTGTGAAGCGGCCTCCCACCACAGGCGGGAGCTACGAACAGAAATAGCACCGGGAGTCGAGAGGGTTCCTCAGTTCTAAACCGACCTTAAACCCAACGACACTTATATGAAAGGTAAGTGCTCAAAATTTCATTAAATGAAGTAATAAAATTACGGGTGGAAGTATGCTTAAGGAGAATAATGACCACCCGAGAACCGGCTATAGCTGGAAATTGATTACATTATTTGTTTCTTTAAAAAAAAAACTACTGACCTTCTTTCTGTCTTATTATAAACTCCCAAGCTGACAAATTTTTAAACTGGGCTTAATCAAGGTGCTTATTTTTCCATTCACGGTCCAGGCGATGTTGGCAGGTCGACAAATACTCCAATTTTAGAGCGTAATTGAACAAGATTGCGAAATAAAATCCGGGCAAAAGCGTAAATAAACAATGACTCGGCTTGAACGCTTTAGGGGGCTGAAAACAAATGGACATCGTTAATTACACCTGAGAGTGCGGGCGGTGATGGAGGTCATTTGATTCATCTTCAAATGACGTATTTTAATTTGCCCTATGTTAAACTTGCATAATATTGTGTGCTTATGTAGTTTCTTGGGTAGTCGTATATTTAAAAAAATCAATTCCATGATCTGCTGCAACTTGCCCGTTTGGCAAACCATGGAGGAAATTATCCCGTTCAGCTTGGTTGCAGGTTGTTGACTTTTCCATGGAAGATCGAAATCAATCGAAAATTTCCCCGGTCTGTCATTAAAAACGATACAAGTATTAAAAATTAAAATATTTTGTTTCACTTTGTTTTACAAAAACATAAAATTATTGGTCGTTTTTTGGTCAAAAGTTGCGTCAAAGATATCGTGGTCAATCTGGTTGTCCAATTGTACATTAATGTTCAAAGTAAGCCTGAGTAAATTGATAAAATGTACTATTATAAAAAAAAGTGGGCGTGGCTAAACTTACGAAAAAACTAATATCCCAATTATGTCAAAGTAGGCGTGGCTAAGCTGTTCAGTTTTTATTGGGTTTTTTCGAAAAATCAATTTTTCCAGGCAAATTTCATTTTGTGCCAAAATCTTTCTTTCCTGTAGACGTTCCCTCGGTAGAAATACATTGCACCTGCTAAAGCTTTGATTCATTTCAAAGGGACGAGTGGTGGTGGTACCGTCACGTCTCGCTAATTACGGTTTAATTCCTATATTTTTCAGCCGGCGCAAGCCATGGGAGCAGTTTGGAGTAGGGAGGTCCACGAAGAGTCCGACGGGCCGTTGGAAAACGTGAGTCCGGTGTTTTTTATTGTTCAAGACCATTTCTTCAAATTGAAATGTTTGGCTTTCAGCCGGCCCCGGACGACTACGAGGAACGTAAAAAGACCAGGATAGAAGAGATGGAGAGGTTCAAAGAGGAACTGAGGAAAAAGAGGGAGGCAAGACACGACGCGATCCAGTCGCTCAATACCAGGATCGCCCAGTTGACAGAGGAGAACGAAAGGGTCAAAAAAGAAAACGAAACTTTAAAACATAAACTAGACTGCGAGGAATCAGTCGAAATCGATTCGGAAAAGAAAGAAGAACTCGAAGAACTCGAGAGGCAGATCAAAGCGCTCAAAGATGTCGCGATAATCGGAGGTGACATGCTGAAAATCAGAGAACAGCAGGTGAAAATTCGAAATAAACACAAAAAACCCCGACCAGTTTTTTTTTCAAGTTTTTCCTTTTTTCCTAAACCTCGTGCCAGAAAGAAGCTTTCTTCCTTTATTTATTCCCGCACCGGATGCGAAACCCTTCCTCGTTCTTTAATCTGGTTTAAACAGCCTGGAAAATCCGCGACTGTATTTAAACGTCAGCCGCGTCAATTTAAATCCTGGAAAGGAGCCAAACAGGAGCATTAACGTAGAAGCTTTAAAAAAACGATTAAAGAACTCATTTGGATTAAGGAAAATCTTTTAATCCATCATATGAATCTTCCCCCCGCGGTGAAAATCTCGAACCTTGTCCTTAGAGGGTGGTTTAAAAATACACGATGTTTATTTATAAACAAAGGGATTGGCAAGCCGTGAAGCGGATTATTGTACGAATCTGATCATTGGTCATGATCCTCAGATTTTGGCAACGGGTCACCACGGGAGACCTTTGAACTTGCAAAGACGCTTGGACAACCCTCTTGATCGGCAAAGAAGTAAAAGATGCGTCGTTTTATTTATATCCAAGGGAATTCTGTTATGTTGTTTGCTTGTTGAATTGATGTTTACGATTGAACGAGCCAAGATGACAAAGACGTTCGATTTTAAGCCCTTGGCGACGCGCGGAATTACGCCGTGAGACCGTCCGATCGTCCTGGCCCAAGTATCGTTGTTTCGCCATTTTCCATCTTCAGTGATGGTTGGGTGACTTATCAACCCTATCACAGACAGTGATGGTGATAAACCATCTTGAACCCTATGTACTTATCCCCAACCAAAAATACCTGATAGGACCTGTCAGGCTCCTATGAAGCTTAATCTCTATAGAGATCAGAAATATATCGTTCCAAAACATCCCTGCCAACCCTACACCTTCACCATTCATTCATTACAAACACCCAACATTGACTACTATCAATAATTATCTCCTCCCTAATCCAAACTATTGTGATGTCTATATAGCTATTACTAAACATTCATAATCATCACTAACCAATCATAACTCACTGGGCATCGATAACTTTCATTAATTATCTCAAACTGGCCATACGTAGCGTTTACTTACCATCGCTAACCATTCATAGCCATCACTAGACATCCCTTACTAGATGGTAGATCGAACTGTTAGAACCTAGACTATCTGGAATATGCTACACATTGTAATATACAAGTAGCAAGTGCCAAAACGCTTTTAACAGACATAACACTTAAAATGAGTAGACCAGGAGATCGGCTACGATCAATTTATATTTAAACACCTGTTTTCTTTTGCATACCTTTTTTTCTAAATTTGTATAAGATGTGTGTATCGCAGGTAAACGAGCTGAAGGCGAAACTCGCCGCCATCGAGGAAACGGGCTTGCAGTACGAGAAGGAAGTCGAGAACATGCGAAGGCTCCGGGACTTGTACGAAGAGAGGTCGAGAGCGGTGGCCATCAGTCACCAGATGGAGATTGAGAGGGAGAGGGCCAGGGTGGTCGCGTCTGACTCGAGGAAAGAGATCGCGGAACAGCAGATCGCCATCGTCGAAGAAAGGAACAAAGAGCTCGAGGAGAGGGTGTCCACACTGGACACGGCTCTCGACGCCGCCAAAGCCGAGATCAGCGACTTGAAACTCCAGCTAGCCGGAAAGTCCGAAGACCTTTATAACGTCTCTGCCCAGATGGACATCGTTAACCAGCTGTTCGGTCAAGTACTCTCTCCCGGGGATAGCGTTGGGAGAGTGACCAGGGTTTTGGAAGAGCACCACGATTTGGTGAACCATTTGACGGCTTCGGGTAAGATCAACGACCTGGCGAGCACTCTGCTCAACCTGGCTGAGAACAAAGACCTTCCCAACGCGGAACAAGCGGAAGACGACGTAGCCAGCCACCTGAGCAAAGTCTGGAAGCTGCTCGTCGAACTCCTAGGCCATCATGTTAAACACGCCCCGGAGGACGTTCCGCCAGATAGCTGTTACAAGAGCGTCGAGACGCCGTCTGGACCCAAGCTGGTCATCAGCGTCAGTCAGACCTTCCTCCGCCTCAAGGACCTCATCCTCGAGAAGAACTCCCTCGTCAAGGAAGTCGGCAGGCTCAAGGACCTCAACACAACCCTCGAGCACAGGCTCGTGGAGCAGGAGAGTAGGCTGGCCGTCGTCGCAGCCGAGCTCCACACCACCTGGGGCGTTGTCAACAAGCTCAAATCCCAACACAAACAGCTCCATACGCACGAGAAGGTCCTTCGGTATGAGCTAGCCCAGAAGAGGAACATGCTCAAAGACCTCAAAAGGGAGCTGGAAGAGTGCAAGGAAAATTGGGCCCTCGCACGTGCCAAAAATACCAAAACGGAAGAAGACTGGAAAGTCCTCAGAACGGAATTCGCCTCGAGAAAACAGCAGATTAGTTCGGCCGAGAGCGGCTACGAAGAATCTCCTTCCGACTCGCAAGACGAAGAAGACAATTGGAAAGAGAAGGAAAAAAGCCCTATAGTCGAGGAAGAAGACCCGTGTAAAGTCCTCGCCTGGGATGACGGGTGCGAAGAGCCCAAACAGCCAGAGCACGTTAAGGAAGAAGAAAAAGAAGACAAAGTCGAGAAAGAACCTGCAAAGCCGAGGACGGCAGAAGAGATCCTGGATGCGAGGCAGGCCAGGCTCCAGCGGCTGGAAGAACAGTGCAAAGGCCTTTTCAGCAAGATGAGCCAGACGTCTCAAAGGAGCGACATCATCTCAAGCAGGCTAGTCGAACTGCACGAGCAGTACGGCGACGACAGGAAGCCGAAAGCGGAAAAGGGCGACGAGATGGATGACGCCGCGGCTGGACGAACTTTGAAGGTTGACACGACGGAAGATGCAGCGGCTGCACAGACCTCAAAAGCCGATGAGATGGAAGATGCCATCACTGGACGAATTGCAAAAACTGATGCGATTGATGATGCCATCACTGGACGAATTTTAACTGAAGCAATTGATGATACCACGGCTGGACGAACGACAGCCGACGAGACCTCGACGTAACAAAACCGCCATGTCTTCATTTTTGTTCCTATCTCGTCCAGCCTGGACAATTCAAAAGACAAGAAGTAAATAAAAAATCTCGTGTCCTTTGTATTATTTTGGAATTTTTTCGATTTATATTTGTATAACCGTCCTTTTTAATATGCCAATTGACCATTTATATACCCATTGTATTTTATGTTAATATATGTATATTAAATATGGCTTTTTTTAATCATTTCCAAGTCAGTTTTAAAGGGACTATGCCTCCATTTACTCTGTAATATCTGTTTTTACCTTTAATCGGATTGTCTTATTAGTCTTATTTTCTGGGTCCGCCCGTCCTCGCTGTAGGTTCGTGACGGCGATGGCTACAAGCCAATCCGACCGGACGGAAATAAACGCCCCACTAACAAATAAAGTTGCATTGGCAAACTGCAATAGCCGATTTAAATCACGGACCGTTTACAACCCGGGGTCCGTCTTGTTTCGCTGTTCGACCCTTGGTTCCGGGTCTGCGAGGCGGTTAAGACAACTTAAGGCGGAATCAACCTTGAAAGTGTTTGATCTGTATCATGATACAAAGGGAAAAGATCTCGTTTTAAAATAAATCAATCCTAAGGTGGGACTGGTGCGCTGCGCTGACCTTCGTCTCGACTAGATAAAGCACGTTTTCTAGAAATTAAAAACGAAAAACTTTTTGGATGCGGTTTTTAATCGGTATTTTCGCCCCCCTCAAAAAATAAATAAATAAAATAAAATAAAACTATATAAATATAAAGGCCGAGTGCTTAGCTCTGGCTCAGCTTTAACGAAATACAATTCGCCCTTGACATTTTGAACATCGTCCTTAGCAATTAAAGCATTTGCTGGGTCTTCAAACTGCTCGTAACACGTAATAACGGATTTCATTAAAGAAATTTTATTCATTCGGCATTTTCTCGAAGGCCCAGCCAAAATAGAATATCATTGTTATTCTATTCTTGTTGCGTATGCTTAAAATTTAGTAGAGGGTAAGGTCGAGGAAATAAAATAGACATGATAAATTTAAAAAAAAAAAGTGAGACTTTATTATATAATAGGAGAAGGGAAGTGTTTAGAGAAATTACCAAACGGTTTTGGCAACGACTCCATGGTGGCCGACAACGCCGTGGGTGGCGTATCCGACGGCGGGGGCGGCGGCGACTCCGTATGTC
This sequence comes from Cimex lectularius, assembly GCF_000648675.2. Classification (NCBI taxonomy): domain Eukaryota; kingdom Metazoa; phylum Arthropoda; class Insecta; order Hemiptera; family Cimicidae; genus Cimex; species Cimex lectularius. Next base: position 379,808 of record NW_019394173.1, on the reverse strand, counting down.
TTGGCGGCGACTACAGCGGGGGCGGCGGCGTATCCGGTAGCATAACCGACAGCAGGGGCGGCAGCGACTCCGTAAGTCTTGGCGGCGACTACGGCGGGGGCGGCGGCGTATCCGTAAGTCTTGGCGGCGACTACGGCGGGGGCGGCGGCATATCCTGTGGCGTAACCGACAGCAGGGGCGGCAGCGACTCCGTAAGTCTTGGCGGCGGCGACTACGGCGGGGGCGGCGGCGTATCCGGTGGCATAACCGACAGCAGGGGCGGCGGCGACTCCGTAAGTCTTAGCGGCGACGACTCCTACGGCGGGAGCGGCAGCGACTCCGTAAGTCCTAGCGGCGACAACAGGGGCGGCGGCATAGCCGACAGCGGGAGCAGTGGCTACTCCGTAAGTCCTGGCGGCGACGACACCGACGGCGGGAGCAGCGGCTACGACGGGGGCGGATTGAACGACTGGAGTGCGGACTTCCACTTCGCTGACGACGGGTGTCTTGACGGGGACGTCTACGGCGACTCTCTGAACGTGGACTTCGGGTTGGACCTGGGTGACGTGGGGTACGACGGTCTGGACGGGCCTGCCGACAGCGGCTACCCTCTGTTGGGTGACGGTGTGGAGGGGAGTGGCGAGTCTGCCGAGGTCGGGCTTCACGACGGTGCTGGTGTAGCCGGTGACGACGGGGCGGTTCTCGTAGTGGACGGTCTTTGAAAGAGCGGTGCCTTGGACGACGGTGGGGGTGTCGACTACGGCGGTGGTCGGGACGTGAGCGACGTCAGTTCGGTGAGAAACGACAGCGGGGGCGGCGGCTACTCCGTAAGTTCTAGCAGCGACGACTCCGACAGCGGGGGCGGCAGCGTATCCGACAGCGGGGGCGGCGGCGTATCCGAAAGCGGGGGCAGCAGCTACTCCATAAGTCCTCCGACAGCGGGAGCGGCAGCGACTCCGACAGCGGGGCCGGCAGCGTATCCGACAGCGGGGGCGGCAGCTACTCCATAAGTCCTAGCGGCCACGACTCCGACAGCGGGAGCGGCAGCGACTCCGACAGCGGGGCCGGCAGCGACTCCGTAAGTCCTAGCGGCGACAACAGGGGCGGCGGCATAGCCGACAGCGGGGGCGGCAGCTACTCCTACGGTGTGTGTAGAGTAGCCGACAGTCTTAGCAACTGCGGGTACGGCGACGGAGCCTCCCCAGACGCCGGCCGGACCGACGGCCACATGTGGACCGGCAGATACGGTAGCTACCAAGCAGAAGAAGAGCACCTCCTACAAATGGCCAATTATCATCATTCAACTCCCTTTTCTAAAAACCCTTTTCTGGGTTTACATTATTTAGAAAAATCACTCACCAACGGACTCATTGTTCCTAGGACTGTGTCGATTTCGGTAAGAAGGTCAAGTCTGAAGTCAGGACAGACCGTGGCGTGCTTTTATACCTCCGAGACTTAGGCGTGGCCGACCTTCAGATGGTTAAATACATTAACAGGAAATATTCGGCGCCTATTTTTTTTTTCTTTTCATAATCTTTTATAATTTTTTTCGCCCAGGTGCATACGGTCAATAATTGTAACTAGCTTCCCACCTCCGCCAAAAAGTACATCAATAGACTCTGTTTAAAGGAAGATCCAGTTCTTCTTCAAAATGGCCGACGCTCACCTACATGTCTCATCTTCAACGAATTTGCCCAGGCGGAAAACAGAACACAAGGTTAAAATCCGTTCCTGTTCCCTCTTTGTTCCTCCACGTGCGATTCGATCAATAATTAATCATAAATATTTCTAATAATTAGAATTACACTAGGCTGAATAACCCCGCGCGACCATACAAGGCGAAGAATGTTGTCCCACAACAGTCCTGGTCAACGATGACAATGACAGACGTGATTTTATCGATGACAGACTGGACAATAACATTTTCCACGAGAAATGGTAACAGTTGTGTTAATTGACCCGAAGGGTGGCAAATCCAGTACCCAACTAACGGAATTGTAATGTTGAAACAACCTTTCACTTGCGACCAAGCGGGAACTTTTTTTTGTACCCTAGAAATTATAGTTTGCATGAAGGAAGAGAGCGAGAGGGAGTGTGTGATAGAAAGGTAGAGAAAGACAAAAAGAAAAAAGAGAGAGAGAGAGAGAGAGAGAGAGAGAGAGAGAGAGAGATCATTCGGTAGACCTCTTCAAAATCTCTTCAATTTTCTTTTCGAGATTGTCGAGTTCCTTGCAAATTTTTAGTTTTATCGCGCATAAATTTTTTAATGAACTTGCGTGTAGGGGCACGCGGATGTTAATATTTAAAAAATTTATTATTACGATGATCTTTCCTTTACTGGCGACAGGACCTGAATCAAGAGGACGGTTTTTATTTACGGTTTGTCTTACCAAAAACATACTTCACAACATAGAAATTTTATCTATCCTTCTTAATTTAACTCAGGATATTAAACCACATAAACTTGGGGATTCACTACTAAGTGATAGTGGATTATAAGCAAACCATTCACCCATAAGTCTCATGTCAGAATACATCCCTTCTTTGTACTGCTTTGTACATCCTTCCAAGATTTTCCCAAATCAGCAGAAACATTAAAGTTTAAAGTTTTGAAACTCAGAGGGCAAGCGATGACCACTTGATGTTTGTCGTCTCAAACAAACAATTTGACAATTTCTGAAAATTTCCGGGATATCCATTTGGGCCTGCGATTGATGGCCTGGCAGCGCACCGTCTCGCTTCGAAGACGGCCGGTGGAAGGGATTAATTTCTGGATCATCTGCCTTATTAAAACCGTTGGGATAAAACGGCTTTTCGTTCTCGTAAAGCCGGCCTTGGATCAGACAAAGCCAAGGACGCCCTCGCTGATCCTCGGTCGAAAACCGCTATTCGACAGCGGAGGGAAATAGTTGTGCGATAAATCATTTATTTACTCTGCCGTACCTCGTCCACAACTCAAAAAAGCTTCTTTTTGGTTCAGTATACAATATAAACTTTACGTGACATGTTCAGATGTGACTGAATGACTTTCTTAATGACATTTTTTCTTTTCATAACGGGTTTGATATCATTGGATGGAGGCTCATGTGTCATTTTGGTTCACAAATGCCATTTGAAGTGTCATACAAAATGTGACTGTTTCACAAATGTTTCATAATGATGAAAAACGTATTTTTTCCGAAAGGCGCCTGTTTTATTCAAAATGTTTCCTTATGTCATCATCTCGTTTCAAAAATGCCATTTATGTTTTGGGGATTGGTCTTAAATATTATTTTCCAGTGGTTTTTTCTCTCCAAGAAATGTACTCGTCTTTTTTGTGTGGGGGGTCACCAAAATATTTCAGGATGATGTCTTTGTTATTTTGTTGCATAAATATAATTTTGTTTCAAAAATGTCATTTTATATCACAATGGTGGCTTTGTGCCACTATGTGTCTACATGGTGACTGCGTTTATTAAAAATGGGGACTGATTATATGATCCCGGAAACAATCTTCACAGCTTCCTATAAAGTCTCAATGGTCTATAAAGGAGAGGAAGATCACAGGAGAGCATCAGATACAATGATACGGTACACAGATGGCTCCAAAACAAACGAAGGAACCGATCGGGTATTTTTTGTACAAGCCCAAAACATGAGCAATCAAAGTTATTAGGGAAGTATACTTCGCCGTTCTATTTGCTCAAAATCAACTATGTGAATAATAATAAAGCTAAAAAAGTTTATCAATACCAAAAAGCGTCTCTAAAAACCAAATATTTTTTAAGTAAACCAGGTCATAAGAATTTTTTTCTCGTGAAACTAATACGGAATTTAGTTGTAGAACCTCCAGAGATCCATAAATATAAATTTTTGTTTGAATTTAAATTTAGCGATTTTTTCACCCCTAAAATTAATCCGATTTTTGATTAGTCGTTATCGAAATATCTGATTGAAACGGCTATAATTTAAGACGGCTAAAAGGATTTTAATGGCGGGCAGACCGTTTGGAAAAGAGGAACGTAGCTTTTTAACGACATATGTATCATAAAATCATATAAAACATTTTATTAAGTTTGTTTTACAAACGTCATTTTGTTTCACAAATGTCATTTTATATCAGAATGGTGGCTTTGTGTCATTGTTTCAGTACGGTCATTGTGGGTAATTTTTTTAGAAATATAATTTTGTTTCTCAAATGTCCTTAAAAACTGCGTGGATGTCATTTTGTTTAACAAATGTCATTTTATATCAGAATGGTGGCTTTGTGTCATTGTTAATATGGAGTTTGTGGGTAATTTTTTTTCAGAAATATGATTTTGTTTCATATCATTTTATTAAGTTTGTTTTACAAACGTCTTTTGTTTCAAAAATGTCATTTCCTGGGTCAATACTGAGCCAATTTGTTTCAGAATGGTGGTTTAGTTTCTGTTGATATTGTTATTCAAATGTCTTCTTTTTTTTTAATCTAAAAATGGTGTCACTATCACTTTGTTTCAGAAATGTAGCGTCATTTTTTTATTTTAGTTTGTAGGAGTTTATAAACTATAAGTAAAATAGTTAATACAAATTTATAATAAACTATATAAAAAAAACAAAATCTAGCACTAGGGTATGGAGAATCACAGTGATAACACTTCTTCTATGTCTCGCTGCCCAACAGGTCTTGATTGAGACTTGTCTGTTTTATTCTCCTAGGATTATTGGAGATAGTATGGGGTGTTTGGCTTAAAACTAAGGGATTCGGGGGTAATGAAAGGGTGAAATTTTATGTATCAGGATTTTATGACATTTTCTACAAAAGAAATTTTAAACTCACTGTGGCGGATCATGTGATTGTTGAAAGGAGCGTTTCCTATTTTTCGGAGGATGCTGGATTGGAAAACATTTGGTTGAACCCCACAGTTCGATGGCATGTTATTGTCTTGTATCGTACATTTGTCGTGAAGAGTCAGGTTTGATCGTTTATCTAGGCATCATGGATCCTATGACTTTTGTCAATGTACAGCCCTAGGTTGGGTGGTTAACTGTACGAAACATCGTACAATGTTATGATACCAAATGCCATTTTATGTTTCATAAGGGCGAATTAATTTAACTTGGAGGAAAATGTAATATTTTGTTTCAGGCTTGGCACCCAATGACATTTTCTGTTTTAGATTTGTGACAAAATTTCATTTTCTTAATGATTTGTGATAAATTCTGGGGAGTAGAGGCAGTAGTCAAACACATCATGAGAAATTCAACAGTTTTTATTTATTTGCATCAATATTTTTTTGGTTTTTTTGTTTAAAAAATTTTTTTTAATACATAATTTGCAATCGATTGTAAATCGGTACATACACCTTTCGTGCCTGACAAATATAGTCATAGAAAAAAAATCAGACCCCGATATCTAGTATTAATATGCTCCCCCCTCCACTATTCATACAAATTGTTAAAAGTTCTCATTGTTGTGAAAAAATTTCTTGAGCACAGGGGTAATAAAATTAATTACACTGGTTGCCACTTCTGTCGAATAAAAATGTTCTAATAAAATAATTACATCATCAATATATTGCTGTTGTTTGTTTTTTTTTAAAAAAGGTTAAACAAATCATTATTGTATATAATAAATTGAAAAGAATAAAAAACAGAAAAAGAAAAGAAAAAGTCAATTCCCTTTTTAAAAATTAACTAATCATCCTAACATTTTTTGTTTTATTTTATAATACATAATTATTTAAAATATACTTCGGTTTGATCTATATTATGTATATACACAATTTACCAATTGTTAAGGATCTCATGTTTGTTTTTTTATTAAAAAAAAAAAAAATACCAGAAATAAAGGAAATTATTGAGTTTTTTCCCTAAAAGGGGCAGCATCATCTATTTATTTAAAAACTATGTACAAATGCGATTAAGAGTCAAAGATTAGAAGAGGGGGGAAACAATTTTTTTGCATTAAAAAAGGCACAATTTTCCATTTCTTTTTAGGTTTTTCATTACATCGTGGAATGGAGTAGTAATGACATACCGTCACCGATAGATGACGTATCATCAAGATAGGAGACAAAAAGAAGAGTTGGAGAACGATTTGAGCCCGGCTGTCCCCAAAATTACAATCCGACAAAGACAAATTGTTTTCGATCCCATATGCTGATAATACGATGCACAATGCGACAAGACGTTTACCAATAGTAGATTATTAAAATTATTACAAACTGAAATTTAAAAAAAAAAGTCACATATGCATATAATATTTTTTTTTAAAAAAATTTTTAACTCCCATTGTTTTTGTACATTTTATTAACTTCATAGTCTGCTCATTTTTTTTTTTTAATTTCTTATCTTTTTTTAATATAAACTATACATATATATTTATAATAAGATATAAATAATCCCCCAACTTACAAAGCCGTATCGACAGCATATTTATATAAAATCTATGTACACAGAACATAAAAAAAGAAAGAAAGATAAACTATACCAATTGTGACAAACCATTGACAGGAACCGCACCAAAAAATGTGTAACAATACACCTTTTTTTCCATATTAATAAACACTTTTTTTTCTCTTTTTTATTATTGATTATTTTTATTACTACAATTTAAAAAAAAAAAATGACTGTATATACCCAAAGGCTGACAAGGTCGATTATAATAAAAATGGGTTAAGTCATTGAAATGATTCAATAAGTTAAAAAAAAAAAATAATATAACAAAAAAAAAGAAATTTTTCCAAAAAAGTGCTGGTAGAATAAAAACATCCACTCTGACATTTTTTCTTCTTTTTCCTCTTCTTCTCTCTTCAACGGAGGTAGTTAAAATATCGTTTTGTACATATTAGTTCGGTCGACGCCGATCGCAGTATCTACAATTTTAAACCAAGAGAAAAACAAAAATTAACCTAGTGCAATACGCCGAAGTGTATAAGTGCCTATGCATACGTCAGTGTCTATATGCATAAATGTGTATAAAAAACTAAACCTTTACTAATTTGAAAAAGAATTTTTTTATGTGCATATGACATACATGTATATGTGTGGATCTACAAAAATGTAGACAAAATTCAACGACAAAAAAAAATTGGGCCTTCATATTTTGTTGTTTATTTCAAAATATATGTATTTTTATTGTTATATTAATTAAACCATGCTTATTAAATGAGAAGAAATTCACGAGTTTTAATAAAAATTATTTAATTATGACGGTATGAAAGAAAATTCACCGCAATAACAGGAAATCATTTAGTGATAGATTAAAATTTAACTAATAATTTGTTACCTAGTTTTAATAACGCATATTAACTCATCTGGCCTTGTAAAGGGCGTTAAGTCTTTTAGAGTAAATAAGCGATCGGATTCTGTCTTTTGATGGAAAAATGCTGTTTTAACAAAAGCGATTTGAAGCTGTTCGATGCTTGTTGGACCGTCTCTTTATCATGTCCCTTAAGTCTATGGGAATCATGTCAGGAGAACGAGCTCGCCAATTCTTTCCTCCACGTAATTTACAACTTGAAGCTGTCGACCGTTATTGTGCAATAACAAAAAGTTGTCTTCAATAAATAGAACAATGAGACCAAAGCTTCCAGAAGAACTTTGTTAGTGCAGTCTAAGATCCATTCCGTATGATAATCAATTCGGTACGAGGTCGATTCAACCCCATACCATAACTATCTTTGAAAAAAGCTGTGATTTAGATGAAACAACTGATTGCCACAAACCAAACTGGCTCTCATCTATGAAGAGAACAGACCCTTCTGCTCTTTTCTACTCAATGCCTTTCCTGTATTAACCTGAAGCAGGTCGTCTAGAGATTAGGCTATTCTCACGAAACCTAATGATTTTTTTTCGAGCTCGCCCTTACATGACAGACTGTTTGCAATTGACTACCTATCAAGGAAGCCATTAGACAGTTCTCTAGTACAGTAAAAACAATAAAACGATCGTCTCTAACCGTCGTACATCGTGGAATGCTACCTTCTCATAAATCAAGACATCTGGTGGCCCTAAACAACCGTGGATGGTAGAATGCGGCACACCCAGGACTTGTGCTATGTAACATACACTACATCCAGATGAAATCTTTTTGACTTTAAATCATTATTTAAAAAAAAAATCATTTTTTGCTAACTTTATTGTTTCATCAAAGAAAACAATTTAAAAAACCAATTAACTCACTGGAAAAGTTGGCTATGGTAAAGATGAAATTGAATGAATTTTTTTTTTTTAATCTAAAGAGTGTAAGGATTAGTAAACACTCTATAAAGATAAACAATAATTTATTAATGTTGGTTTATGTTTTAAGTCAACTATTAATCTTTATACCTAGTCATTATGGAAAATAAACAAATAAATACAAGTGTCCTTTTTTTTGCCTTTGAATGTATGATTATCCATACATGTACATATAAATGTCTGTATTTTTAATGTACATATGTGAAGGAGTAAATGACAAAGGGAGCCCTAATGAAATAGCTTAGAAAAAAAATCTATGTTACTTCCCTAGGTCTTTCAAAAGGCTTTAAGAGCATCCCATTTTTGGCAATTAAAAATAACAATTGAATGGTCATGATAAGCTGGCATGGGGTCTCACTTACGTACAGCAAGGAAGTGGATTTAAAAAAAAAAATTCACATATTTATTAGCTGAACATTAAAACCAGTACAAGTACAGTGGTACGTTGAGAACGAGTTTAATTTGTTCCAAAATCAAGCTAAGACAAAATGCTCGTACCTCAAATCAATTTTCTCTATTGAATGAAATTAATCCAGCTCTCAAAAACAAAATATAGAACTCAATTTATTTAATGGATTGGTGCAAAATTAATGCAGGTTTTGAAAATTTGTTTTATTTTTGCAGATGAAATTTATTGTGAAACAAAGCGAAATCCTCAAATCTAATTTATGCATTATGGTAAATACTTTTTAACTGTTACCTTTTATACAAAACATTTTAGTTTATATAGAATTTTGTAAGAGTGAGGACCTGCGAAATTAAATATTTCCAAACTAGATTTCCAACGAATTTATTTATACGAATTTAAACCTGGGCAAAGTGAGGCACAAACTGCATGTTACATCAATACTTTGGGGCAGGGAAGCATTAGCGAATGCATGGTGCAGCGATCGTTTCAGAGATTTCGCCTTTGAGATTTCGGTCTCGAAGACAGGGAAGGACGATGACCAACACAAAATGTTGATTGAAGAAACATGTAAAACAAGACAGGAAATTGCAGATGAGCTTAGTGTTGACCACTCAGCCATTGTTCACCATCTGGAGGAAATTGGTAAAGTAAAAAGGTCACGAATTGCATACCACACGAACTAACTGAAGCCCAAAGAAATAGGCAGTTTGAAATTTTCACGTCTGTTCTGTTGGGCCACAATTTCTCGATCAAACATCACGTGCAATGAGAAATGGATTCTTTATGATAACAGGAGACGTGGTCAGTGGTTGGACAAGGATGAAGCACCAAAATACTTCCTGAAACCAAATCTACACCGAAAAAAGGTTGGTGACTGTTTGGTGTACTGCTGGGGTTGTTCGCTATAATTTTCTGAATTATGGTGAACCTAACCATTGGTAAACCGTAAGGGGCCAATTCTTCTTCATGATAATGTCAAGGCACAAGTCGCAATGCCAACACTGCAGAAACGTAAGGACTTAGGATATGAAACCTTACCGCACCCACCACATTCACTTTTTTTTTAAGGATGACTCACTTTTTTAGGCTTTTTAATCACTTCTTGAGGGATAAACTTTTTAGAGAACGAGGCGAAGCCGAAAACCCCTTCCAAGACTTGTAGTGTGAGTCGAAATAAAGATATTTATGTCAGCAGAATAAAAGCGTTTGTCACATGTTGGCACAGAAAATATTTCAAATAATTTTCTTTATTTCATAAATATTAAAAATACTTTTGACTGCTTGTTCAAAACCTGCATAATTTTGCACACCTGGCCAAAATCTCCAAAAATTTGTATGTTGAGGCATTATGAGGGTTATGAGTTTGTGTATTTATTTGTGACAAAACAAGTTATTTGAGTACACTTCTATTTACGAATAAATAATTAACATTGAAACGAAAGAAAAAAAGTTACAATACCTCAATGCTGCCACCTGTAGTTTCTATTGAATTTTGCCTTTTCAATCGAGTATTGACGGTATAAATTATTTTGCCGGTAGCCACTAGAGCCATTTTTCCGGTTCTGGTATTCTTGGAATTTGTTCGTCTTGTCCTTGGCGTGGTCGTGGCCGTTGTACTTCTTGACCTTTTTTACACGGCCCCTGTCTAAGTCACTGTCGTAGCTGCTCAACGGCCTTTTGAGCGATGACACTCTGTCCGACTCGACCTCCTTGTCCAGCTCGCTCTTACTGCCGTTCCAGGAAGTCACTGTATAGAAAAACAATATTTTACAATAGTTTTGACAAAAATTCAAAAATTTCTTTAATAATTACCGGATGGCCCGAAACCCCGATGGGACATTTTCGTAAGCGTATCGACTGTGCTGTTGCCCTTGTCTTTATCCCAAGGCCGTTCTTTATCTCTGTCCCTATCCTGGTGGCTCCTTTCTCTGCTTCTCTCTCGGTCGGATGGGTACGAGGAGGATTTTTTCTCTTCCTGCCTTTCAGGACTCTTTTCTTTATCAGAGCTGGGGGGGGGAATATAAAAATATTATGTAAAAATTGTCAGGCTGGGTTGTTTTTAGTCATTATGGCTATCATAGATAGCTGGTTAAGGTTTGTGATGATAGGTCTGATGTAATGAAGATGGTTTATTAACAATAAATATCAGATATTGTACTAAAAATAATATCTATAAATGATAGTTTAGCAATGGTTAAACACTAGACATCACAATGATTTGGATTATACATTATAAATTATGGTAAATGGCAATTTATAATATTAATTAAGCAGATCATGTACCTGGTAGTGACACTCCACCATCCGCTTGATACGCTTCCAGCAGGTGAGTTTGCGTCGGTTCTCGACGACACTTCCCAGCTTCGTTCCAGTTCCTCGGACGGAGTCGGTTCGTCGTCCGACTTTGTGCTGGGCGACCTCGATTTCTCTGAAACGACGAGATTAAATCAATTTTTTTCTCACTCTTTCTATTGTCGAATCGCATTTTATTTTTTTAAACCGTGCTTCTACAAAACACCTTGAAAAATAAAAGATCGGCTGGTTTTATTATAATTGCCTTTATGGGTAGATTTTTTTTCCAACACTACTTTTTCTTATTATGCATTCATAATGATAATTAATTTAAAAAATATTAATTAATAATTTAATTTTTTTAAACATTATGGGAAGTTTTATTAGCGAAAATCTGAAAATCGGCAAATGTAATTTTTACCAGGCTCTCTTTCGGCAGTGTCACAGAGACAGCCATTCTTCCTCGGTTTGCCATCTCGCTCTTTCACAACCGGCTTTCTCTTGGGAGAGTTTGGCTGTTCCTGTTGAGACGGGCCTTCAGGGCGTACGGTGTCAGGCGTGGTCCTAAGCGGGCTTCCTGACTCGCTGTCACTCGAACCGGACAAGTAAGGTACTAGACTTTCTGTCCCTCTAAATACAGAAAAAATATATCAATGTACAATTTTTTTTTTTTTTGTCATATAAAAACCTACCGTACTGCTTGAGGCGATTTCACCCTAGAGGTCGTCGGCTGAAAGTGAACGGGGCTGGGCGTTTTTGAAGGCGCCTTTCTCGCTACGGGCGGCGTCAATAAGAGCGTATTAGAAGGCGAGGGCGACCTGCTGAAAGGCGAAGGCACTTCTATCAAAAAAGGAAGCGCCGTCTTTTTCTCAATCGCCGAGCCGACTTTCACCGGCGACTGCCTGAAATACAATCACTTTTAATTACAGGAAAAGTCAGATTTAAGGCTAAACTTACCTTTCTAACGTCGGGCTTGATTTCTCCTGCTGGGTGTATGTAGTGCAACTGCCGGATGATACGCCATTCACCAGCGTCTTACTCGGCTGGGGGCTAAAACCTAAAACCAATATTACATTTAAGCGAATGGATGATAAAATAATTATTTTTAAAAAAACAAAAACATACCATTACTTAAACCATTTGTTAAATTGGAACTTTCTAAGACTAGTTTGTTTGTTTGCGTCACTGACTGATCCTTCACAGGTGTCTGATTGTTGTCTAATTCGTACATTAAGATGTACGCATTACTATTTAAAACATTTGGAATTGAAAGCACCCTTACCTGAAATTTAAAAAAATAAAATAAAATAAACACCAGTATTTTCATTTTTCTTCAATTTTATCATTTTACTTACAATGCTGTCGTCAAAAAGATAGTAACTGCCTGCCGAGCCCTGGCCGACCGCCGTGTAGTGGCCGCAACTTGACGAATGTCCTAAATGTGTTACAAGCGAGACTAATTTGTACCTAAATGTCTGGTTGGCCGGCGGCGGCCTGTGCCGGTACTTTGTTATGTCGAGGCATTGTTTCAACGCGATGTGCTTGTTATTTTTCCCGCCCATCGCACCGAATCTATGGAACAAAACAAAAACAGAATATTGTACACGACCACCAAGATTTGGTAATCACACAACAATAAATAACAATCAAAGTGCATTTACCTAATGACACCTTCAGCAGTGTATCAGTACATGTTCAGAACATTAAAAAAATCTATAAACCTCCGTTTTCATGTGATATGTTCACCTGTGACTTTTCAAAGCAAAAATATCGCATGTGTGATATATCCACTAATGACTTCACAGCGCAAATCTCCAGTAGAGACTTTGTATCAAAAATATCACACTGGTGAAAAACAATGTTTTTGTACAAGCAAATGTATCGCACATTCGACATGGCCCTGTGAGTCCTCGGCTGGTGGAGGCAGCCCTCGTCCAAGGTCTACGAGGCTCCGTGCCGAGGTCCTTCAAAGGTGTCATGACAAGGAACCGGGTGTTTTTCACCTTCTTTAGGTCACGTTTCTCTAACCTTGAGGACATCCATCTAATCCTAATGATTCAACCGGTACTCAGTAATGTCTTACACAGGTTTCATTTTTTCATGCGTACTACATTTACTTCAAAAGATTTATATTGTCTGTTGATCTTGTATTAGCTGTTATTCGTTATTTTGTATAATTTTTTCAATGTTTAAACATTTGTGTTTGAGCATCTATCAAAAGCACACATATTTCAAAGTATCAGGATGAGATATTGGATGAAAACGCGTGAGAATGAGTTGGTGGTAGACCACCACGACTGACAAAAAATGTCGCACCTGCATGAAGTTTATTATTATGATTTATCTTTCCTCTTGTTAATTTGAATATTATTGTAGCCCCTTTTGTTTCAAATTAGAAGCAGAAGCAGTTTCGAATTAGCAGAAAGGCTGAAAGGCGGAGGACAGGATTTTTTCCATGGGGAGACGCGTGCGAACAAACCAGCTCGAACGTAGCTGCTTCAACTTGGCTTGTGAAGAATCATCTTATGAGAAAACATCAGGAAAACGGCATTCATCGTGTGAGTTTTTTCCTATTCCATATTTCCTTAATTTTATTCCTTGGGGATTGTGCATACAATTTTTTTTTTTTTTTTAACAATAGTTTAAATACTTCTTAATTATATTTTAAGTTTTTTTTTATTGTTTCAAGAAGAATTGATTTTATTTTTTTGTAAAAATTTAAGTTTGAAGATTCAATTTAAAAGAAAGAAGAGTAAATATAATTTTAGAAAAGAAATAATTGGATTGAATAAATTCTGTTTCCCTTACAGTGCCTTTTATTTTTAAATTTTTCCTTTTATTAAAATAATAATAATAGTTTTAAAAAAAATTACAATTATTATTGTAATTGTTAAAATTGTATTTTAATTTTTTCATAAAAAATACCCTAAAAAGTCTAACAACTGTTATGTGAACAAAATAACAAAAAGTTCAGCATTCTTTATTTTTTGTTATTGAAATTTATTAAGGGCAATAATACAAAACATTGAACAGTTCGTCATTTTTTTCACATAAACATATAACACCCTGTAATTCAATCTTTACTATTGACCCTGGCGTTGGCACACCGAAAATCATAAAACCAGGCAAACTTTACGCATGGAATTATGGTAAGCGCCAGCGGTGATCTATGAAAAACAGCTGATTTCACTGGGTGAGCGGTTTTCCCATCTGTAATTTCCCACAATAAGTCACTAGAAGAAACTAATTTAACTTTGTGTTGCTCAAGTATGTGACTATATCAAACCTGTTGTTCAACCTTTGAAAAATATTAACGGTGCACAAATTAATATCAAAGGAGTGATAGTTTCTAGTGACTCTGAAGGAAATACATAATCAGACACTTTTTTTATTGTTATTAAATAAAAACCTTTTCAGTTGTATGCACAGGACTTTAGGTAGCCTCTCGATTGAGAATTTCTTAGTGGCTGCGACGCGCTTTTTGCACTGTTCGCATTTGTAAGCCTGGTCACCGTCGCCAAGCCTCTCCCTCGAGAAATAACCGTCGAGGGCCTCTTCGACTGTCGACGCCTGCCTTATGTCAAGAAGGATGTCTTGGAAGTGTTGGAACGTCGTCGATATGTGATGACATTCCAAGCACGCCACTGAAATTTATTAATAAAAATTTTAAAAATAAAATTAATTTATGTTTTCTATAATATTTATTACCTTCGGTCCTCATATAACCACCGAATATTTGGTTCAGAGGTGTAGTTTCTTTACTATAACTGTCTAATCTGTAAAAATAATTAAAATATTATTTTAAAATATGTACAAAAATTGTATGATATAAAATAAAATTTCGTACTTAATTCCGTTAAAAAGTGAGAGATAAGAACGTTCCATCCCTTCGATCAAATAACGAAGGAACTCGTGAGCGTCTTCTTGATGGCCGTGTACGAGGTGTTTACAAATTGCTAAATGAACACACAAAAAAATTATAATTTATTCTCGATAATAATTAATCATTAAAATACCTTTCAGTTTGGAATAAATGCCCAAAGGTTTGATGGCTGAACCTGTCGACTTGTGCGTCGCCTGAAGGACTTTGGCCATCGCACAAATAAGGCATTCGCTGTGTGTGAGGCCATCTGCAATTTTTTTTAAACCAATTTAATATTTATAATTTTTATATTATTTCAAAGGTCGGACTTACTCATGGATTCGCATTTTGAAAAATGCGCCGAATCGCTTGACAGCCAGTTGACAAAAGCCGGGACATGAAAGAGAGCCTGAAAACAGTTTTGTTAATCTTATATGTTAATCATTTCTGTTAATAAATTTTATAAATTACCTGAAGGGTTGAATTTAAGTAACAACTGTTTCCGAGGTTGATAAATCCGGCGCCGACAGGTACGTTGCCCTTCCAGCCGAGTTGGACGGCATCAGGCGGATAGAGCACCCGTTTAGGCTGTGGCAACTCCTGCGCTTTGACTTCTTTGCTAGGTGAAGTCCAAGACGTCGAAGGGGACGGGGTGGGCTTAACGGGCGTAGCCGGACCTCCTGCAGTCTGCCCGAGGCTTATGTATTTTGACTTGAGGTCTGCGAGCGTCGGGTTGCCGCATCCGGACGTCTTGATGTATTTTATCTCCGATGTCAAAACCCTCTTTGCACTGGCGAGAAGCTTGCAATCGACTGAATCGCTGGAATTTGATTTCTTCACGATCGATATCGAGTGCTGCAGGGCAGCCCCGATCAGATCCCCGCTCTGTGCAGGCATCCTGGGGAAAAATAAATAAACAAATTTGCAACAAACTTTAAGTTTTAGACATTGATAATCACTGATAAGTAGGATTTATAAATAAAAAAAGATTGTTTAGCCTTCTTGATAAACCAATTTCCTTTTTTCAATTCTATCTAGAAAGTTTTTTTTCTTCTTTTTTTCAAGGGCTCGCAACAGCAGAGAACTTATCAACCCTCGGGGTGTCTGTGTTTTTGAAAGGGGAAAAAAAGACATTTTTAAGTATGGCGGATTTGAATCCAGGGCCGCTGGATTCGAACCTGAGACCTTTACCTTAAAGTGATGAGCACTGTGTCAAAGCCAAAATCATCGATTCCCTGGGAGGTTGTACCTAACAATGATTGACGCTGGTTCCACCTTGAAGGTCAGTTTTATATAAAACAATGAAATCTTTAATCATTGTCTATCAAGAGATAAAATAAATAAGATGAATGAGATGTTTTCAAGTTCGGTGATTCACTTAAAACTTCATAATTCCTCCGGATTAGGTTCAAATTGGAAAACTGAATATCACTTTTGCAGACTTTGCCAAAACCTGAACCGGCACATCAATTCATCCAGTGCAGTTCAACAAGAGTTCAACAACCCGCAGACCTACACCAAAAGCATCAACTCAATGTCAAAAGCATTTAGATTTTATGAAATATTCTTTCATTATCTCAATTCAAACATTAAACATTAAAGTTATTTTTGTGAACTGTTAGGTCAAATCATTCAACATCCAACGAATTCAATCTTTTTAATCTAGTTCCCTGCCCCTCAATGGTCACTTCTACGCCACCAATCAAATGATCCATAAAGATCTTAAAAATCCTTTTGTGAAAGGCCTTATCCGAACACGTTTCCTCAATTTCCACTCGAAACTATCCCACTAATCCTATTTTTTCCTCAATGCCCTTACAATCCTCAACGGCGTTGAAAAAGACGATGGCCTCGTGACCTTCTATCTTTACCCACCCAATAAAATAAAAGAGTTCCAGCACTGGTTGGTTTCTCTATCCAGATCTGTCAGATTAGAATATAACTATACCATTTTCTCAATGTATATTTTGTAAAGATTCAAATTTTTATTCTATGATAAAATCAAATATCGTTTACCATGACATTGGATAGAACATACCGGTTAAAGAATACAAAATCTCCGGCACTGTGAAATGGTATAGGAGAAATTACATTAACACCGTTTACAATGTAGACTTTTTGGGTCCCAAGGGGGGAAGAAAAATATCAGTTACAGCATACAACGGACGCAAATTCTGCCTCTGGGTCGTTGTTAGTCACCTTCACTTCAGCACTATTAATATGCATTGTATGTTATCAGTGCTAATTGCCAATCGACGAGTTCCTTGAAGTGGAGACGGATGTCATGACAAGTGAGGAATTGGCTGATGAACCTATAATCCAGAATACCTCAGGTCGTCGTACAGCAACCCACAGCATCCATACCCGAAACAGAAGGGCAGAAAATTTCGACAATATTCCGACTGCTGAATCGCATGCAGTGCGCTCGACACTCAGGGCATACAAACATTCAAATGATACCTCTCAGGCCGTCAGAGAAACATTTTCGATCTTGTCATCGACAATGTTTTGTACAGAATGTAAAAATAAATCCTAGAAGAAAATCACTGAATTCTTTACAAATGTAGGAAATGTTTAAAAAATTACATTATAGCCTACCTAAGTGAAAGAATGTGAATGCAGATAGATTTTTGTATGCATTAAAAGAGATTTTTTTGTTTCATTCAATATATACATATGTATATACATTATGTTTGGGTTACCATCCCCCTCCATCTTCCACAACACATCTACTCGTATTGCTCCATATTGGATATAGCATACATGTACGTTGTAAACGATATATTCAATACAGCGGACATCGGTTACAACGTACAAAACCTATGGTCTCTTCATGTATGTTGAAAATGATATCCACTGTATTTTTTTTTTTTTTTAATTTGTGAACATATATTAAAAATGTATTTTTGTTTCATGAAAATACTGACAAACCAAAGCAACGAGGTCGGGGAAACCGGTAGATCTGAGACACCACCCGGCAGACACAAGGATATTACAAAATTTTTTTCATCGAAACTGATCACATCAAAACTGACTCTGCTTTGCACCCGCACAATCGTTTAACTTACTAAAAGGACTTAATTTTAAGATTCTTATGTTGGTAGTAGCATGACCCAATTTTCACAAGGCAGTAAGTTGGTTCTGGCGAATTTATTGCGTGTGATCAACCAACCATCTTTATTTTACTTTGTGTTAATAAAGACAAACCCGTACATGTTTTACGCTCACTGCTTAAGATAACCAAGCAGGTTTAGGAACTTGCCGATCAAATGATTTTCGTTTTCAACTATCAGCTCATAATTGAAATCAAATTATTGGCCCACATCGTGATTTATCAGTTTCATAATAAACATGATATTAATCACAATCTATGAGTAAATGATAAGTCTGGTATGTTGTGTTAGAAAAAAGCATACTTACACGAAGCCAAGGACATAACTCATAGACCAAAGCCGGTACAAGAGTGCTACACAAGCCCTAAAGATCTCGAAGATGAACCTGAACATGTTTTACGCAAGGATTGCATTTAATATAGAAAAAAAATCAAGAACCTAGAATAAAAGATGTCCGTCTAAAATTACTTTTTTTAAACTATAATTAGACTGCATGTATGACATGGAGGTTTCCCGCCATTTTTGACAATCAGGGATGAATTTTTGTTCCATGAGAGGGCTGTTTTTGCGGAGGGGGTGGTAAATTTTATTTTTTTGTCATTTTAGTTTTACCTGGCACTCTTTAATATATTAAAAAATTAGAAAAATTGATTAATTTTTTATTTTTTTTTATTTTTTTTTTTTAATGGAAAACAAATGAAAAACTGGATCGGAATCAAAGCGGGGGGAGGAAAAGTCTTGGTTATCTGTCAATTTATGAGTTTTTCTTTTTTTTTCCTTTTTTTAATTTTATAACGTTTTGAATTGAGTCTTTCGACATTTGTCGTATGTTTTTGTTCGCCTTTTCTACTGATAAAAATCGAGGCCGTTTATTTTCCCACGAGGATTTCGTAAAAGAAAGGAAAAAATAGGCCGAAGTAAAAGATAGAGAATGGAGGAAACGAGCATGTTTATAACCTTTAGGCCTCGCGCCCGAGAGAAAACTGAGTTTTCAAACAAATGACGAAAGGAGGATCGGGAGGGATGGAAAAGGCCGGAAAAGCGGGGAAAATCCCGGAAAAGCTATTCGTATCACAAAAACGACGGATTCGTTTGGAAAAACTGGCCGTCGGAGAAAGTGGGTGAAATCAATGGAGGCACGACGAGCATGCTTTCGTCACCGAAGGCTGGGTAAAGGACAACAGGAAGAGTTGGATAAAATTTCAGTCGTACAGACCTTTGTCGGGTTGAAACGTCGTTCAGCGTCTGTCCGGCGTCCACGCCGGGTTCATTTTCACGTGGAAAAACGGCGCCGTTCCTGGGTTTTGTGCCGGGTAGAAAAAAAAGAAAACACGGAAAAGCCGACGAAAAGATCCACCGATTGTCCGTCGACCGGTGCCGAGACGTAAAGCGCTCCGCCGACAGTGAGATACTGATCGATCCGGGCGGCACCGTCTCGACGTTTTACGATCCCGTGTTAAATACGGTTTGACAAACTGACGCGGCTGGACGAAAAATGATTTTTTCTTTTTTCGAAAAGGCCGATTTTAAAGAATTGGGAAAAGGTTTTCCACGATTTTCCTTTACAGATTTTCCAATCCGTGCAGGCGATTATTGAACGGCGAACGGGGCGAACTCCAGCGGCACGCGCTGACCGCAGCGCCAAATCTTCACTTTTCAAACTTTTATTCAACTAACTTTTATTCATAAAACCAATTTACACACTAAAAACAATATTAAAAAAACAGTAATAATAAAAAACTATATTTTAACAAAAACACAAAAGTATATATTAAAGCCACCATTTTATTTTTACACTTTTATTCAAAACTTTCACTCATAAAACCAATTTTTACACTAAAAACAATTAATAAAAAACAATATAATAAAAAAACAAAAAGTGTATATTAAAAAAAGACACTTTTTTATTTTAATTTCAAGCTTTCTTTCAACTAACTTTCATTCATAAAATCAATTTGTACACTAAAAAAAAATTCAAAAAGCAGTTATAATGAAACAAAATATATTTTAACAAAAACATAAAAATGTATATTAAAAAAGCCACTTTTTTAATTGTATTTTCAAGCTTTCATCCATAAAACCAATTTACACACTAAAAACAATATTAAAAAAACAGTAATAATAACAAAATATATTTTAACAATAACAAAAAAGTATATATTAAAGCCACCATTTTATTCTCACACTTTTATTCAAAACTTTCACTCATAAAACCAATTTTTACATTAAAAACAATTAATAAAACAGGATAATACAAAAACATAAAAGTGTATATTAAAAAAAGCCACTTTTTTTATTTTAATTTCAAGTTTTCTTTCAACTAGCTTTCATTCATAAAATAAATGTGTACACTAAAAACAATTTAAAAAAACTATATTTTAACAAATACATTAAAATGTATATTAAAAAAACACTTTTTTAATTGTATTTTCAAGCTTTCATTCATCTAACTTTCATTCATAAAATCAATTTGTACACTAAAAAAAATTTCAAAAAGCAGTTATAATAAAACAAAATATATTTTAACAAAAACATAAAAGTGTATAATAAAAAAAGCCACTTTTTTATTTTAACTTCTAGCTTTCTTTCAACTAACTACATTCATAAAACCAATTTAACCACTAAAAGCAATATTAAAAAAAAACAAAAACTAATAATAAAAAAAATTATTTTTTAACAAAAGCATAAATGTGTACATTAAAGCAACCAACTTTCATTCATAAAATCAATTTGTATACTAAAAACAATTTTAAAAAACTATATTTTAACAAAAACATAAAAGTATATTAAAAAAACACTTTTTTAATTGTATTTTCAAGCTTTCATTCATCTAACTTTCATTCATAAAATCAATTTGTACACTAAAAACAATTTTAAAACACTATATTTTAACAAAAACATAAAAATGTATATTAAAAAAACACATTTTTAATTATATTTTCAAGCTTTCATTCATAAAATTAATTTGTACACTAAAAACAATTTTAAAACACTATATTTTAACAAAAGCATAAAAGAGTATATTAAAGCCACCATTTTATTTTCACACTTTTATTCAAACCTTTTCTAATAAAACCAATTTTTACACTAAAAACAATTAATAAAACACAGTTATACAAAAACTATATTTTCACAAAAGCATAAAGTTGTATTTAACAAAAAAGCCACCATTTTATTTTATTTTTAAATTCACTAATTTCGTGGTCCGCTTGACCAATTATTTATTTTTAAACTTTCATTCAACTAACTTTCATTCATAAAATCAATTTATACTCTAAAAACAATTATAAAACAGTTATAAAAAAATTTTAAAAAATTAACAAAAACATAAAAATGTATATTAAAAAAAGGCACCATTTTATTTTATTTTTAAACTTTTATTCAACTAACGTTCATTCATACAACCAATTTGTACTCTAAAAACAATTAAAAAATAACAGTTATAATAAATTTAAAAAAAAATTAACAAAAACATAAAAGTGGGTAATAAAAAAAGCCACTTTTTTATTTTAACTTCAAGCTTTCAATCAACTAACTTTCATTCATAAAATCAATTTGTACACTAAAAACAATTTTAAAACTATATTTTAACAAAAGCATAAAAGTGTATAATAAAAAACAAAAAAATGCCACCATTTTATTTTATTTTCAAACTTTTATTCAACTAACTTTCATTCACGAAACCAATTCACACACTAAAAACAATATTTAAAAAACAAAGCAATAATGCAAAAACTATATTTTAACAAAAGCATAAAGTTGTATTTAAAAAAAGCCACCATTTTATTTAATTTTCAAACTTTTATTCAACTAACTTTCATTCATAAAACCAATTTACACACTGAAAACAATAAAAAACTATATTTTAACAAAAGCATAAAATTGTATATTAAAATAAAAGCAATTATTTTATTTTATTGTTTATATTTGACAGCAGATTTCATCAATCGCCACTACTCTAATTAAGTTTTTATATTTACTGAGTTGTGACGTCTTCATTAAACAATTTAAATTAATTATTTAATTGGTTTTCTTTTTGTATTGTTTTGTTATGTTTTAGGACATATATTGGACTTAAGTTAGCACACAGGAATGGGTTAACTGTAAGCTTAAGTTGTAAAATTAAACCGACACGCTTAAGTAGTGCAATATTAATTATTAGAGATTATTAGAGATCGTGAGATGTGGTATGGTATGATGTAGGTTTAGAAAAACACTTTCTTTATCACGCCAATGTTTTGATCTTTATTGAGATCATCTTCAGGGCCTGGGATTTATAAACATTTTTTAAATTATTCAAATACCTGTAAGATGTGAAAATGAATACACAATGTAGAAATTTTAGGTTTAATCAAAGTATTTGTACTCACTCGAACTGTGTGTTTTCTATGAAAATGTGTCACGGTTGTGTGTCGTGTTGAGAGTGTTAGGCCATAAGTTGTACCGTTGAAGGATTAAACTTTTGTCATAAATTGAAGCTTTAAGGTTATGTTGTAAAGATAAATCAGTAAAGTTGAGTTGTGTTTAAATATTAATTTTGAGTTATTCAATATGATAAAAAACTGACGTTGTAACTGTAAATATTAAACATAAGTTGAATTGTAAGTCTGTAATAAGCTTAAATTGTACAGTTTAAAGATTTACCTTTTGTCATAAATTTAAGCTTTAAGGTTATGTTGTAAAGATAAATCATTAAGCTTCAGTTGTACAATGTAAAGATTAACTTTCAATTGTTCAATATGATACAAGTTTTAATTTTAAACCATAAGACCGTAAGGTTAAGTTGTAAACTTAAAAATTCAGCTCAAGTTGTATAGTAAGATTGTCTTAAGTTATAGTTTACCCTTTAACCTTTAAGATTATTTTGTAAGGATCAATAATAAGCTAAACTTGTACAGTTAGATTGTGGACATTTTTAATGTATAAACTGTAAGATTAAATTGTATCTGTTAAATGTAAGAATAAGTTGTAAACTTAAGCTATATGTATGAGAGTAAAAGTGCGTAGGTGTTGATAAAGAAAAATAAGGTGCATGGATGTACATACTTTTAGACTATGAAGGTCAGACTATAAAGGTGCTAAATGTGTATGCTTTTAGTTCCAAACTAGTCTGGTCAATATTGCCTAATGGCTCTAGGAAAACACAACAAAGTTACCTTGAGGTGGATTCCAGGACTTAAAGGTATAGCAGGAAACAAACAGGCTGTCCGACTAGCCAAAGAAGGGGCAGCACTCTCACCCTTGAGACTCGAATCAAAGATTGGGGCGCTGGAGAATACGCTGGAAAAACCACTGGGCAAAAGTAAATTTTTAAATATTTTAAAAAGAAAGCTGAAGGAACTTCTGTTTTTTATCTGTAAGCAAACAAGATTTGAGAAAAATTATAGGCCTTTATTCCGGACACTGCGCTTTTAACCTAGAGAATGTACGCAAAGCAGAACCAGAAGCATGTCGACTCTCTGAATTCTTTGTTAACGCGAGGCACTAGACCGGCTAGGGCATAGCAACTTCATTAAAGCTATTCTCATGCCATGAGAAGTGAGCGGAGAGGCACGAGGAGAGTTTTAGTTTTTTGAAAAAAGCACACTCCAAGTATGTTCATAATCGTAGGTCATCCGAATTTATTGCAACCTGTTCATTTGTAATTTTATGTGTTATACATAGCATGTGTGTTTTACAAAGCACTTGATCAAATGCTACAATTATAATTAAAAATTTAAAAAATTCAGTTGAAAAAACATTAAATTGTAAATTTAAACATTCAAGATACTCATTATAAGCTTAAACTGTACATTTAGCTTAAGCTGTTAAGTTATAAAGTTTATTATTATTATATTTTTGTACTATATGCTTAAGTTTAAGATTATAGTATAAATGAATTCCATTGATTGATTTTGTCCCTTAATTGTCTCATGGCTGGAAAATTAATTTGTTAGTAATAATCATAAAATAAAATCACCAGGTTTTAAAGCTTTTGTTTAAACATGGAAACACATCTGTATATTTATTCTTATTCGCCTTTTCAGAAGCTGAAGAAAGCTGATTATGCGAGTTTTAACGTCGAGCTTTGTGCTTCTCGCCGAACTTCTTCGATTCAGCAATTGGACAAAGCATCAAGATGGGCTCGAAGCACTGAGCTGAACCACAGTCCGACGCCCCAGGTCACAGCACAAACCTGTCTTGAGATCCAAAAAATAAAAAAATAAAAGAAAAAAAAAACTCGCTCCTGCTTTTAATGATACAAATCCACACAATTAAAACAATACAAAATATATACAAAAAGGTGGAATTAAAAAAAAAAACTTCATTATGGTAACAGATATACTTTTTTCTAAATTAAATGAAATTAATTTACTTTTAATTAATTTTAATTTTTGATAGATGATTGGAGAAATATAGAAATTGCCTTTTCCTCTTTATAACTTTTTTTGTTTGTTTTTAAAGTAGTTTAATTGTTTGAAAAATCATCTGGTTTTTAACTAGAAGCCTTCCACAGGTCAAATTTGATTGAGTAACCCCAAATCTGGCTAAATAGCCTTGGAAAAAGGTTTATTCTGAATATTTCTTAGAGTAAAATGCTAAAGCGTATTGCCCTGAGGTGAAACCAATCAAGTATGTTCTGTAAAACAGACCTGATACATTGTTGGTTCCAGATGCATTCAAAAGCGTTTTATGAGTGACGAGCCTCCAAAGACAGAATGCAAGGAATGGTCCGAGATGAAGGAAGCCGCCTTGGAGCTGAAGGAGGCGGAACAAGCACCGTTGGAACAGATGGAAACGTCCAACGAAAAGATTGAAGTCAAACAGACTGTAAATGTATGCTGGTTTCCTTTTTCCCCCTATATTTATCTATATTTATTTTGGTTTCTGTGCAGCCATACTATCTAGTTTTATTTTCAATAAAAAAATACCAGGATCATTATTCAATTAAATACAGGCTTCCTCTTCAGAAATGACTTGAGTTTAAATTAATTGAATAAATGCCTGATTGTTTTGTTGGAATTAAAACCCTACATACAGCATGTTTATTTGTATTAGATGTCACATTTGGAACAGTACGCTGAGATGTACTCAAAAAATTCGACAGCATTGATTAAACCAGTTACAAAAATCGTAACGCAGCAAGGAACCGACAACACTGGTTACTGGGAGATGTCGTTCGACACGAAGCAACGCTGGGTCAACCCAACAATGGGATGGTGTTCCAGGTAAATTCTCATACCATGAACAAAAAAGCCCATACAACATTGACAAAATGTTCTTCCAGCGGCCACTCATTCTCCAACATCTCGTTGTATTTCCCCGACAGAGAATCTGCCGTAAAGTTTGCACAAGAAAGAGGATGGAAATACTCGATCGACTCCGTCGTAGATACCAAAAAGACAAAATTCAAGGTGAAAAGCTACGGCGCTAACTTCTCCCACAACCGCAGGACGAGAGTCAGTACAAAATAAACAATATTAAAGAAAAAATATTTCAAAAAATTTAATAACTAAATAAAAAAAGTATAATTAATTCAAATGACAAGTGATGTAATGTGATTTGAGATTGGACTTTTGTTTGAACTTCTTCAAGCAGACTTGGCACTGAAAGCGTGGCTGGACACCGCATTCGTAGTTGATGTGCCTGCGCAGCGTATACCTGTGCGTGTACGTCTTGCCACACTTGTCGCATACATTGCAACTTTTCTCTGCAATAAAGAAATAAACAATAATATTAGAAGATATCCAAGACTGGATATTTTACAGTGTCAAGTCAAATTTGTACTTCTCAGATAAAATTATCACACTAAGAAAAACAGGTAAAATTAAATAACAAGAACGTTTATGACATAAACAACTATATATTTAAACAGTTATATAATAAAACAAACAAAACCATTGTAAAATAATGTGACAGAACAATTGTAAATAATGTTAAATATATTTGGTTGTTCAAAAAAACAAATAATTTAACAAAATAGATCATAAAGCCACATTAATTTACATAGCATTGTTTTAATAAACACCTCCTGGACATTTTTCTTAAAAATTATTCAGACTTCACTTCCATACACCAAAGTTATGTTGTATAGCAAAAGCTGAAACCTCAGTCACAGATCACAGAGCTTTCTCCTAGTGGAGGTCAAAGAAATTAATGGAATTTCCGCTATTTTTAAAATAAATAACCGAATCCAGCCCGATTTGTATTTAAAATAAACAGAATTTTGCGTATAAGTGAGACCAGCAGGCTAAAATCTAAACAGTCGAGAAGATATCACCCGGGCAGATGCTTCGGCTAAGTCCTGGATGTGCCACGCTCTACCACGGTGGTCTAAAGACGCTGGAAGTCACGATCGAGAGAAGGTACTAAGGTAGTGGTCGACCGTAACGGCTAGAGACGATAGTTTTATTATTATAACCGTCATTTAACGGTTTTCTTGTTAGTCAACTCCAAACGGTCCGTATTGTAAGTGTGAGCTCTAAAAAGTCATCAGAAGGCTTCGTGAGAATAGCTTACTCTAGACGTCCCACATCAGGTTCTCTACTTCTGCATCTTGCTTGGACACGAACCATCTTTTCATGAGTGCCGGTTCGGTATGTGGCTATCGCTTACCGGGACCGTGTTTGGAGGTGACCTGGAGATACCACGTCTGAGTCAACAGACTTTTCCCACATTCCGTTATGGTATGGGGAGGAATCGACGTCTATTACCGTGATTATCATATAAAAGATGGTAGAGTGCGGCACATCCAGGATTTAGCCAAAGCATCTGCCCAGGTGAGATCTTCTCGGTTGTCCGATTAGTACTTTGACGAAGTTCTTCTGGAAGCTGAGGGCTCATTCGCTCCATTTATTTGGGACAACTTCGTGTTATTGCATGTAACTCGAGTTAACACCTATTACTTGGAGGATGTAGAGATTTCCACAATCACCCGATTAAGAGTAGGCGAGGTTGACACACGGCACTTACTTTTGGGCCAAAGCTCGCGTACTTGTGCGGCATGCAGAGGAAGGTTGCTCCATGAGTTCCACCTAATTCAAGAATGCAATTCCTTGGCTCTATATAGAGAGCGCGTAGGAATGCCACCCGATACGAGGAGAATTGTGGTTGAGTACGCCAGCTAGTTTCTAGGTTTGAAGGAAACAAGGTTGTTAGTGTGTTGCATTGTGTGTGAGAGAGTGTGTTGAGAGTGAAGGTGAAGTATGTGAGGGTCGATGGCGGAATATTGAGTACCCCATTGACCTCAATTAGGTTAATTATACAATAGGTGTAAAGGGTGATGGAGTACTAAATATTCCTTCTGAGAGCATGGTCTGTAAATAGGAAAGTCAATTTTAAGAATGCTTGAGAGTGTAAAAGAGTTTGAATTTAGTAACTGACTACGTTGGAAACTGGAATGACCTGTTGTGGCTGGACGGCTAAGACGAGGTCTGCAACCGGACTGCCAACACTGGAGTGGCTGATTCTCCAGCCTGTAATTTATTGTCAAGTACAAAAGCTGGAATTGCCGGCGGATGCAAGCAGTGATAGCTTAACTGTCAACCAAAGCGTACCGGACGACCTCGATACACGCGCTCCAGGTTATAGCGTATGCCCAGCCGATCGACATCGTTCTCCGAGGTCGGATTGCTGCCAGACAGATAAAAGAGGGTCATGATCCGGACCTGGAAGGCACAGAATACCACGAGCGCGTATTAAAGCAGGCACCACCAAAGCAACGTACGGTCTTCATAAAAAAAGTGGATGGACAAAATATAGCAGAACAGGTGGGAAAACAGTACTAAAGGGAAACTGACTTTCGAGTACTTCCCAGAAATCAGAGAGAGGCTAAGTGGGTTAAACCGGATTTCTGGGTAACTTAAGTGTTAACAGGACACGGAAATTTCCGAGCATACCTCTACAAATTCAAAAAGTTACCCAGCCCCATTTGTCCCGAGTGCGGAGTGGAAGACAGTGTCCAACATAGGATTTTCAACAGTGTTCTCTTAGAACCCGCGATAGAACCGGTGAAATTGTTGTTTCGTGGAAGATGGCCACCAAAATTAAATGACCCAATAAAAGAAAAGCTCGCTTTCGAAAAGCTAAAGGCAATAAGTCAAGCTATTGTAAATTAGGCACTTATTTATTTATTTATTTACAGTGATAAATTGTAAGATAGGTACACAGTAGACTAATTAAGTAAGTATGTTGAACATGGAACGACAACTTTATAAACGACGTAACCGATCAATTTAAGAGATAGAAAGTTCCTTACTGAAGATCGTGCAAAGTCGAAACGTGTTTGAATAACTCAACAAACTCGCGACCCCTAACAGTGACCTTATGCCAGTTAAGCATTAGTAGCCAGTTGTATTAGTCGTTCCTGGTTACAAAGTCTTATAGCAGTGTATGGCTGTATTGGCAGTTTCGGAAGAAGTTTGTAGAGATGACGAAAGCAGAATACCATCGGAAGGTTTAAACTTACCAAAGGAGTATTTCGTACAGTTGTTGTAAAACAAATAACAAATGTCGATGTTTAGCATTGAATAGTTTTAGGATTGTTGACAATGTGATCCCAAAGTTAATAGTTAACAAAGCTTTGCAATCTTGTAAAGCGTATTAAGCTTAACGAAGAGTTCTAGACAATGATGGAGATTAGACCAATATTGGTCGCGTAAGATTGTAAAGAGGCCGTAAACTTTTAACGTCTAAGGCGTCTTGAGATTTCTTCCTGTGCACTGCAGGTCGATGAATCTGTAATTTGATTATCTACCTGATTATCTAGGTCCGCCTATCCTCGCTGGTTGGTCTACCGGCATTTGTCAGCATTTTGCCATCTTGAGTGTGTCGGTTAAGTTGTACTTGTAACAAGTTTGTGTTCGTACTTAAATTAGAACAGTTGTAGTGAAACAGTAAGCTATGATATAGACGTAGAAAAAATTCTGTAGTTGTAGTTGCAGTACGTTTGAGTGGTTAGTAGTGCATACTACGGTTGAAGATGAGTTTGCGTTAGAGCTAGACATAAATTAGTTGTATTTGGTCAGTCGGGCTTGAAATAGGACAATCGTGCAGTTCATAGTTGTACAGTTGTAGAGGTAGTTTGTGGTTGTATTTAATAGCCGTTGTACTAGTAGTAACAGTAGTCGAAAGGTACTAATTCTGCTTTTAAACGACTGGCCCACATTCTTCTACATTCATCACCCGTTCTGATCAACTTGTACTATTATTTGTCAACTGTTGGATTTATTTAATCAATCAAAGTCGAGAGTTGTTATTTATACTCTGTAGTAGCGCGCGGTTTTTATAAATTTTATAAAATTTTATTGTTGAGTGAAACAAAGCGAAATCGTGTGTGAAAAATTTTTTGGAAACGTACGTAGTATCATGCAAAAGATACATTTTCGCTATCTCCTTCCTGCCTGGCTGTTATCGCCTTTGTACTTCCTGCCCTGCAAAATTGGGACGTTCTGCCTTCCACAAAGTCGTTTAACAAAATCGAATCACAAAACGTAAACCAATCAAAATTAAGTTGTATCAAGAAAAAAGACAAACTAGCTGCGGGTTAAATGAAAAATCCTATGTAAAACCAAATGTTTTCGGAGTATATTAATAACAAACGATGATTGGATACAAAAACACATCCCAAATGTTAAATACAGAGCCAGGTGAATCTGGCCTTCATAGATTTTTAAAAGGCCTTCGATCTTGGACACTCATTCTGGAAAGATATAACATTCCCACAAAAATCATTAACTTTATTAAATGGACGTACCGAGGATACAACCGTCAAGGGAAGCTTTCAGAACAGTTCAAAGCAAGGATGCATCCCACCACTCTCTTTATCCTGCATCACTGAATGCTGTCAAGCGTGCATCCCTGAAAGTAAGGAAAATTGGCGTTTAATGGAAAATGGAAAGATTGACGTCGACACTGTAGGATTAGCACCAAGGATATGCGACTTACGTGTCAAAGCAGTAGGCTTCAAAATAAATGCCAAAAACCAAAGGAAAAGCTGGATGACGACAAACTTGAAGCAGTTGATCCTTTACCTACCTAGGAAATCCGGTGTTAAAATTTGGAGGTACTGAGGACGATATGAAGAGAAGAATCAGGAAAGCCAATTGTAAATTTATACAATTATATCCGATATGGATTTTAAAAACCCATCTTCAGGTGAACCAAACTTCGGCTCTTAAAACAAATGTCATGTTAGTCGTATGTATATAGATCTACGTGAGTACGCTCCAGGTTTTTTCAATCGCCTGGGGCGGATTTTCGGAATATTGTGGCCTGAACGTCAATTTAGAACCGGCCAGCTTGCCATACATGCTGCAGTATGTAAAAGAAAATGGATATGAATAGGGCATGAGAAAAATGGACGGTGCCGTTCCTAGAGTGGGACCCGCAAGGGCGACTCAAGATTGGACGACCGAGGCAAACGTGGAGACTATCACTGGGAAAGAAACTTACGGCAGTCAGGAAGTCTTGGTAGAGCTGGCATAGAGGGGTGGAAGAACTTTGAAGAACTGTGAGCGACAGGAATAAGTGAATGAATGAAATGTTTAATACAGAAAATGCATTAGGTATTTGATTCTTTCCTTCATTTCCGACGATACATTTATTTATGAGATAATTTTTTTATGTACTTCATATTACATATCATACTAAAGTGATAGAATAGTCAAATCTACAAGGACATTTTAAAACCTTTTCTATTTTTATTTACTATTATTCTGAGGAGGAAGAAACAGACACCCACACCATCAGCAACTGCTCAATGGAAACATAAACCTGGGGTACAAAGAAAACCCAGGGAAAAGAATTGTAGCAACAACAGCCAATGACATAGTGCTTCTTAAGAAAAGGATCGAGTCGATTGCACTGAACTGGGAAGTATAAACCAAAAGGCTGTATTGCTTTGGGAACAAAAAAAGACCCGAATTCCTGTATCCGTATTCACTACCATGATCAACAACCATCTTTTTTACTCCCCTGAATTATCCATAACTAGAACTAATTGACCGTCAGTAACAATCTTTAAGTTACCGTATAGATGTAGATGTATTAATGGGGTGTAATGTCTACTGAACCCTTGTGAACTATTATATCCTCAGTTCTGTGGTTATAGCACACCGGTGAGTCCTAGTTCATTAAAGTACTTAATCAGTAGGCCCGGTCTCAGTGGTAGAATTTCTTCTACGGTCATTTTACATCCCAAAACACTTCCTTATGAGGACGAATGTGTCACCATAGTTTGTTAATGTCGGTGTCTCCCCCGCTTATTTGCATAATCTGCATGCGCCGTGTTAGCTTATACTAATCTTTTTGGAGTGTCCTGTTAAGAATTCTGTTAGTATTTAAAGTTTTTTCCTTTGATACATTCTGCTGAATGTTTCTTTCCAAAATTTGCAAGAAGGTACTTGGACTGCTTGTCTCCAAAGAGTGAATTCCATTGTTTCGTCATTTTCATTTTGTCCTTTTGTCTAAGGTACTCATTGATAGGTGTGAATTCCTAACTATCCTTATGTTACCATCCATCCCAATACATTGTTACCCATCACCCGAAAACCAATCATAATTAACCATCTCCAACTTACTCCGACTCATCAATCAACCGTTTTTAACCTTTAATCCGGTATCATCCATAAACACAATTTTTTTTCATTACCATCCATCTTTAACCTACTGACCCTAAGGATCCAATATTGTCATAACACGAGCATGACAACACCTATAAGCACCTCCTTCAAAATTCCTGAAGGAAATGAACATCCCTACTCACTACTCTGGATGTCAAGAGTAGGTCAGATTCTTCGTGGTTCGAATCAACCCCAACTCACTTCCTTCGCTCTTTTGGTTTCCGTTATTGCCTTTGGCTACCTAACGCTATAACATCATTCTGATAGTTTAATGTGTCTTAATGAATCAAAAGAGAGGATGGCGTAGCTTGACGATCTTTCAAAAGGAACAGCTCACCCCTTTCCTCACCGCCAGGCGGTGCCGTTTTATATTGTTAAAGAAGACGTTCTATTGACCAAAGAACGAACACGAATGGCAGCGCATGTGCTATTACTTCTATTTATAGTTTTAAATAGGTGAAGGGGAAGAGGCTCCCCACTCGGCCCGACGAGCCGCCCCACCAACCGACCATCCCCTGGCCCCTGCGGGCCGTCATTCTTCGCTTGTACGCGGGTCTGTCGCAACGCGCCTTCCTGAAATGTGAACGCGTGTTTTTTCAACCCCCAAATCGAGATCAACTTTTTTGTCAAGTACCCCAGGTGAGACTCAACAGGACTTAAAACATATACATATTAATTTTCATATTTTTTATATTTAATTTATTATTTATTGTCAAAAATACAAAGACAAATCATTCATAACTTTCAATTTTTTATTTCTGTTATGCAATGGACTGATCATGTTTGATCTCACCCACTGTAAACTTAATCCATATCATTATACTTATACATTGTAAATATACTCTTGCAAATTATTAATTATATTTTCAAGTCCTGAAAAAACTTGATGGAGGAACTTAAACTTATGTCTGATTTTTAATATGTATATAGTATTGAAGGCTTAATATTAATTATATTGGATAAAAATTAGCTTCTAAAACATGTATCTTCTAACCTAGCACACTTAATCATCCATAAATTACCAATAACCACTTGCCTTAATTTAATGGGAAAAGTTTGATAATGTAGCCAGACGCCACTGTTTTATATTAAAATGAAGTGCCGTTTTTGGGTTTTTGGAACCGCTTGGACGACCCGTGTCATCAATGGGTCGAAGTCAAAAAGAAAAAGAAAAAAAAAGAAAAAACAGCGAACCCATCGGCCCTTTGTTCAACATAGAGAACAATCATGTTTAAAGACTAGGCCTAAGTACATATAACTAAGACGAACTAAGACATAACTATCACGTGCTGAAAAAATCCTGGCGATTTATGATCCCGGATCATATTCTCCGATAAGGTGAGTCAAGTATGAAAAAACTTGAACACGACTGAATTTTGAATTTGTTTTTCTTAACTGGCCTTCAGCAGGTCTAAAAAACAGGCATAATCTTCCTTTTTTTATATATCAATTATTAAAGAAGCGAAAATTCCACTTGGGATTTCCCCAAACACCTCTTGAGACGTTTCGAGGTCCATCTCCATCTTGATCTTACGTTGCATAACAATATTAACTTTAGCATCAAAAACGATAAGCATTCATATCACCTTAAAACTACTCAGAACTAGTTGTAACCATCGCCAATTTTTTTTTTATCTTGGTACATTAATAACTAACCATCCTCAACCATCAGTAACCATCGTTCACTTATTAACTACTGTGAGCTTATTTGTAAACGATATAACCGATCAATAATGTAAGGGATTGACAGTTCCTCACTGAAGATGGCGCGATGCCGAAACGACGCCTTTGAGTACTTAGACAAACCAGGGAGTGAAGACCCAACAATTGACCCAATGCCGTTTCAGAATGATCAGAAGGAGAACAGATTCTTTTAAGCAACGTTTTTAATCAATCCATTATATTGTCTAATTAACCAAATTATATTATATTGTCCAATTGACTAAATAACTTCTTTCAATTAATTAATCTTTATGTAAGATATTGATTGGAATGAAAAAGCTAGTGTCACGAGCGGGATTCGAACCCGCGACCTTCGGCTAAATACGTCGCTACTCTACCACTTGACTTATAATGACTTCGATCCACTCGGACACCAACTACCTATCTCAACTTACCTTTCAACTTTGCCTTCCTTTTTGCCATTTTTCAAATGTCAAAAAGGATTGTCATTTCAAATTGAAAAATGGCAAAAAGGAGGGAAAATTCGAAATTTAGGTTGAGATGGGAAGTTGGTGTCCGAGTGGATCGAAGTCACGATAGCACAAGTGGTACAGCAGGGCCGTATTGAGCCGACGGTAGTGGGTTCGAATCCCGCTCGTGACACTAGCTTTTTCATTTCAACCAATACCCTATATAAAGATTAATTAATTGAAAGTATTTAATCAATGTTTTACCGAAGGCACTTTTCAAAAAACATTTATTCCTTTACATAAGAGAGTGACAAGTTTAGATTTTTAATAAGCCAATAACATTAACTTTTTCATTAACGAAAGTATTGTAAAAAAAAAATTAAAAAAGATTATAAGATTTTTTAATGGAAATACATATAATGTTCTGGCAATATGGGTCCCAAAGAAGTCCTATTTGTTGGCTGTGTGCATAAGTTTTTTTTTTCAAATTCCAACTTTCATCCCTGCCTTCCAGTCCCGTTAGCTCTAGGGTGGCAAAAGAGAAAGAGAAAGAAAGGGGTGATCCCAAAAGTCAGCCTAGAATAAATCCGTCGTGCACGATACAGAAGCAGATAAAATTCATTTGAGGTATTCCTTGCTATACGAGTTCCATCTCGGATATAGGGTGGCGGATGCCTCTGGAAATTTATGATGAATTTACGGTGATAACTGAACGTGTTCAACATGGTTTCGACGTTTTCATAACGGAGAGAGATTAATGAAAGACCAGCCTCTTGAATACCTAATGAAAGACACCTAAAAGCGATGACATAAGTGGTAATGCATGATGACAACAAATTAACTATAGCAGAGCTATCTGAGAGATTTCAGGTACATCGCGCAATAGAAAGAGGATCGCTGTGTTACCTTGTGAAACTCGATTCATGGGTTAACCATGAATTCCTCAAGAACAAGGAAGATCGTATAGCATCGTACCTGAACAAATCGGAAGGGTTTAATTCCTATTTGGCCACTGGGGACGAGAAGTGGATCCTTTATAAGCCGATGGACTCTGCACAAAGAATGAACCTCCGCCATCGACGTCAAGAGCAAGATTGCTCCCACGTAAGGTCCTATTTCTGTTTGGTGGGATATAGGACACAGTTACAGTCTGGCAGAGTATAGTGTCCAGGAGTATAGTGCTAGAGCGTTTTGGGGAGAAGGAAAAACGTCCAACCCTGGTGGAATGGAACGTCTTGTTTCACCATGAGAAATTCAGGTCCAACAAGGCTGTTACACTCAATCAGAGTAAAATCGCCGATTTATGCTGGCTACAGTTGCCCCACCCAAAATACTCTCCAGACCTCGACCCTTCAGATTTTTACTTGTTCCGTTCCCTAGACGGCCAATTAAATGGCAATTTTTTAACTAATAGGCTCTGACAATCGCATTTGCAGATTTCTGCTTGTACAGGTCATCAGACTTTTTTAAAGGATATTTCTGATACCAGAACGCAGGATGCGTTGTACGTTGGCAGTATGTTATAAAAACGAAGGAAATTATTCTATTAAAAATAAAATACATTTATATTTTGAGCGACTTTTTTCCCGAAAAGCGAAAAGACATGCATACACCCAATACAGGCCGTGCACTTTATTACTAACTTTTTTGGATGCCGAAAATATGCGATTGAACTTTTCTTTTTGTACATCATCAAAAAAAAGCTCATATCTCTGCTTCCCCTTAATATGGGCTTTTGAAATTTGAAACATAAATTAAGCTTGAGCTAATCAGAACATTTTGAAATAGGAAAATTTGGGCACTTTTGAAAATGGGTAATTTCAAAATTTGCAGGTTTGTTATTGAGTCACTGATTATCAAAATTATAAGATACTTTCCGAATAGCTAGAAACATGAAATTCGGTTAAAATAGTTTTGTTTTATAGTAGTAAGCAAAGGAAAAAATCTGAAAATGACAATTTTCTCAAAACTAGTGCAGGTTTGGGGGCAGAAAAGGCGTAGTCTCAGGACAAAAATTAGAAGGCACTTCCCTTATAGGCAGGAACAAGAAATTTGGTACAAAAGTAGGACTTACATTGGAAAAAAGGCAAGAATCTGAAAATTGCAATTTTCCAAAAAAAAACGAAATTTGGTACAAAGGTATGTCTTATATTGTCAAATAGGTAAAAATTTGAAATTGCAATTTTCTCAAAATCAATTTAGGAGTGGCTGGATGGGGGTTGTCTCAAAATCAAAATGAAAAGGTATCCCTCCTACACGACGTCCACCATATGCTGAAGCGAAAAAATGTATGGTGTAAAAAAGGGCCAAGTTTCAGACCCCTCCAGAAAATTAGCCTGCTGATGTAATGATATCTACACAGCAACACTGTTCTTTTATTTTAATTGCTTAACATTTGACCAGTTTCTTAATGAGCAATGATGTTTTAATCTTTATTTTGCAACTTGCAAGGGTTAAGCGATAAAAATTATAAGTGAAATGAGGTTGGACACAATGTGGATACCACTACTTTGAAAGGCCGACTTATTTATGCGGGAGCATGGAACTTTTCTTTTCTTTTGAGCTATGGATTAAAAAAAAACAATGGACTTGGCCACAGTGTAGGTATTACATTGATAGGATAATTTTTTGGAGGGGCCTGGATCTCCCTTTTTTCAAGGTTAGGGTTAGGTTTTTGTTGGGATCGTAATTACTCCTAACATAATATAAAACAATATGGAAGTACAAAACTGTGATGGACATGGGATAACAAATTTTAATGAAACATTTTTAGGTGATACTAAGTCGAAAAATATTGCATATCTGCCCATATAGGGCAAAAAAGCACTGTTAAGAACTAAACAATTTTTTTAAATATGTTTTCCTGCTTTTGTTGGTCATATATTTTATTATATATCATTCGATTTATTTATTTTTATCTAGGACTAAAAAATAATATGCAGGATTGTATTAAATGAAATTAAATATTAAAAAAAATAGAAAAAACATTTGTGAAATAAAAAATCGGATTCGTTTTAAACACCCGTCAAAGCCCATAAATACGAATTTTTATAGCAAACCAAAAAATAGAAAAAATTTGGACTGAATTGGCTTTTTACGCAGGCGTTGTTATTCCACCTAAAATGTATAACTCCTCTGGATTTTATCCAAGTTAATGCAACCACTGGAAAGCTGGATTGTTCTACTTTCAAGCTAGAAAAATGATTTATTGAAAACTTAGTATGAAATAATTAAAACTCTTGAATTGATTAATTGTATATTTCCGGTTTTAATTTATTCACATAGGCCAAGTTTCTGCCATCAGGTGTAATTTTACAGTCTTCTAAAAAGCTGTAAAGTTTCTTATAGATTAGAACGGTAGTTTCATCATCATTGTTGTGATTTTCGAGAAAATCGGGAGGGATTTGGAAAGCGAAAATTTGAAAAAAAAAATTATTTTTTCAAAGATTTATGTTTAGGGTTTTTTTGGCGTCTAAATTTTTTTTAACCTTACATAGCTAATTAATTATATTTAGATCAACCTAATCAATCAAGTTGAAGATCAGTTAATCAATCAGTGACTACTTTCCGATCTTCTTCAACTTAACTACATTGCCAAGTCAATATGTCAAAATTGTTTTTGCCAGCTTGTCATAGGCTATCGTAAATATTGACATATTTTAAACTTCCACTTGCCTACAATTTTTTTTTCGAAAATCATAAATACATCATGAAATAAACGATTACAACGATCCGTAGGAATTTTTCGAGAGGGTTTAGAGCATTCGAACCTACACGTAGTGGCACAAACCTATTCCCCTTAAATAAATTTGAACTGGGTATTCCAAATTGAACGTATAAGACGTTTTTGTTAATTCATTCTCATTTTTTTCACTCAAATTGACAATAAAACGTTGTTCACATAGCCTGAAAGTAGGGCAA
This sequence comes from Cimex lectularius, assembly GCF_000648675.2. Lineage (NCBI taxonomy): Eukaryota > Metazoa > Arthropoda > Insecta > Hemiptera > Cimicidae > Cimex > Cimex lectularius. The sequence goes on along the minus strand of NW_019394173.1, from coordinate 342,297 downwards.
TCAAACTTTCCAACGGTTGCCATAACGCTGATTTTGGATAAAATCCAGAGGAGTTATAAATTTTTAAATGGAACACCAGGCGAGAAAAAAAAATTACCCAGCCCAAAAATGTTTTTTTTTCCTGTAAAATTCATATCTAAAGATTTTAAAGATGGCTTAAATCTAATCCGAATTTTTTTAAAACCATTTTTGGCCTAATTTACTGATATCGTCTTTTCGTTTTTGTAATTTTTTATGTATAGCTTTGTTCCGTCAATGTGTCAAACCCTTTTTAATTGGAAATTAACCATTTTTTAATTGAAAATTAATCCTTTCTCTAAATCATTACAAAAACATAGGTGGTGGTATGAAATGTAAACATGTAAAATCGAATTCTTGTATTTTGGCGATTTTTCTATAAAATCTAAAATAATTTGTCTCTTAAAGGACCCTACGAGAATCAATTACAATTAAAATTAAAAGTTATAAAAAAATTTATTTTACAGCCATATTATTTTATAATAATTAATATGGTCAATTATGACCGCTAAGTAAATATGGCTTATTTAATTATCTTATACATTCAAAAATTTAGAATTAATAGAAGAATCGTTTGTTTTTATATTCAATTGTATTATACTTGTAATTTTAATTGTAATGCATTTTCACGATAAAAACCCATTTTATATTTTATTAAAAATTCACAATAAAAAAAAAGGAATCTTCTATTTTTATATTTAATTTTTTTTATTAATTGCTATTAATTTTGATATGGTCTTGTAAGAGCCCAATAATTTTACACCTTTTGTACATGCGCATTAATATATGTAATAGGTATATATTATATCCATACCTATTAATAGGTATGGAAACGAACCCGCACAATTTCATTCAGAAAATTTCATAAAAATTGGTCTCGCGGTTTCGGATTTTTGCCTGTTTCAGATGAATCGACCACAAACTAACAGACAGACAGACACGGAAGCAAAATTTGTTCAGAAAGGTCTAAAATGCAAAACGGCGAGTGGAAATTTCGATTTTGAAGGGCAAAACGTTTTTCAACTTCCCGCATGAATACAAGGCTTACCAATATGTTCGGAAGCTAAAATCGCAAATATACAGGACCATTACTTTACATGCTTACATTTCATACAATCCCTAAATGTTTTGATTTAAAGAAAAATTCTAAGTTAAAAAGGATTAATTTAAGGATAAAACGCTATATCTAATCTCATTTTCTTATCCTAGGATTTAAAAAATTCGAATGCTACGTAGCTAGATAGACTTTTAACAGTATCATTTTACATGCTTTTGTTTATATCTATAAATCCTTGTTTATTAGGTGTATATTGGATTTTGCATCAATATTTTCTTACCTCAACTAAAAATTGATTTTTCTCGTTTTTTTTTTTTTTTTAATTATCCGGGTACTTTAGGTAGGTTTCTGGGAAAGACCTCAGGGTTTTTTTTTACGTCGGTATTACAATAAAGTTCAGGGACAACGAACCATTGACTATTGATTCTTTCAGGATTCTTTCAGTGATAAAATTACAAAAATATATAAAAACCAAAAAATACAGACTTTTACTTTACATACTTATATTTCATACCATCCCCAAGTTTTTTAATGATTTAAAGAAAGGCTTAATTTAAAGAAAAAAAATGAATTTAAGGGGAGAAACTATATCTAATCTCATTTAATACAATTGTCCATATTTTCTTATCCTGGGATTTAAAAAAAAATCTAATGGTAAGTAGATTAATTGATTGATAGATAGATTAGTTTAACCATTCATTATGACAATTTACATTTTTAACAGCATCATTTTACATGCTTTTGTTTATATCTATAAATCCTTGTTTATTAGGTATATATTGGATTTTGAATCAATATTTTCTTACCTCAACTAAAAATGTATTTTTTTCTGTTTTTTTTTTGTTTTTTTTTTTTTAATTTTCTGGGTACTTTAGTACGATTCTGTGAAAAGACCGCTGGGCTATTATTTATTTTTTTTCTACGACGGTATTACAATAGATTTCAGGGACAGGAAACTCCACTGACTATTGATTCTCTCAATGATAAAATTACAAAAATAAATAAAACTTCGGAAGCAAAAATCGCAAATAAACTGGACTTTACACGCTTCATTTCACATTTCATACCATCCCTAAGTTTTTTTTTATCATTTAAAGAAAGAACTTAAATAGAGGCTTATTTAAAGTAAAAAAAGATTAATTTAAGAGGAGAAGCTATATCTATCTCATTTAATACAATTTTCTGTATTATTTTCTTATCCTAGGATTTAAAAAAATCGAATAATTGACAGATTGATGGATTAGTTTAACCATTCCTTATGACAATTTACATTTTTAACAGCATCATTTTACATGCTTTTGTTCATATCGATAAATCCTTGTTTATTAAGTATATATTGGATTTTGAATCAATATTTTCTTATCTCAACTAAAAATTTATTTTTCTCAAGTTTTTTTAAATTTAGGTAAGTTTCTGAGAAAAGACCTCAGGTTTTTTTTTTACGTCGGTATTACAATAAAGTTCAGGGACAACGACCCATTGACTATTGATTCTTTCAGTGATAAAATTACAAAAATAAATAAAAACCCAAATATACAGAACTTTTACTTTACATGCTTATATTTCATACTACTCCTAAGTTTTTTTAATGATTTAAAGAAAGGCTTAATTTAAATGTGTGGTGATTAGTGACCGTTAATCGATAATTATTCAGAAATCTAGTAACCAGACCGCATCTCTCGATTTCTGAATAATGCTTAATTTAAAGTAAAAAATATTAATTTAAGGGTAGAAGCTAAACGTAACATAACTAAATCTAAAACAAAACTAAATCTCATTTAATACTATTTTGTCTATTATTTTCTTATCCTAGGTTTTAACAATTTGAATAGTACTTAGATTGATTGATAGATGGATTAGTTTAGCCATTCCTTATGACAATTTACATTTTGAACAGCATCATGTTTGTTTATATCTATAAATCCTTGTTTATTAGGTGTATATTGGATTTTGAATCAATATTTTCTTACCTCACCTCGACTAAAAATGTATTTTTTTTTAAGTTTTTTTTAAATTTTCTGGGTACTTTAGTACGATTCTGTGAAAAGACCTCTGGGCTATTATTATTATTATTTTTTTTTTTACGTCGGTATTACAATAGATTTCAGGGACAGGAAACTCCACTGACTATTGATTCTCTCAATGATAAAATTACAAAAATAAATAAAGCTTCGGAAGCAAAAATCGCAAATACGCACGACGTTTACTTTACATGCTTATATTTCATACCATCCCTAAGTTTTTTTTTAATCATTTAAAGAAAGGACTTAAATAGATGCTTAGTTAAAGTAAAAAAGATTAATTTAAGGGGAGAAGCTATATCTAATCTCATTTAATACAATTTTCTGTATTATTTTCTTATCCTAGGATTTAAAAAAAATTGAATAATAAGTAGACAGATTGACTGATGGATTAGTTTAACCATTCCCTATGACAACAGCATCATTTTATATGCTTTTGTTGATATATAAATTCTTGTTTGTTAGGTATATATCGAATTTTGAATCAATACATTCTTTACCTCAACTAAAAATGTATTTTTCTATAAGTTTTTTAAAATTTTCCGGGTACTTTAGTACGTTTCTGTAAAGGACCTCAGGGCTATTATTTATTTTTGTGTTTTTCTAGTTCAGAATTACAATAGAGTTCAGGGACAGGAAACTCCATTGACTATTGATTCTTTCAATGATTCAATGATAAAATTACAAAATAAAACATTAAGTTCCATTTTGAATGTATTTCTTTTTAGTGTCCAAAATTAACATATTTTATGTCTAGCTTTCTTTATTTAACCTATTGTTATATAGATTTAAGTTACTGTGGATATATTTTATTCTGTTTATATCCATTTATATTTGTTATATTTTATATTTTTACGTTTTTTATGTTTATATTTATATTTAATTAGTGATATAGTTATTGTTACATTGTGTTTTCTTTGTGTTTGTTATCAGTTGTCATATGTGGTAAGGTACAATGAACCGTGGGAAGAGTATGTTAAAACTAAACTAGAATTTTTTTACGTCGTACCAATTGTACTTTCAACTACCTTGGTCGGCCTATTCTCGCTTTTTATGTTAATTGCATTTTCTCAACCCCATTGGAGATAAACGGATGAGTTAATAACATCAATCGTGGGGTGGAACGAGAAGTCGGTTACAATGCGCACCCAGGCTTCATCGGTCCGATAGGATGAATCCAGGATGGAGAAATTCCAACAAGCAGCCACCATATTCATACCGATCGTGCTCGTTCCCCCGATGCGGCATACTTAAGCAAACCGGGTTATCCGTTTTAATTTGTTCCCGTCGAGGTTGTTATGTGTAATACTATGGCGTGACTTTTAAAAAGAGAGTCTTTAATGGCGATTTCCACTGCTATTTTTTGAACAAATTGGCTTTTTCAAAGTTCCAGCTTAGGCAAAATAAATTGTACAAATGTACTTAAATAACAAATGGGTGTTTCTTAGTGACCTGTTGTTTGATAATTTGTTGAAGTGGGGACCGGCCAAGAATGAGGTAGTTTAGAAAAACACCTTTTTCATTTTTTTTGCCGACGTTTCGACCCCCAGGCCCTGAAGACGATCCGAATAAAGGTCGAACGATGCAAAAAATGAAAAATTTTATACCGCTTCATCCACATATAACGAAAATCGGTTTCGAGCGATTAGTGATTATAAAGATAATATTTAAATACTTGAAAACTTCCATTAATGCATCTGGCATTTCAAACCACATTAAGCCCATCATTGACATGCAATAATTTTCTACGTATTCTAGGCATTTTATCACAACACCCGACCGTACTAAAATGAAAATTCCCATAAAAATTTTAATCCAATTTTGCTAAGACCAATTGATATGATTTCTTGCGGAATTTAACCGAGCTATTCTGTGGCATAAGTTAATGCCAAGTAGACTTCTCGCACGTAATCCACCCTCTGGAAGTCGCCTTAAACTGGCATTAACTATTTTAACTTGTTGAAGTCTAGAACTTGATCTCAACATCGGTAGAATGTCGATTACGGAGTATTTTCGAAACAATAAAACTATCATCTAACCTCGGACAGTTTTTCTGTGAATCTCAACCACCCTGGCCGCATATGCTTGACTTCTTCCATCTTCCAACAATGTTATGATTCTAGCCGAATCCGTATCACTTAAAAACATCGCCCAGACAAAATTGAAACTTAAAAAAAAAAAAAAACACCGGAGAAGAAGAAAGAAGCTTTACAGAAAAGCCAACAAAGAAGAGATTGACTATTCAAAGATTTATGTACAAAATCCACTTATAAACACAAGCGGAGATTTTATCTCTGTTTATTTACCTCTAATTCTTTAAACTGACCAAATATTGTCGTAAGATAATCAATTGAGGATTATCTAAGAAATAATTAAAAATATTAAGGGTAGCCACTTTATTTGCCTCTCAGTGTACCTATCCTTTCCCTATCCTGCCAGCCCCTCATCAGACCTTTTTGGTGTTCAACTTATTATTTAAAAATACAGTTATAAATCACCTCAACAGCTATATTGTATAAACCAACCGAGTATTAGTAGGAGCTGAGACTATCTATTCTATCTAAGCTCATTTAGGCTCTAGAAACAACTAAAGTGAATAGGAACTAAACACTTCAGCCACTCAATCATAACTAATAAAATCAGACACCCATTCTTCTTCTTCTTTTTTTTTTTTTACGAGGGTTCGTAAAAGCAGAGGTCATATAAATCCTTAGGGTGCCGGTGTTTTTGAAAAAAAGCTCATTTGTAAGTACGTCGGGTTCGAATGGAGGGCCGCTGGATTCGAACCCGGGACCTTTACCTTACAGTGTTGAGCGCCGAGTCAAAACCGTTGCAGCCACCGACGCCCCCTACGACACCCATTCTTAGAAACAGGGACTAACTGTATGATCAGATATCACTGATATACATTTCCATTCGAACCTGCTTGGAACATGCTTTATTGGACTATCTAACCACCACTTCCACCCTTACATTTTTGCATATTTTATTCGAGGGTACAGTTTTGCTTTATGCCTGACTTTCCGAGGACTGTAACCTTTCATGTCAAAGCTGCATAACTCAAATGATTTGTATCACTTTTTTTTAACCATTCCCATAATAATAGCTTTAACAGCCCAGGTTATAAATCGTGTAAATAAATTTGTACACGGTATGCAAACAACCGCAACCTGTCCTTTTGTGTACAAAAATTCTCTAAAGTTAGATCATCGGTTGTTAAATTGAGACTGGTCCGCATATTCTCGCTCTTTCGGACTCGGCCAGGTACGCCAGCCCGCCATCTTTGTAACATTTGGTACGTCTTTGTTTTTGCAATTGTCATTCCTTGAAATATAACAATTAGACATTTTAGTTTATCGTTTTAATTTTTAGGAAATATACCGAACGAACTAGTATGATCTGGTAATGGTTATCGTTATTATCATTTTAAAAAAACTATCACGATGACAATTCCTTGTTTGGAACACTTGTGCGTTGCGCAACAAATTACCCGAAATTAACTCTTGAGAGGTGTTATTCCTCCGTTATCTAATCCAACAAATTGAGAAATAAACAAATCAATGTTTATCGAGTGAAATGATGGATGGTGACAATAAAATTGATTGGACGGAGGACGTATCTTTTTCTTTATTTTTTTTTTTATATATTTTTTTAATTAATTTATTTATTTTAGGCATTGCTTATTTGACGATATTGATTGAATCATTTTGCACCGCTGTTGTTTTGGCAATCGTTTTCCCCACCAGGAACATGGAATTAGTCATGAAGAAGATATAAGACAAAATTAATCAGTCAGGGAATACAAATTTAAAGCATACCGCTTGTATGGGTTCCGATCCGCCGGTTGTCCCAGCTATTCCATGGATAAAGTCCCGATTTTTACCAGAACGAGGTGCATTCCTACGTTTTATGACACTTTTAATTAAGCGCAAAGGATTTGGGGTTCTGACGTTAATCGTTACAACGTTCTTCGACGAAAGAAAAATCTTTTTCAAATAACATACTTTTACGAAAGGTAAACCGATTTTGAAAAAACAATACTCATGTATACCTTGTTTGACGAAACGAAAACCCATGTTCGACCTACCTTGCCTAAAGGAAAACCCATGTACAACCTGGATTATAAAAACTTTCGTAAGCTTTTCCAACGAAGTTTTTATAATCCAGATTCTCATCCATATCCAACAAAAAAAAGTAAAGTAAAACCCATGTACGATTTTCTTTGACGAAAGAAAATCCAATGTACGGCCTATTTTACGAAAGGAAAACCATGGACAACCTACTTTGGCGAAAGTAAAAACCATGAAAGACCTGCTGTGACGAAAGAAAAACATATGAGTAATCTACAATGACGAAAGGTATACCCATGTATAATCTACTTTGAAGAAAGGAAACTCCACTACGACCAGAATTAACGGAAGGAAAATCTTACCTAAAAACCTAATTTAACGGGAAAAAAACAATGTAGGACCTATGTTGAACGAAAGGAAAACTCCTATGCTACTTAATTTGACTACTTATTTGGACGATAAGAAAACCCATGGGACCTATTTTGACGAAAATTAAATTCATGTGACCTGCTTTGACTAAAGGAAAACCCCTTAAGACCTGCTTTCACGAAAGGAAAATCCTACCTAAAAACATTCTTCAACGAAAGAAAAACCAATGTCGGACCTATGTTGAAGAAAGGAAAACTCCTGCGGTACTTAATTTGACTACCTATTTGGACGATACGAAAACTCTTATACGACCTATTTTGATGAAAGGTAAACTCATGCCACCTATTGTGACGAAAATTAAATTCATGTGACCTGCTTTGACAAAAGGAAAATCCATGTCCAACGTACTTTGAGGAAAGGAAAACCCATTACGAACCGTTTTCAAGAAAGAAAAATCCTACCAAAAAACCTTCTTTAACGAAAGAAAAACCAATGTTGGACCTATGTTGACGAATGGAAAACTCCTGTGCTACTTGATTTGACTACCTGTTTGGACGATAGGAAAACCCATGGGAACTATTTTGACAAAATGAAATTCATGTGACCTGCTTGGACTAAAGGAAAACCCATTACAACCTGCTTTCACGAAAAGAAAATCCTATCTAAAAACCTATGTTAGCGAAAGAAGAACCAATGTAGGACCTATGTTGACGAAAGGAAAACTCCTGTGCTACTTGATTTGACTACCTATTTGGACGATAGGAAATCCCATGGGACCTATTTTGACGAAAATGAAATTCTAGTGACCTGCTTTGACAAAAGGAAAACCCATGTACAACCTACTTTGAGGAAACGAAAACCCATTACGACCTGCTTTCACGAAAGGATAACCCATGTACAATTTATTTTGACGAAAAAACCTTTGTGAAACAGAGAGAAGGACAATATAGCTCAATTCATTAAATTCGACACTTGACTCCGTTTAATCTCGCTTTTTTTTCTAATATTAAGCTTGTCTTTTTAGGAATGATAAGGGCTGGTAATAAATAAGTATATATATATGATACATGGGATTGCTTACGGTTGCTTAAGAATGCTGATGGTTTAGTGTTATATGTCTAGAGTTTGAAAAAAAAAAAAAACGCAAATTTACATTACGCAGAATAACAAAAAATCATTTTAACGTTAGGGGTATCTAGATTCTTGTGAATTTTATATTAACGTTATATCATGTCCTTGGATCCGCTTAATGTCGCTGATTTTGTTTTTCAGCGAGTAGGTTTCTTGGAAGATGCACATCATTGATTTATTGCCAATTCTTTGTTTTTCTAACGGTATCTCGAGTCGGTTCGAAAATAAATTAACGAGGCGACGCTGTCCTGGGTGCGTAACGAGATCGCGATGACAGTCAAGTAGTTAATCACCACGGCGATAATCACGTGGATCCGCCCCGTTTCGCCGCGTCGCGGCGTCCTGACGATCCGGTAAACGTGGGAACCGCCGGCCGACAATAAGCCAGGCTTTCCCACGCGCACCGTGCCAACAAAAAAAAAAGAGAGAAACGCGATCTTTCACCCGGCCTGGCGAACAATTGGGATTCAAGACGGCCCAAAACCCCGAATCCCTAGTTGAAAAAGTCGTAAAACCCAGGAACACACCTTGGGCAGGTAAGATGCGGGACAGTTGAGTGGAATAAGCGAAAACGAGCGGACCAGAAGCATTGGATTCCGTCAATCTAGGTTCCACATGAGATATTATTTTCGACAAACCTTTGAAGAACCCGATAATGTAAAATATCGTCAAATAGTACAAAATGTATATCTCTATAAGGCTAAGACAAATCAAAACTCGTCCAAGATGTTTGTATAAAGGTTTTTTTTTTATCAGCAAGTTAGTTTATACATATTTCCTTCCTTTGAAATAAGTTTTAAAGGTTTTTCATTGTTTTTCTTTCGTCTCAATAGGTTGTAGATGGTTTCCTTTTGTCTAAGTGGTTTTTAGACGAGTTTCCTTTTCGTAAAGTAGGTAACCAGTACACTGGTTTTCTTATTGCCAAAAATATGTTTCATCTGTTTCCCTTCCGTCAGAATAGGGTCTACATGGGTTTTCCTTTCGTAAAATTAGGTTGTAAGTGCGTTTCCTTTCGTCTTATAATTTTACTTCAAGTTGAAGTTAGGTTGTACATGGATTTTCTTTAGTTAAACTAGGTCTTACATAGGTTTTCCTTTCGTCAAAGTCGTACACGAGTTTACTTCAGTTGAAGTTAAGTTGTACGTGGGCTTTCTTTCGGCAATCTAAGTTATACACGGGTTTTACTATAGTTGAAGTTAGGTTGTACGTGGATAGGGTTTTCCTTATATGAGTTCGGTTGTACGTACAGGTTTTCCTGTTGTCAAAGTAGGTTTTGCATTAGTTTCCTTATTCAGAATGTAAGTATGTCTATTCATGTTCCCCTGACTACAGAATTACATTGTTGTCTCTTGTCCTCGTTTTTTGTCTGTTTTCAACCTGCGGATTTCTGGGACTTTTTAGCCTGACCGTCCTGGCTTCTCGTTCGATGTGGATTTTGAACATTTTTCCCACGGTAAGGGCACGCGGAATCGACTGGGAGTGTTGTTCCTTGAAATTCAACCAGGTCTAGAGTGCTGACGCGGCTGCTGATGATGTTGAATCCTATTTAAGTGAAAAAAACAAATTTGTAGTAGTTGTCTCTTAGCCTTTCTCCAAAGATATTGGATGATCTTTTTCAAATTTATGGAGATAGAACATGAGGGGGGGGGCAATATAGGGTGGAAAGTTAGCGAGACCCATCCGTCCAATATGAGCCAGGGGTGAGAATATGGGATAAACGGGAACACCCTGTTTACACCCTGACCTGTCAAAAAAAGGCTTTTCCTTTGGCCGAGGAAGTGTCAAGACCGATGGGAAAAGACCTGGAAAATCCCACAAGAAACTATTACATCCAAAGGAATGAGTTCGAAACTAAAACTTCCATAAATGACAAATTTAATTAAACGGATTCTCCACAAACTTATTAACAGAAGAGTAGGTTGTAAATTGGATAGTGTTTAATATATCAGCTCTAGTATTAAATTCCGTCGAAATTTAAAGCTTTAAAACACATAACAGCATTGTGCCTTCACGGCGTGTAAATCGACGTTGACCATGGAGAAAAGTCTGAATGATTTACCTTGACAAAAGGAGAATGCATGTACAAATTATAAAATATTAAAAGGACCGGTATATGTACAAAGTACTTTGTGGACGAAAAAAACTCTAAAAATCTACGTGAAAGAAAGAATCAATCCACGTACGTATTTTGGCGAAATGAAAATTCAAGTAAATCATGCTTTGTCGGATAACCTAATTTAACCAAAAGAAAACCTACGTACAAACCGCTTTCGAACGAGAAAACCAATGTAACACCTATTTAGAAGAAGGGAATAAAGCCTACTTTTCTCATTTTGACAACTTTAATTTAACCTACTTTGACGAAGGCTAAACCCATGTTCAACCAATCAAGAAGAAATAGAAAACAAAGCATTTATCACCTTTAACGAAAGTTAACTCATGTAAAATATTGTTTGACGTTAAAAAACCCATGAAAAACATACTTTGACGATACGAAAACCCGCATAAAATATACTTTGAAGATAAAAAAACCCATGTGCAAAAAATATACTTTGACGATAAGAAAAGCCATGAAAAATATACTTTGACGATAAGAGAACCCACATAAAATATACTTTGGAGTTATAAAAACCCACGTAAAATATACTTAAGACGTTAAGAAAACCCGTTACTATCAAAGCAAAAGAAATTCTGTCGAAGTTGAACAATTAATGTACATGGGTTTTGTTAACGTCAAAGTATATTTTTCATGGCCTTTCTTATCGTCAAAGTATATTTGCACTTGGGTTTTCTTAACGTCAAAGTATATTTTATATGGGTTTTCTTATCGTAAAAGTATGTTTTTCATGGGTTTTCCTAACGTCAAAGTATATTTAATATGGGCTTTTTTAACGTCAAAGTATGTTTTTCATGGCTTTTCTTATCGTCAAAGTATATTTTACATAAGTATATTTTACAATACATATATTTTACAATATATATATTTTACATATATACATACATATACATATATTTTACAAAGTATATTTTACATACGTCAAAGTATATTTTATGTGGGTTTTCTTATCGTAAAAGTATGTTTTTCATGGCTTTTCTTATCGTCAAAGTATATTTTACATAGGTATATTTTACAATACATATATTTTACATATATACATACATATACATATATTTTACAAAGTATATTTTACATACGTCAAAGTATATATTATGTGGGTTTTCTTATCGTAAAAGTATGTTTTTCATGGCTTTTCTTATCGTCAAAGTATGTTTTTCATGGCTTTTCTTATCGTCAAAGTATGTTTTTCATGGCTTTTCTTATCGTCAAAGTATATTTTACATAGGTATATTTTACAATACATATATATATANGACGATAAGAAAAGCCATGAAAAACATACTTTTACGATAAGAAAACCAACATAAAATATACTTTGAAGTTAAAAAAACCCATTCGCAAATATACTTTGACGATAAGAAAAGCCATGAAAAATATACTTTGGCGTTAAGAAAACCCATTACAAATATACTTTGACGTTAAAAAAAACATGTAAAATAGACTTTGACGTTAGAAAAACCCCGGAAAAACATATATTGACGATAAGAAAACCCATGTAGAATATACTTTGACTTTAAGAAAGCCCATGTAAAATACACCTTGACGTTAAGGAAATCCACGTACAAATAAACTTTGACGATAAAAAAAACCAATGTAAAATACACTTTGGCGATAAGAAAAGCCATCAAAAACATACTTTGACGATAAGAAAACCCATGTAAAATATACTTTGACGTTAAAAAAAGACCATATTAAACATACTTTGACGTTAGGAAAACCCATGAAAAACATACTTTTACGATAAGAAAACCTATATAAAATATACTTTTATGAATATGTTCTCAAGCACAAATTCCTTTATGTTAAAGAACGCACATATAATCTACTTTTACGAACAAACATATCACAAGCACAAACTTGTTTAAGATAGTACACCCAAGTATAGTGAACGTTTACGTAGATCTTACGTACAGCATAGTGTTATAATGAATAATTCAAAGAAAATGTATTTTTATGGTAGTAAAACCTGTGTGAAGCCTACTTTTCGATAAACTAACTCCAATGCAGATTTTCGATTGAAAAAAAAAAAACTTTATCGATCAAAAACAATGTATAATTGTTAATAATTAATAAAGTTTTGAACCATATTTTTCTCTTTTTAAAAAGAACCGATTAAAATGGGAAAGAGAAATAGATGGAATAGGAGGACCAAGCTCAAAAGTATCTGAGACTTATTGATTTTCCGATCCATACTTGTCGAAATCGCACATCTTCTTCACAACATACATCTTGATTACAACCATGATCGACTTCCGTATCGGGAATCCATTTAGTCCTTTTTTTACGAGGGTAATTATTTCCCCCCAGTGAGGACTCATTAAGGCGTATTGGCGAATGGATATTCTCTCGACATTTTTACCGTTCCGAGGAAAACCAAGCCGGTCACAACGCGGGATAAAGCCAACCTGGAAGATCCTGTGGGCGGATATCGCCCACATAACGAATTACGGCCAGGATGTTTTAAAAGCGTACGGATAAGGAAACGGCCGGGATTATACAAACGGTCTTTCTGCGCGTTTTCACGCCCCTTTTCCTAGTCCAATTTCAGATAAAAGACCCCCGCAGGACACGTTTACTTTCTTATACGTCCTATTTTTCATGCCTATTGTTAAAGAGTGAAAATGAGAAATTGTTTTTCACGATTATAAAAGATCTGTTGAAATTTTTTAGGTAGTTGCCTTGGAGTATTGTCTCAAAGGGATGATATAGGCCCCGAAACTCAATTTGAGGGCTGAAAGCTCTGGTGAAAAGCCACCCCCTCAAGTATAACGACGGCTTAATGCGTTTAGGGCTCGACAGGATTGAAAATCAACGAGATTATCGTGCGCGAAGGAGGAAAAGGATCGTCGATTCAGATGCCGGGGTCACGGCCCCGATAACTATCGAGCACATTTTTTTCAACAAATCATAGCAGCGATCATACGATCATTGAACGAACAAGCGAGAAAAACTGGTCCGCCAGTGCTCCTGCTTTAATCTTCAATTCACGCTTAATGGATTGATAAAAAGATGTTACTCCGCGGACCGTGAACACGGTTCACGTGCTTATTTATAAAGAATCGGAAGAAAATCATACAGCGAGGGCGGGCAGACCAGACTGTCCAACGGTTAAAATTTAACGACTGTATTAACGTAGCACATTAATTATTGAATATATATAAGTAATTCTTTGGTTTTTCTTTTCTTCTAGGAAAACATGAGAGAACTATCAGCTCTGGTTTCGCTTTTCGTTCTTTCCGTTGCCCAAGGAAAGAATGACAACGTAATGAATAAGTAAGTCATTTTAGTTGTTATTTGTCATTACCGATCATTCGTGTTTCAGCATTTCGCCACCTTCAATGTTGGGTCAGGAAGATTTCTTTTATATGTATATTTAGATGGGTTTTCTTTCGTCAAAGTTAGGTTATAGATACGTCACTTGTCGTTTAAGTAGACTTTTCGACTTACTTTCAATGTAAGTAAAACCTAAGTACGACTTACTTTGACGAAAGGAAAACCCATGTACAACCTAACTTCAACATAACTAAAACCCAAGTAAGACTTACTTCAACGTAAGTGAAACCCAAGTACGACTTATTTGACGAAAGGAAAACTCATGTATAACCTAACTTCAACATAACTAAAACCCAAGTACGACTTACTTCAACGTAAGTGAAACCCAAGTACGACTTACTTTGACGAAAGGAAAACCCATGTACAGCCTAACTTCAACACAAGTAAAACCCCAGTACGACTTACTTTGACGAAAGGAAAACCCAAGTACGACTTACTTCAACGTAAGTAAAACCCAAGTACGACTTACTTTGACGAAAGGAAAACCCATGTACAGTTTAACTTTTATTTATGTATAAATTTTGAAATAATGTTTGGTTGTATACGCTTGTGGAATGGAGTGGATTTTAAGATAAAAACAATCATTCATCAAGCTCTCCTGTTGAATATGTATATTTATTGTTTTTAATTAATGATAGTCACCCTCCAACAGAGAAAGCATCCTAGATATATTTCTAATCTTTAAAAATAAATGACCGCCACTTAATTGGTGGGAATATTTTTTTCTTTTCTCCACCTTTTGAAAATTGAACTTTCGACGAGTCAATTGAATACGCCGGTGAAAGCAATTTGAATAACAATTGCCTGTTAATAATTTACAAAGTGAAATCTCACAATTGAAAGAAAAAGTATAATAATAACGTTCATTGTTTCATTTAATGACCTAGCGGTTTTTTTTTCAGGTTCATATGCAGCCAGGGCAAATGCATTCAGGCGAGTATGAACCCGTCCGACAGGGTCCGCTACGACTCGCTCGACCTTTGCAGGTTGATATGCAGCGGACACGGCAACCTCTGGCCAATCCCGACGGTGACGTTCGATCTCGGGTGAGTTGGTTTATAATTGATAATTTTTAATATTATAATTAATAACTCATGCTTTGTATGTGGTTTAATTGGATTTTCACCAAAGATAATTAGGAGGAAAAAAATAACTAGACGATTTTTATCGTTAACATGGCAGTTTAACGGAATGCTATTAGGCCTCGATAGTTCGATACAAAAACATAAAACTTCTTGTGACACAATGGAATATTGTTAACCAGGCTAAAAGGTAGCACACTCCGACCTGAGGTTCTTGGATGCCACAAAGAAATAAAATGACATTGACATTTTGAGGATATGAAAAAGAAGAAGATGTGAACAATTCTCAACATAACAATTACATTATATGTCGTCGGAGATTTTAATAATCCTAACTGTCGCCGGGTTTGTCTGTCTTTTCTTTGATAAAGGGAGAACCCAAGAAGTTTAAGTTTAAACCTTCTTTGACTTATAGCAAAATACATGTTAAAACCTACTACTTTGACGAAAGTAAGACAACTAAAACGTACTTTGGCAAAGGGAAAACCCAAGCCAAAACTTTCTTTGACTTACAGAAAAAACCCTGTTAAAAACCGACGACTTCGATGACGATTAAGCCCCAACTAAAACTTACGTTAACCAAAGTAAATCTCAAAACATAAAACCTGTTTGAACGGCTGTTTGTTAACTGCTAAGGTTTATTGTTTTATGTTTGAGTTGTTTTATAATTGTATGTTGTTTGTATTTCTTTGTAGCATTATATTCTATTAATTTCCTTTAAATCCACTAGGTTTTTACAATTTTCGTTCAGCGTTTGTAGATCTTATGACCGTTGAGAGGAATTTCTTCCGATTAAATTCCGACCGATCAAAGGCATTGCCTCCGCAATGCTAATTGGGATCGATATAGGGCAGACCACGGCTCCAAACCCCTCGAACAAGGAGGGTATCGAATATTATCAGGAGCCGGGGCAATTAATTGTAAAAGGGGACACTGAGTAAGACCAGGATGAAAAAAGTCGACGTAGCCAGGCCTCGTGCCAACTCGACCAAGTGGACATAAATTGGGGCGAAGTTTCAGGTAGTTCATTCTTCACCTCTGACCCACGGAAATTTCCGCTCCATTTGCCCTTCTTCCGATAAAAGTCAGACGGCAATAAAGTGAGATTCGCCTCCCTGCGGTGGAAAAGCTTTTGACTTTTTGCTCTAGCTCACTGGAAAAGTGTCCTGAGCTAAGGATGTTTGCAGTCGGATTGGATGTCGTGTTGGACGGATTCCACCAACAAGAAACTTTTTGGATGAAAAGTTGTATTAATAAACAGACCATTTATAATTTTCATTCCAACAAATTCTTTCTTGAACATGAGAAAGTACTTTTGAACCCTTGGCTCACCCCTAGAAAAGAATTTCATCATCCGAGAGTCGTTTGCCCCCTTCTCGCCCCAGGATGTCTAATTTCTTTCGGATATTATCGTCAGAACCTCCCTTTCCAGGGTGAAATCCAAAGCACAAGTTAAACAATAATAAAAAACGGCCTTCTCGTTTGAAAAGCTTCTAAATTAAAGTTCTCCCTCTTCTCTGCCAAATAAATAAAGTCCCACGACGTAAAATCAGTAACACCTATTTCGATTTCGAGAAACTCAAGGGAAACCTACTTAGATGAAGGTAAAGCCAATGTAATTCTTACTTGCACTGAAAGAAATCCGTGTATAACCTACCTGGACAATAAGAAAACCAATGTGAAACCTACTTTGACAAAATGGAAACTCACGAGAAACAAACTTTGACTGAAAAGAAATCCATCTGAAACACACTATGGCAATAGAAAAACAAATGTGAAACCTACTTTGACGAAAGGATAAACGTCTACAATTTCATATTTACCAATGGAAACCCTATGTACGACCGACTTTTACCAAAGGCAACCCCACCCGAAACGTACTTTAGCAATAAGAAAACCAATGTGAAACCTAAACATGAAAAGTGAACAACTTTGATTAAAGGAAACCGATCAACAACCTAACTACACTAAACGCATTTGCCATGAAGAGCATCATAAAAATACAAGGCCTATGCTTCTATAATGAAATGCTGTAGTTAAAAAACGAGGTTATATACCAAGAGATAACCTCTGAAAAGAAATTACCTCTAACCCCCTTCAGCTTGCATTAACAAAAAGTAAAATGTGAGTAATGACCACAAGAAGAAATACAGATCTAGGGGACTAAAACCGAAAATGGTTCACTAGCTATGTCAGTAATAAGGCCCAAAATTAACTATGACTCACTAATCTGATGGAGGAAAGCTAAGCAAAAACAAGCTACCGAAACATTAGGCAGCATAAAAAACTGACAAACTTAGGTATCACATAAGCCATGAAAAAATACCGTCAACTGCACTATAAACTCTGCTAAACCTACTTCCAGCGGAAATATTTATGCAAGGAAAAGCGAGGACTTTGGGCACACAATAATAATTAATTACAATTAATTAAGGTTTTTAGTTTAAATAAAGATATTAATAAAATCATACACCCATTCTTAGACATGGAGACTGTCTACATGATCTCGGAAACATGCTTTACAACGTTCTATACGGTCTCAAGAGACTATAAAGGAGGATATATCAGGCGTTTTCTGTACAAGCCGAAAATATGAAAAATTCAACTAATTAGGGAAGTACACCTCAGTTTTTGTGTGACTTTTAAAA
The DNA here is from genome assembly GCF_000648675.2 of Cimex lectularius. NCBI lineage: Eukaryota > Metazoa > Arthropoda > Insecta > Hemiptera > Cimicidae > Cimex > Cimex lectularius. Next base: position 324,449 of record NW_019394173.1, on the reverse strand, counting down.
AGGGATTTCATTGGCATCCTCATAAGATCGGATAGCTAAGCAGCTATTAAAGCATGTAAATAAATTACATCAAAATTAACCAATGAACGCATTCAAAATTTACAAAACGTGAGGAAACAACAACCTGATATCTTGGGTAGCAGGACGCAAGGGATAGGAAACGAAAAAGCAAACCGTGGAAAGAGAAGGATCTGTAATACCATATGCCCTGAACCTATTCTTGCGATAACAAAAACAATCACAGCATTATCCATCCCAGAATGGATCCAAAAAAGGAGAAGCGGATAAACTCTAGCGGTGCTGGACACAGTAAAATACAAAAACAACCAAAACGAGCACTGCTATAGTTAAAGAGGCTAAACTCAGAGGATTGATAGGACTATTTACCGATCACTGGTATCTGCGAAAACATCTTCACAATATTAGCATATTCAACGATGGCCCCATTTGTAGGTTATGCAACGGGGCCGCCCATATAATCTTCGAATGCGAAGCAACAGCCCAATGTACACAAACAAAACCAAGGGAAAGGATTTGTTCGGAAAGGATCGAGTCAATTGCACTGAACTAAGGAACTAGGACAGTACAATAAGAGAAGGCTGCATTGCTTGGGGAACGAACAACCCCCACATTCTTATATCTATGATCATCATCACATCCTAACTTTACAAGGAAACGAAACAAATTTACAACCTACTCTGAAGAAAGTGATACCCACCTGAGCATGAAAGCTGCCGCAGTGTAAAACAGAAATGTCCACTCTGATCTCCAATGTCATCATCGGCAGTACCCTAAAACTGTCATTTCTACTCTTGGTGGATCAGTTTTACATTGGCAGTGGATAATTCTCGCATTGGTACCGATAGTAGCATGTTTTGACGAAGAGAAAACCCAATGTGAAATCTACGGAGACGAAGGGAAAACCAAAAGTTAAGCCAATTTTGACTACAAGTAAAACCTACTTTAAGGAAGAAAAAACCTATGTGAAATTTGCTTTGACGATGTAAAACCCAAGTATAACCTTATTTTAATGCCAGAAAACATTTGTAAAACACACTATATGCAAAAAATATTAAAGATCTAGGTAGCAATCAAGGGCGGATCGAGGTTGGTCATCCGGGGGGGAGGCTAAAAATTTCTCTTTTTCTTTTTTTTCTTCACAAGCACAGGGGATCTAAAAATCAATCGGGAGAAAACTACACATCGTTTTTCGGCCCAACGCAATACTTTCTCCTCCTTCAAAGGGAAAAACTGAAAAAAATAACTCGATTTAAAAGATTCAATACTTTAATTTCAAAAAGGAACATATTTTTAATATATTTCCAAAATGTTTTTCCGTCATAGTCTGCAATGTAAAGTTTTTAGTGAACAAAATTACCGAATATAAAAAAATTAGTCACCTACTTAGAGGTTCTTCTACATCGAGAGATCGATCGAATAAGAAGATTAGGGGCAGAAATCAGAAAAGCATCAGAAGGACATGTCTAATCACGAAAAAATCATGGTCTGCAATGTAATTTTTCAGCACAAAACATGAACAAAAAAACCCTCACGGCAGCTCTGGGAGGTAGATTTCTTTCTTTTGCAGAATCAATCCAGCGGTGCTAAAAATTTGCTACTTTAAAAATTATAGAATAATTTCAAAACCATGGGTATATATTATTTGTTTTTTAAAAAACGTGACATCATAAACATATTGCAATAATAAAACATTAATCTAATGTTTTTGTTTCTTATTAATAGCGTTAAATTAGATTTAGGCCATTTTTTCCTAGACCACTGAAAATAATAAAAATAAAATATAGTAGAAATCCGTACATCCGGACTTAAAGAGACCACCGAGACGTCCGGATGACCGAAAGTCCGGATAATCCGAAAATTTGTGATTTTATTAGTATCGTGTCATAAAAACGGAAAATAACAAACATACGAAAGTGAACACTTTTGTTCGTATATCAAGTAACATTTAAAGTATAGGTAATTTTTATTAGTTTTATGTTCGTTTAAGTTCGGGGCACGCGTTTCTCGAAAAATGTATACGTAAAAAATACCTAACAAAAATATATTTAATAAATAAAAACCTTTTCAATGGAAGCCAACATACGAACAACACGAGGCAACAATTTCTAATCTTTTAAAATAGTATCCACCTTTTATTTATTTATTTATTTTTAAACAAAAACGTGCCTCTCCGATCGAGTGACTAGTGGAAGGGCGATTTGGCGGCCTTTTCAAATTTCGAACGACGAATTAAAGGTCCCATAGTTGAATTATGAATTTAAAAAATTAATATACGTACATTGAGAATTATGAAAAATTACAAAAAAATGTGTGTTGTTTAGTGACTGCTTTAGTGAGAAAACACACTAGTTTTTATTTGGAGATCGTGGGACGATACCACTAAACAGTACTATACCAGACCGCATCTCACGATCTCCAAATAATTTACAAAAAATATTTTAACAAACGGGTCCGGATCATCGGGGTCCGGATAAACGGGTTTGCTCTGTAATGGCATACTAGTTAACTACGTAGTTTGAAATTTTATTTAAGCTACTTAATTAATTATTTTCTCGCTTTACTTTACTATTACTTTTTGGTAACAATGTGAGATTTACGGAAAAAGACGTGTGATGGCCACACCATATATTTTAATAATATACACAATTTTAAGGGTTTTAGCTTTTTACCGTAATTTCTCCGATAATTTAAAAGAAATCTTAGCATATTTGTTAACATAGAAGTTAAAGAAACGCCTACGGTTTCATTTTATTACAAAAAAGAAATTAATTTGATCTTTTAAAGGAAAGAAATTAGGTTTGAAAGTGCCCTATTTGAGAAAAAAATCATGATTAAAAATGGGATTTTTTCAAATTATGATAACTTTTAAAATACTGCTTGGATTTAAGCCAAACCGGGTTTAAAAGTTACAGGAAGAATTCAGTTTAAAAACAGTACCAAAAATGTGAAAATCCAATAATGACGGGCGTAGCTAGGAAGGAGTGAAGTTAAACAAACCGTGCTGGTTGTTGGGCGAAAGAAAACGAAAAATGGCAAAAATTTTGATTACTTTTTTTTTACTTTAATCGCCTATAACTCTGCGACCCCCAGTCGGTTTGGCTGAAAAACAATCGCAACCGTCCTTATAGGATTCTTTATCACCCTGCCAAATTTCATTGCAATGCGATCACTAGACAGCGCTAGATTTTTGAAAGAAATCTACCTAAAATTAAACATCAACTTACAGGTTTTTTGATATGAAATGGAGTGATCGAAGTATCGGGGGGACAACAAAACCAAAGGGTGACCAGTTAAGAGGAAACTGATTTAATTTAGGGAAGGTTTATCAGATCAAGGTTTATCATCATTTTCGCTTAATTAAGGCTAAACTAAGACATACTACATATAATAGATAACATTGTCACATAGCTCCAGGGGGGAGGGGGATAATTGCCCTTTTACACCCCCCTTGGATACGCCACTGTTACCAATAAAAATACCCATTTACATCTTTTTCGCGTGTCATGTCTTGGGTTGGACAGATAGCTCAGTGAATAAATTATGACACAAAAACTAAAAAAAGGTTCGATTTCATAAACAAAATACGGATTATGTCGAATCGTGGGATTTGGCACTTGGTTGGTGGCCTACATATTGGTATAGCGTTCCGTGTAAAAGTATTGTCCCAGTTGATTTTGTCAATAATAAAAATTGATCGGGTGTAAACAGAGGCCGCTAGTCACGCTAAAAGCTAGTTGCAACGTCTGTATCAATAAAGTTAATTATCTTGTGGTGCAATGTTTTTACCATCACGAAGGCTTTGCCTGGTGGATGTCAGGACTTACAAAGAGACGGACCCAAGTGTGTTACAGACTTGGACCAAACATTTTTTGGTGATTCTACACTCCAAAATATCGTTCACGTATCAACTTCTTGTGAATAGGCCCTGCTTTCGCCAATGTTTTTGTTTTATTTTGAAAATTGAAATTTTCCGTTAATATTTTTTTTATTTTTCGACCTCAACATTTTAACTTATGATTTTTCCTTCTTGAAGGTGGGATAATAGGTCATCTCAAAAAATCCACAACCAGTTTTTATCTTCAACGTTTCGGATTTATTTTAATCCTTCCTCAGGTGAGTTAACGCAATGGTTAAAACAGTAGTCTTCAGTCATTAATATTTTATAACAGTTTATTTTAAAAAAGAGCCAGTGTGGTACATATTTAAGTCTTTCAGACTCCGAACAAACGTTTTAATAAAAAATTAAATTAAAAAAATTAAAAATTAATATTAAAACGTTTGTTTTAATTAAAACTGTTATAACATATTAATGACTGACGACCACTGTTTTAACCATTGCGTTAACTCACCTGAGGAAGGATTAAAATAAATCCGAAACGTTGTGGATAAAAACTAGTTGTGGTTTTTTTGAAATGACCTATTATCCCACCTTCAAGAAGGAAAAATATAGGTTAATATTTTTATTTCGCCATTCTATCCGCTTGAATGAACTATGTGAATGTATCTTAATCTATCAATGTTTATCAATAACCAAAAAATTTCTAAAAATCAAATATTTTGAAGTAAACTAGGTCATAAATTATTTTTCGTGAAACTAATATGAAATTTCATTTTAGCGTCTCTAGAATCCCTTAAATATAAATGAAGAGTGGAAATTCCAAACGTTCTAAGTGCCAATCTCCTCAAAACTGAGATTTTTCTTAATATGTTCTACGTGCCAATAACCCTAATAACGTTCTAAGTGCTACACTTTTTTTTTTGGGGGGGGGGACGCAACCACCAAGGGTCATGATTGTCCCCATGACTATCTCATTAGAGGTTAGAGCCACCCTCGCGGGACGGTCGACCTATCTATCTATATTTATTTATCTATATTCTATACCTATATCTATTATTATTATTATTATTATTATTTATTATCTTTATTAGTATCATATCTAATTATTATTATCTTACTATCTTTATTCTATATCTATACATCTTTATCTATCTGATCTAGTGTATACAGAGAAGGACAAACAGTGTGAGCTCATCTTTTGTCGAGTAGATTTGCTGATTTGTGAAAATTAAACAAATTACGTATACTATCGTGATTGTCGCCTAGCATTTCTTGGATGCTTATAGGCAAGGAGTGCAGAAGTCTATGGGCTGTATATAATGTGTATGACGTAAGTATATGTTTGATTGTGACGATCTGATTGCACATTCCGTGCCTCTCGCCCCATCAAATGACCCTTAGCGTCCAATCCTCAACCGTGCAAGAACCACTTCTCTTCTACTATTTCTGAATGAAGCAGGCCATGCATCTACAGAGTCCTTTATTTCCTCTAGTTTGTTTTCAGATATATTAGTCCAGACCTGTTTCCATTGACCCTTAACTTTTAACTTGTAAACTACGGTCATATCACCCTTTGGAACGTTCCTGATTTGAAGGCCTGTAATGGCTGCTTCTTTTGCAGCTTCATCTGCCAAATGGTTTCCATTAATATTTACATGTCCAGGAACCCAGACGAAATAAACTCTCCTTCCCTGCAGTTGGAGGCTCCCCAGTGACGCGAGTACCTCCTGCTCACTGGGATCATCTGAATAGGGGTGGTCCAAGGCATGTAAGACCGATTCTGAATCAGAGCAAATCACGTAGCTACGGAACATATGAAATTTAGAGACTTCCGTATTGCTAGTAGCTCAGCGCTATAGTTGCTACAGAAATGATGTAGAGAGAAAAGAAATTTGTTAGGGCTACACTTCTTTAAAAGTGTTTTGTTGAGTTTGTCATAGATGGCACTGGTCTAAGTTTGTGGCATGATTTTTCCAAAGGTTTTATGTGCCATGGCGTATCTGCCAATTGGGGAATCAGAATTTGGTTCCTGCATTTTACGTCTAGTGAATTCATTTGACATTTTCGGCTGAAAGAAACTGGTTATGTGGTCAGATAATAGTGCAGGCCAAAATAAAACCGTACTCTCAATTTTAATAACATTTTTAGTACAACTTGGACATTTTGAAGAGATTGTTCAGAAAATTCCAATAAGCGCTTCTAATAATAGTTTTTTTTTTATCATGTGATCGAGACTTCGCCATTATTGGAAAGAGGTAAGGAGGTTCCAAATGTTTCACTCCGACAGATTTACAAAATGTGGCATCAGCTAAAGTTACATGGAACATTCCTACTGTCTAGACTTAAAACACGCCTGTGACTCTATATTAATTTTCCAATTACAAAGGCTACTATGATAAAAGTTTATCCAGTATAAGTCCACATTCAATGACACAGACTTGTGGAAACGTGTTAATGTACAAAAAAAGGGGCTAAATCTGATGATGTTAAAAATGTTTGGATGTCATTGATTCAGAAGCCATTCCTGTCGAATAGCTAGAAAAAATATTTCTCTGCCATGTTGGATTTTTTGCTAGAAACTGCTAAAAACTAGTATCAAAACATTCTAAATAATGAAACTTTAATTTATCTTTATACGCTAATTAAATCTATTAATTATTTAGGTTTATCATGTTCTATGTATCAATGTACTTTTTATTCAAAGAGTTCTATGTACCACCGAACATAGAACGCTTCTTCAATTTCTTATTTTTTTGGATATTAGGGAGTATGTGTTTGCTTTTCATTGCACTAGCTGCGAAAGAATATACTCCTATATTACCAATAAAATACATTTCAATAAAGTTTTTGAGCTACCATTTGACTTACGCAATTTTATTGCTTTTCTGAAAGAAATAACAGATGGCACTTAGAACATTTGGAATTTGCACTCTTCAAATTTTTCTTTGAATTTAAATATATTGTTTTTTGGCCACAAAAAGTTTTTTGATTTTGAAGAAGTCGTTATCGGAATGTCTGATTGAAACGGCTATAATTCAAAAACGGCTAAAAGAACTTGATCGTCAAACATAGCTTCTGAAAGAAGAGGAACGTAGCTTTTTAAAGACATATGTACCATAAAAATATATAAAATATTTCTACAGAAAAATACACAAAATAGGAAAATGATTTGTCAGAATTAAAACTAGTTTTTTTAATGGAAATAATAGTCCGATTTAAATGATTGATATAGCTATAAAATGCACTTGACTATTTATTTAAATGGAACTATCAACCACGAAAATCCATCCATTGGCTTTTAAGAAAAATGATGTCAGAGCTTGCCTGAAGAAGGTCTTTGAAATTATGAGTCCAAAAATTAATTTACACCGATTTCCGCGAAAATCGCTTTCTAAGGGTTTCATAACGCTATAATCAGGACAATGAGGTCAAATCCATGTTTTGATCATTTTCTGACCTACTTTGCTTAGAGAATGTTTGTTAAAATATGCAAAAAAAAACAGTGTTTTGTTCATTTGTCTTTTTAAATCATACCAAATTACAATTAAATAATTACAGCGTCGTAGAACATTTCTGTTGTTATGCTAACCAACAATGAACTTACCACACCTACAATAAAAACAATATTTTTAAAATTCCAAATAAGATTTATCCTCATTCAGAAATCGGTCAAAACTTGGAATTGACCTCATTATCGTGTTTCTAGCGTTATGAAATCCTAAGATACCGACTTTCTTGCCAGAGAAGAAAATTCAGGGAAGTAACCATTAATTTTCATTGATTTTTTTTCCGTTTATGTATCTTCTAATCTATTCCTAACATTTTTTAACTATAGTTGACCTGATTAGTTATTTCTTTACCTTTAATCTTTTGACATTACTTAATTTAATATGTTTAAGTTTAAATATAAAATTTTACATTTTTTTAGATTTTACATTTTGTTCATTTGCTTTTTACCTTAATTTTTACTAATTCACTGTTCTAAATTTATTATATTATAATGGACGTCGATCGTAAAAACTCACCACCACATTATCAACAAAATACAAATTCGTTAATTTTGATAATTCTGTCTGAATGAATTTATCTGTTTACTTATATCGTTTAAATTAAAATATAAATAAAAATTATAAGTTTAAAGTAAATTTAATTAAATTAGCACAAATAGTTATTTATAGATTAAAAAATATTATATTTGGTGAAATAAATTCATTGTTAGTTAAGTTTAAAAAAATGTTCTACGATGCCGAATATTCTCATTTGGTATGATTTAAAAAGGATAAGTCAACAAAATTCTGCATATTTTAGCAAACATTCTGTAAGTAAAGTCGGTCAAAAATGGTCAAAACATGGATTTGACCTCATTTTCGTGATTCTAGCGTTATGAAACATTTAGTACCGATTTTCGCGGAAATCGGTGTAATTTAATTTTTTTGACTCATAATTTCGACGACCGATTTTCATGTTGATTATTAGAAAGAAATTGTCAAGTGCATTTTATAACTGTATCAAACATTAAAGTAGGGCTATTATTACAATTTAAAAAAAAGAAGATTAATATTTTCCCATTTTCTGTATTTTCTTGTAGAAATATTTTATATATTTTTATGGAACGTATGTCATTAAAAAGCTACATTCCTCTTCTTTCAAAAGGTATGTTCGACGTTAAAATTCTTTTAGCCGTTTGTGAATTATAGCCGATTCAATCTGATATTCCGATAACGACTATTTAAATTCAAAAATTGGAAAAATTTTTAGAGGTCAAAAAATCCATAATTTAAATTCATATTTATGAGGCTCTGGAGGTGCTAAAACGAAATTTCATATTAATTTCACCAAAAAAATTTATGACCTAGTTTACTTTAAAAATATTTGATTTTTAGAATTTTTTGGTTATCGATAAACTTTGATGGCTTTTACTGTAATATTATTGCAACCTAATTAAAAAATGATGTAAAATGATATATTAAAATGAATTAATTAAATTTACTTAGTCACATAGTTTTCATTAATATTTTAATGTAAACAATATAAATAAATAAATTCATTCAACCAGAATTGAATTTTGTTGATAATGTGTTGTAGAGTTTTGCTAATCAACGTCCATTATAATGTGTGGTGATTAGTGACCGTTAATCGATATTTATTTAGAAATCCTGAGATGCGGTCTGGTGTGATGTAAGTTTCAGAAAAACATTTTCTTTATCGTGCCAACGTTTCGATCTTTATTGAGATCATCTTCAGGGCTCAAAGTGTTTGTCTTCTGTGTAATTGTGTCATTCTTGAGTGTCGTGACGAGAGTGCCATTATAATATAATAAATATCGGTACAAAGCAAATTAACAAAATGTAAAATGTTATATTTAAAATTAAAAAAATTAAATTAAGCTATGTCAAAAAATTAAAGGTAAAGAAATAACTAATCATGCCAACTATAGTTAAAAAATGTTAGGAATAGATTAGGAGATGATATATAAATTTAAAAAAATCAATGAAAATTAGTGGTTACTTCCCTGAATTTTCTTCTCTGGCAAGAAAGTCGTAAAGAAAAAAAGACCTCATTGTCCTGATTATAGCGTTATGAAACCCTTAGATACCGATTTTCGCGGAAATTATGTAAATTAATATTTGACTTCATTTCAAATTTCAAAGACCTTCTTCAGGCAGCCCGACTGACATTCCTAGTGCAAGCTCTGACATCATTTTTCTCAAAAGCTAGTGGATTGAGAGTTTTTTTTAATGATTGATCGATAGTTCGATTTAAATAAATTTAGTCAAGTGCATTTTATAGCTATATCAAACATTAAAATCCCACCATTATTTCCATTTTAAAAAAAGTATTTTCTTGTAGAAATATTTTATATATATTTTTATGGTACATATAACATTAAAAAGCTACGTTCCTCTTCTTTCCAAAGGTACGTTTGGTGATAAAATTCTTTTAGCCGTTTTTGAATGTAGCATTTTCAATCAGATATTCCGATAACGACGTCTTAAAAATCATAAAAGTTTTTTTGGGTCAAAATGCAGTATATTTAAAATAACCAAAAATGTATATTTAGGAGACTCTAGCGGTGCTAAAACGAAATTTCATATTAGTCTAGCGAAAAAAAATTTCATGACCTATTGATTGAAAAATATTTAATTTTTACAATTTTTTTGGTTTTTGATAAACTTTGATAGCTGTTATATTTTTACTGCATTCTACATAAAAAATGCTGTAAATGCTCATATAGTTGATTTGAGCAAGTAGAACGGCGGAATAAAAATATTAAAAAAAGAAACAGGAAAATTGCGAAAGCAGGGCCCATTTACAAGGAATTGCGGATACAGATATTTTGGAGTGTAGAATCATCAAAAAAAGGTTTGGTCAAAATCCTTTCAACTTACCTGGTCGCCCCTTGGTTTGTTTTTTTTCTTTTTTTTTTAAACCGTGTTTGTAATTTTCCGCAGGCACATGGTAATGGAGGTTGACCCATCCAAGATTCAAGTGGTGCTCGAATCGGCCCCAGTCCAGACTCGGGAGTACATCCGGAAAATCAGCGACATATTCTTCGCCCGTCTGTACAGTCAGTGCGCCAACACGACGACTCGCGCATTGACGAGCGTGCACATACACATGCGCGTCATATCGCCTTCGACGGAACTCAAGCTGCTCACAGACGAGTCCTACAAGCTCTCTATAAAGAACTATGGTACGTTTATTTTACGTCAAACCGGTTTTTATCTATAACGAAATTCGATCGCAGGGAAGAACATCGAGGTTGAGATCAACGCGACGACCGTCTTCGGCACGAGGCACGCCTTGGAGACTCTCCTGCAGCTTACGGCGACCCAGTACAAAAACAAAAGGTGCGTCATTCTCATGCTCACGAAGGCCGATATCAAAGACAGGCCTGTCTTCAGGCACAGAGGTCTCCTCATCGACACCTCCAGGACGTTCCTTCCCCTCGCAGATATAGAAAGGACCATAGACGGTATAACTTTACTTACAATTGATTTGAATTCCATCACAATGATTTTATTTCCAGGTATGTCTTCTGTCAAGTTGAACGTCCTTCATTGGCACGCTACAGACACTCACAGTTTCCCTCTCGCCTTCGACACTCTGCCTCAACTAGCAGAGTAAGACACCATCTAGTGTCATTTAATCGCATGAAAGTAATCGTTTTTATTTAATGTTTTTCAAGATTGGGGGCTTATTCTTCGAAGGAGGTGTACACGACGAAAGATATGAAGCATGTTATCGAGTACGGGAAGCTGCGAGGAGTACGAGTCCTTCTTGAAATCGATTCGCCGGGACATGCCGGCAACGGATGGCAGTTCGGAGAGAAGAACGGCCTCGGTAAACTGTCCCTCTGCGTCAACAAAGAGCCTTGGCGTCGTTACTGCGTACAGCCGCCGTGCGGCCAGATGAATCCGGCGAACCCGAACCTATACAGAGTACTTGGCCAGATGTACAAGGAGATCTCGACAATGTTCCAGCAGGAGATGTTCCACATGGGCGGCGACGAGGTTCACCTCCCCTGCTGGATGGCAAGCGACGAGGTGTTAAAGTACATGGACGAACACCGGATCCCGAGGACGGAAGACGGCTATATGACACTTTGGGCCGAGTTCCACGGAAAGGCGCTCAACGCTTGGGACCGCGCTGTCGGACATTCACACACGAGGCCGGTTCTTTGGTCAAGCCAGCTTACATCACCCGAAAGGATTACGGACTATTTAGACCCGAAAAGGTTCGTCTTTTCCTCAACGAAATTTCACTCTGGTATTCACAATTAACCCATGTGAGATTTGAGTAATAGTGACTTCATCTAGGGTATCATGTCTTCTCATTAGGTAGCCAAAGTACTTCAATTTTCCCTTTAATTTCATTCCCTCAAGTGAGCAGTCTGACTTCAATTCCTGGAGTATGGTTTGTTCTTCTCGCAGTACTAGGCACACTCAGTATTTTTCTCCAACACCACCATTAGATAGCATCTATCCTCTTTCGCTCAGCTTCCTTACGGACTAACTCTCGCAGTCATAGGCAACTAATGAAACACCATTGTTTTAACTATGCGGGATTTTGTTGTCAGTGTGACGACTCTGCTCTTAACTATTTTATCAAGATATGCTGCTCTCCTCCCAAGAAGTACACGTCTTATGATTTCCTGGCTGCAATCAGCGTCTGCAGTAAACTTGCGCTTAAAAGTACAGACTGTCACTGTCTCCTCTTGTTCTCCTTCTATTTACAAGTTATCAATCAAGCTGGTTAACATAAGCACTGTTTTTTTAGGGTTAACTGCAATCCTGCTTTTGCACTTTCTTCTCTCACTTTCAATTCTTCTCGTTTTTTGCCACATGCCAAAGTGGTATCATCTGCATATCTGAGTTTGTTAATGTTTTTCCAGCAATTTTACCTCTAGCCTTGTATTTCTCAAACCCAGCATGTGCTCTGCGTACAGGTTGAATAAATAGGGTTAATGTGTGTATTAAGCTGTACTCCTTTCCCAATTTTAAACCAGTCTGCGGTTCCTTGCTCTGTTTGTACTGTTGCTACTTGGTCGTTATAAAGATTCCTTAAGAAGCAGGCAAGATGACTTTGTCTCCACTCACCACCAAGAACTTGCAAAAATTTATGAGACCCACACAGTCAAAGGCTTTAGAATAGTGAATAAAACAGAAAGAGATGTTTGATATCAATTGTTACCAGGTACATAATTGAAACGTGGGCCGATGCCAACGACCCTCTTCCAGAAGATCTGATCTCGAAGGGGTACTCGGTGATTTACGCCACAAGGGATGTTTGGTACTTGGACCACGGCTTCTGGGGACAGACGACTTACCACAACTGGGCCAAAGTCTACGATTACCAGATACCGTTGGACTATTCAGGTATTTTGCTTTTTTTGTACTTTATTTTATTTTTATTTTTTTAACATTCTTTTTAAGTGCTTGGAGGCGAAGCGTGCATGTGGGGCGAGCTGGCATCCACGTACAACTTTGACATGAAGGTGTGGCCGAGGGCTGCCGCCCTAGCAGAACGTCTCTGGTCGTCACCTCCGATCAAATCGATGGACGCCAAGTACAGGCTGATCGCCCAGGTCGGCAGACTTTTCAAACTCGGTATCAATGCGGATCAAATCATGCCCGAATGGTGCTCCCTCAATGAAGGCCGGTGCGAATAAACAGCCTAACAGACGGCCTCATTACAATAATTGATATGTATATAACACCGTATCGTCGATTGTGTATTTCTTGTCATTGAAATTCTAGATTATTAACCTATGTAAATATTAGCGTTTGCTGCGGTGAATTATTAGTCGATAATTTCTTAATAAAACAATAAAACGTGCCTACGCTTATTTTTCCCTACCATTGTTTTGAATTTTAAACTGTTTGTATATTAAAAAGGTGAACACAACAGTCTTCCGAACCAGGATTCTGGTTGGTCTCCTTGCCACTTAAGAAAGCACGTGCACCGGATAAGAGTTCAGCCAGATGTGCAGATGCTGCCAGGAAGAGGAGGAGACTGCAGAACACATTCTGTGTGTTAAGGTCTATGTAGGTGGAGGTTCTTGCAACCAGGACAAGAAAAACCGCAAGCAAGATTCTACACTAAGGAGCCGCTGGCAAAGCTATGAAGGCTGATTGACAACCTGAAGCTGGCCAGTGAGTTATAAAAAACAGGGGAGCACAATCTATTCAGGTCAAGGTGCAGTAGGCCTTGTGGCCGCCTCTTTTATCCCTGCAATAGCCTTATTACCGGACCACAGTGTTCAAGCCACACCTCAGATAGACCTTATATATCACGTTGGTGCAAAATTAATGCACGTTTTGAAAATTTATTTTATTTTCGAGGTGATTGCCATGTAAACAAAGCTAAATTCTTAAATCTAATTTATGGATTATAATAAATTCTTTTAAATGTTATCTTTTATACAAAACCGCCGGTAACCCAATACAGTTTGGGGGAGGGAAGCATTAGCGAATGCACGGTACAGCAATGGTTTCAGAGATTTTGTCTTGGAGATTTCGGTCTGTTGACTGAAGAAAATTCACGTAAAATAACACGAGAAAATTCGGATGAGCTCTGGAGCAAACTGATAAAGTAAAGCAGCTCGGAAAGTGGGTACCGCACGAACTATCCGAAGCCCAAAGAAATCGACGTTTTGCAATTTGCACCATCAAAATCATCCATTTCTGGAAATGGACTCAGTGAGATAACAAGAGGTGGTTGGACAAGGATGAAGCGCCATAACACTCACCGAAACTATCTGCATCCAAAATAATGGATTTGGATGGTGTACTGCTAGGGTTATCGCTATAATTTCCTGAATTATGGTGAAACTATCACAACAGAGAAAGATTGTCAAAATGCGTGGGAAAGTACAAAGTCTTTGTCCATTGGTAAACCGCAAGGGGGCGATTCTTCTTCACGTTAACGCCAGGACACATGTCGCAATAAGACTTGGACTTGGATATGAAAACTTCCCGCACCCTCCATACTCACCCGACCTTTCGCCTGCAGACTTCCACTTTTTAGGCATTTTGATCAATTCTTGAGGGATAAAATTTTTAGAGAACACGGTGAAACCGAAAACCCAAGACTTTATTGTGAGTCGACATAAAGATTAAATTGAAAATAGTTTTGCCAGCCTTTTCAAAATCTGCATTATTTTTGCACCAGCCCAATACAATCTATCAAAGAATCGAGGTTGATATATTGGATATTGGATTGATATAATATATTGGAGCTGAGTGCTTAGCCGCGTACAGTACAAAACATGAATAATAATCTACACGATTATAGAACCTAACTGTTAACTTGACAAAAATAATAGAGTTTAAAGAGGTGGGGGGAAGGCGACCAGCAGTGGATGGTTTTATGGTAAAAAAGAAATATTAAAAAATATAATTTCATTTCAATGAAAAGTAAACTGCATGTAAACAAGGCATAGGTTCCACCTGGAATTCTCTCATAACAAATTATTGTGTTCCTCTAAATATAAAACATAAGCCGTTTGATTCTGTGAGCAGAGCTGTTACTTTGTTTATTTGGAAACTGACCATTAGTTATATAAAGAAAGTATTGATACAGAAACCATGCCCTCTTAAAAAATATTTAGCAGATTGTATTTTAACTATTAAAATCGGCTGGGTCAAGGAAATATATGAGCTATGGTGCAAGTTTAATTTCAGCGTGAACCGTATCTATGAAAAAGATAGTAATTATGTAAATGAACACTAGAAAAACTTTAACTATGTTTTATGGCAAATTTATATAATGCTAGACGTACAGCCAAATGTTGTATATAAAATTTTAAATGTTCAACTTGGCGGACATAAATTTACGGATAATAAAAATAGGAGGTATTTTATGGCTACAATATTTAACATTAGGGGTGAATTATTGAAACTAAATTACTCAGTGGGTAGACCCCAGGATCGGCAGAAGTGTATGCCCTGTGCAATAATGGGAGCTATTCAAAACACGATTTCACAGCAATATGCCCAATTTTAAAATATATAAAATAAATTATGTTTCAAAAAAGAAAAATTGGAGTGGGAAGAATTTATTAATTATTTGAATGGTAGCAAGTGGGAAAATTTAGTCAGTTAAGTGCTGGAATTTTCAGGGTGTTCGGCTACTCGTGTTACAAACTTTGCCAGTAGATTCTGCATTCAAAATGGAACCAAAAAGTCCTAATTATCTATGGTTCGAATCTCAACAGTTTCAGAGTTATTCCCCTTTTTTCTGATGTTTTAAGATTTCACCTTGTTTCAAATAAAAAATGATAACTCCAAAATTAAAAGGTTTTGGACAAATCAATTGGTACCGTTGAAAACTACTAATTCACTACTTTCGTGGTCCGCTTGACCAATTAATACATGACAATTAATTAAGGTTTTTAGTTGAGATGAAAAAAGTCTATGGCACGAGAGGGATTCGAACCCACGACCTTCGGCTAGATACGCCGCTGTTCTACCACCTGAGCTATCGTGACCTCGATCCACTCGAACATCAACTCCCCATCTCAACCCCACCTTATGAATTTTCCCTCCTTTTGCCATTTTTCAAATGTGTAATCGGTTTGGATTCTCGACGACAATTGAAATGGCGACGGAGAGCTTTAGTGAAGTGTACTTCATTTTTAAGTAACGAAAGTAGTGAATTAATGATTTAAAAATGAGGTACACTTTCCAGTGGATCGAGGTCATGATAGCTCAGGTGGTAGAGCAGCGGCGTATCTAGCCGAAGGTCGTGGGTTCGAATTCCTCTCGTGCCATAGACTTTTTTTCATCTCAACTAAAACCTTAATTAATTGTCATTGAAAACTACGTTAAATTTCCAATAAGATGTGATCAATACTAAACTTGTAAAAGTTGGTGAAATAAGCGTTTTAGTAACCAGAACTTTGAAAAAAAATTGTTTTTCAAAGTTGAGAAACTTACTATGGTGATTCTAAACTATTTCCAAACCTAGAGACCAGCAAATTTCAGAAAACGTACTCCATTTATTATCCTTTTCAGTGGTGTAATTGTTTTTTTAATTACTTTATTTCAAAGATGAAGAAATAGATGAAGGAAAGGAAAAAACTGTAGTTGAACTCACATATATCCATACAACCCTTACCATCCCAACTGTCCATAATGGACGCGGAACACCCTTTCTTCTACATGCCTTTTTCACTTTAAGTAATTTAAAATATTAATTTAAATATTAAAGTAATTGGATGAAGCATTCCTGAAATGCAAGAACGGGAAGGCCCCGGGACCTGATGGCCTTAATAACGAGTTTTTGAAACAGATGCCCAGAAATGGCCCACTCCCTTCCTTTACAATAAATTTTTAGCAATGAGACTGAATTGTGTTTCCAACAACTGGAAATTTGCATAAGTCATCATGATAAAAAAAAGGAAAACCGGCGAACTAAGTCAAATCATAGAGACCAAGACGCTAGTACCGACAGCCTCTAAGATTTTCGAAAAGATTTCTAAAAAGGATAAAACCCATTTTAGAAAAACAGAAAATCATGACCAACAATTTGGATTCCGAACAAGACAATCAACAATAATCCAAATTCACCGAGTAACCGACCTAAATAGAAAAATCTCTTGAATAAAAACAAATTTATTATTCTTTCATCCTTGATGTCTCACAAGCTTCAGACAAGTTCTGGCATGAACGAAATAATTAATACACTAAAAGGGATGCTACCAAAGCAGCACGTAAATATTGTCAGTTCCTACCTGACCGACAGACATTCTAGAGTCAAGAAGATAATTCAGAATTAAAAACAATAAAATCAGGACTGCCACTAGGTAGCATGTTAAGTCCACTGCTTTACTTGTTATACACCCTAGTGATTTTCCGAACTGGTGCACACTAACACACGGTATTAATTGTTTTAAAAGAAATATGCCCAATAAACAAAATTATGGAATTGAAATCTTTTATTTTCTTATTTGTTAAAATACCTTAATTAAATTTTTCTTCAGTAAAAAACAATAATTTCTGAGCAATTATTATGTTTTTATTGCGAACAACCGGCGCAACGAGGAGAGCGCACCGGCCGGCAGGCAAACTGCCCAAGCGAGAGAGGGGATCTACGAGCGACGAGGAGACGTCAGATATAGCATTGGCAGCAACACCTGCATTAAATCAAATAATTTCCTCCATTCTGAAGAAAAAAAAAAGAAAAAAAACGAGAAGTGGACATCTCTCAACCCACATTCACTCGCACTGGCAAGGGGCCTTTCCTGGGAAAGGCTCGACCAAAATTTGGACTCATATTTAGCAGATTTGTTCTTTTAATTTTTTTAACACCCTTTGGGAAAGGTTTTCTTTGTTTGATTGTTTGTTTGTAAATACATTTATTGTAAAGGTGAGCATTTAAGTGTGATCATTATTTTTCCTTTCTTTGGTTAAAGAACGTTGGCGTTTGCCATAGGAATAAAAGTGGTAGCAAAGTGGTTGCAGGCGGTTGTGGTGACCAAAGGGTGTTAAAAAATTAAAAAAAAATAAAAAGTGAATGTTGGATGAGAGGTGTCCACTTCTCGACGTCTGCAGCCAGTCTTGATTTTCCGCGGGTCTTGCTTCCAGGCTAGATCGGACCTCTCATCAGTCGTCGCTCGTAAATCCCCTCTCTCGATCGGCGGTTTGCCGGCCGGTGCGCTCTCCTCGTTGCGCGGGCTGTTCGTAATACAACTTATAATAAAAATAAAATAAAAATGCTATGGAAAATAAATATTACAAAATTGGCATCCCTATTCATTTTTGAGCAGTGTAATTGAAATATCTAAAAGAAAAATGGCAGTATTTCCACCGAGTCACACTATCTCCCGCCTTGAACGTCCCAGGCGACCGACACGGACTGGATAAAATGCATTACACGCTTTGGCCAAATGATTTATTTATTTGTTTAATAACAGTTAGAAGCCAACAACCAATATGTAATATCTATGTAATATACGTAAATTTAATCAAAACTGGCCTACCTTGAGGGCTTCGGCTGAATCCGACGTGTTAAGGAGACGAACGGCGATCTTGACTCGGCACTCACGTTAACCTTTGGCGAACTATTCGCGGAAGTAAAACGATGCAAATAACGTGATAGAAATTGGAAGCAAGGAAAACTAAGTAGTTAAGGGACGGAAGCAATTTTGAAACAAAACAAAATATTGGAAGCAAAATCGAATAACGTTTCACAAACGGAAGAAAAAATGGTATTAAAAACCGTTAACCGTGTACTGTGTAGAACAAAAGGCAAGAAAAAATGGAGTGGGGTTGAGGGGGGAGCAAATAAGATTTTAAGGGCGGCAAACTTCACCTAAAAAAAAAATCGTAAACTGTGCGAACAATTACCATTTGTACAAATTAAAAATATATTCTGCTCTGAAATATATTTTTTACAATTTTTATTTGTAATTTTAATTGTATTTAATTTTTTTTTTTACATCATTATATCCTTAGGTGGAGCCAGCAAACTGATACTATTGTTCTTCCAGTTTTTTCATCGCCAGACTGGGTTGTAGCGGTTATGGCTATAAATCGGACTAATGGAAAATAAGATGGAAGCTAAGGAAAATTTTGTGAGGATTTTTTTTTTTTTTGGAAAGTGGAAATTTGTTGATGATTACGTTTTTTAGCAAAGGGTTTTTAGATGTCATTTTGAAGTGTATGTGAAGACGTAGTAGGTAGCGTTGATCATGGTAGCACTGGTTTTGAGGACTTTGGCGCCCATCAGTTCTACTCCATATTTCCCAATCGGTTTCACTAGCCTTGTAAAGTGTTCGTTTTATTTCCATGAAACGTGTGATTTTTTGTTAATAATTTGAATATTAGCCGAAATTGTTTAATTTGTGTTGTTTTATTCGTGCGTGTTGGATCCAGATTAGACATGAGCCGAGAGTTTTAAGGTAATATAGTCAGTTTTAATGATAGATTTACTGAGAAATAATGTATGGTTTGTTTTGTTTCAGAAGGTAAAGTAACATTTTGGCGTTTGATTTCGTTTACATTACTCCATTCAGTTATTCGTAATGTGCCTGGAGCAACTTC
This sequence comes from Cimex lectularius, assembly GCF_000648675.2. Lineage (NCBI taxonomy): Eukaryota > Metazoa > Arthropoda > Insecta > Hemiptera > Cimicidae > Cimex > Cimex lectularius. The sequence continues at coordinate 305,042 of NW_019394173.1, read as the reverse complement.
GAAGCATTTGTAGGAAGAGGATCAGTTTCCCGATGAGTTGTCAGCTAAGTAAGCAAGGATGGTGGAGGGTCCAATTACACTGCCCCGTGGCACTCCTTAAGCTCTTCACACCTTAGGGCGATCAGAGTTGGCTTACTTTACTGAGCGAGCTAAAAACCACTCTGGAAAAAAGAGCAGTAGCTTTGATAACAAGCTACTCTCCAATCTACCTAAACCCCAAAGTAAAAGAGAATTTAACAATACCCCCATCATAATGCTGAAAAAAGTAAGGGAGTGAGTGCACCGATTGGCGTAAAGCAGTCTGGCTGACCTGTCTTTTCACCAAGTTGGCTGAACCTGTTAATAGCCTTTACATTTTTTTTCTTTTACAAGTATTTGCAACAGCAGAGCTCATATAAACACTCGTGGTGCTGGTGTTTTTTTAAAAAAGCCCATGTGTAAGTATATCAAGTTCGAATGCAGGTCCGTTGGATTCGAACCTGGGGCCTTTACCTTACAGTGATGAGCGCCATCTCAACGCCTAAACTGTTGCCTCCACCGACGCCCTTCAACTTATACATTAATGAACGACTTGAGAAAAAAATTTTTTCTTCTTCATATACGGTTAATTTTTGAAGTTAAGTACAATTTGCTGGGTTTGTCTGTCAGACATGTTTAGTCATTTTGCCAGGTACACTGAAGATGGCGAAATGTTAAATCACATCTGAAAGACCAACCCTGCAAGAAATGCAGATAATGTGGTCATTAACGGCCAAATTACAAGTTCATCACCCGCAGATTACAGAGAGATATCTCACAATACAAAATATATTGACAAAACAAATAAACAAAAATTAGACAGAAGTAGAAAAAAATAAAGCATCTCTTTATTAAAAATATATGTACATACAAACAAGCTGTTAAATGTTTTAATATAAAAAAATAATATTAACAATCACAAAACGTTTGAAATTGACACAATACAATGAGAAGTTAAAATACTTTTGACACAATGACGCTGTCTTATTGTTTAAAAATGATAAAACTTTCATCTGTACTAATTTCAGTCTTACGGATTTTTTAAAATGTAGTTTTTGTTAATAATTTAATCATTTAACAATGACCGTTGCATTTCGCTGTGTGTTTGAAAAGTGCACGTCTCAACACCTCGACAGTGAAATCTGCATCGTCCTTTGTCACACACATCGGCGGTTTTATTCTGAAGACCTTAAAAAAAAAAAATTAATGAAATGATAATTATTTAATAGAAAATCACAAATTACATTTCCATTTAGCCCGCCTTTCCCAATGAGTACGCCAAGATCTTTGCAAGTCTCCCAGATGTCTGCGAGACTTTTGGCCGAAAGTGACTCACGCGATTTCTTGTCTTTGACAAATTCGACGCCAATCATCAGGCCTTTCCCTCGAACATCGCCGATGACTGGGTATTCCTCTTTCAACTTGGCCAACTCGTGTAACAAGTACGTACCGACGACTTTCGAATTCTTCTGCATCTTCTCCTCGTCTATCACCTTGAAACGACAAACGAAATAATAAAAATACACATTTTTTGAAATAATGTATAAAGATAATTACATCCAGGGTGGCCAGTCCGACAGCACAAGCAATTGGATTACCGCCAAAAGTGTTGAAATGCAAAGCGTGTCCCAACGCTGTAGAGATTTTTGCTGATGTGATGACTGCAGCGAGGGGAAAGCCATTTCCAATTCCTTTGGCCATTGTGACGATGTCAGGAATGATGCCGTGTGACTCAAACCCCCAGTAATGATCTCCGGTCCTACCAAAACCAGTTTGCACCTAAATACAATATCAAAAAAATTTAAATTGACTACTAAAATACATTATTTTTACTGTACTGACCTCATCTGCTACAAATAAACCTCCGTTGCTGTGTACTAGCTCGAAAGCTTTCTTCAGGAATCCTTTTGGGAATTGAACACAGCCTCCAACACCCTGAAATATTTAAACCAAATTTAAATAAACCTAGCTTTATTTTTCTCAAATATACAGATTTTTTTAATTTATGCGGTTTGCTTTTCTGGTTAAACATTCAAATAAACTTCACTAGTTTCGTGGTCCGCTTGACCAATTAATATCTTACAATTAATTAATTAAAATAAACTATTCTTTTTACGTAAGGTCTTGGTTGAGATGAAAAAGTTAGTGTCATGAGCGAGATTCGAACCCACAACCTTCAGCTCAATATGCCGCTGCTCTAACCATTTGAGCTATCATTAATTTGATCACATAATTATTTGGAGATCGTGATATGCAGTCTGGACCACATCACTAACGGTCACTAAATACCACATATTTGATCACATAGTTGATCAAGTGATTAGAGCAGCAGTGTATTGAGCCGAAGGTCAGGGGTTCAAATCCCACTCATGACACTAATTTTTTTCATTTCAACTAAGACCTTACATACAAAGAATAATTAATTGACAGAAGTAATTTGGTCAATTAGACCACTAAACATAATGGATTATGATAAATATAAAAGCTTGTCCTGGTTTACATTGTTTTATGCTTGAATGTTATTTTTTTACCGGCTTATAATCTTGCATATTAGTCTGAGGAAAAGTAAGATGCTGCATATGCGTAATTTTTGGAGGGAAAGGATGTGGGGGACAAAAGTTAATCTTTATAATTGTCTGAATATAAAAATGTACTTTTTTATAATATAAAAATTTCTAGTTTGTTAAAAGTGGTTTGATAGTTACTTGAATGGATTCGGCAAAAAGCGCAGCCATCCTCTCCCTTGGCAATGAGTACTTGAACACTTCTTGAAGCTGCTCGTAGTACATGTCGCCAGCGTTGCACTTGCCCTCATCGCAATCGCATTTCCTGTCTGCCTGTACCGGGCTATCCCTGCATGCCGAACCGCCCCAAAGCCCTTTGTATGGGTCTGGGTTCATGGCATGGTGTACGCCCATGTGAGAAGGCATAGCGTACTTCATCGCCGACAATCCTGTCAGACCCATTGCATATGGGCTCATACCGTGGTATGAGTTCCTGAATGATATTATGTCGTAGTTTCCTGTGTAGACGCGAGCAAGGAGCATCGCAAGGTCGTTCGCCTCAGAACCGCTATTCACAAAATACACCACCTAATATAATAAAAAATATATTTTTTAGGTTTGTTTTTCTTAGGGAATTTTTTAAATAAACCTTTAAATCTCCAGGCAGCTTCTTGGTCAGTTTTTCAGCATACTCGTACATCTTAGGGTGTAGGTATATGTTAGTTGTATGCCATAAGGTGTCCATTTGACGCTTTGCTGCTTCAGAGACTTTTCTACAAAAAAGAAATTTAGCGATATGTGACAAATATGTGGGATGGAGGACTTACGGATGGCAATGGCCAACGCTAACAGTGACGATTCCGCCAAACATGTCAAGGTATCGTTTTCCCTCATGGTCGAACAGCCACTGCATGTGACCCTGGTGGATGAGCAGGGGCTTATTGTAATATGGTCGTATGCATGGTACCACGTGGTCTTCTTTGATTGTCTGCACTTTTGAATATTCCGGACCCTAAATTGCAATGGGTTTTAAGACTTGATGGTCTTCGGTTAAGAAACTATTTTTTAGGATTTCATGGATGATCAACAGACAACAGAATAATAAATATAAACTTTAATAAATTAATAAAAATTAATATATATATATATATAAAACATGACGATTTTAATTTTTTCTATGTGATCAGCCTTTTAGAAATTTTTCTTGATTAGATTGTTGAGTTTGCGGATGTTGCTGATTTCATGCTTAGGGCTGTTGAGAACCGCTTGGGAGAGGTTTGGCTGCCTTTTGCGAAAAAGTGTCAGCAAGTGGTTCTTGTCCGGCGGTCGAAGGCCCTTCATCTCAAGCAGCTTTTGAAACTCATGTATGTCCGACTCAGGCAGCAGCTTCAAGAATTGATCGACGAACGACTCATCCGGCTCCGTCTGACTCATAACGACCTTGAGAATCATCTCCGCTCTTGTCATCCCCTTTATTACGACCTTTGTGAAGCTTGGTGGAGGCTCGCGGTTCACCTTCGACCCAATGAGAGGCAAGCCAAGGAGAATTGTCTTGAGGGTGTGTGTGTCCAGAAGAAGCTGTTCTGCACCAGCCGTACTCAACGGCTTGCATTTATATATACTCTGGATGAACTTCGGTATAAAAGAGCTTACAAACTTAATGCAGAACTTTGTAAAGTACTTCCTTGAAGAGGATAGATTGTCTCGAATTAATGGAACAGTGGATTTTAAATGAGTCGTTATCGCTGTGACGTAGGAATTCTGATCACCAACGGATTCTATACTCTGCCATTGTGTCTTGGCCATCACCGTGAGAGCAGGTTCGCAAGCGAGTTCCAAATCCTGCACAAGAAGCTGTATACAATTTGTTATTACATTATCAAATACATCTTGCACTTCTGATAAATTTATCTTGTTTGAGAGCAAAGGGTCAATTTTGTCTTTTAAGGTCTTCTCAAGTGTCAGCGTGGTTTCAAGGCAATATTCGGCGGTTGTCAGTATAGAGCAGATCCGTGCCAATTCTTGTTTGTTGAACCTCACGGCATCCCCTTCTTTCAAGAAGTTTTGTATCAGGCCAGTTGACAAGTCGCGAAGGTCTCTTTTTAAATTCGTGATTGAAGAAGTCACACCAACCTTTGGCAGGTTGTTTTGCAGCACCTTGGAAGCGTATTCTTTCAAGTATTTCTGGAATGTCAGTGAGAGGTCGAGCATCGCCTTGCCCGTGCTGAGCTGAGCGCATTGCAATAAGCATTTCTTGAAAAAGAGAAACATGTCACCACAGGAGTTGAGCACGCCGATCGAATCTCCTGGTATGCCTTCTTTTCCAAAGTCAGCTTTCGCATCTGACACCGCCCTCTCCATCAACTCGAACAAATTACGGTCGAGACTTTCTATATACACATTGTAGTACGGTTGAAAGCATTCACTTATAATACCAGTGAATTTTGACGTGTTATCTCCGTTTTCTGTTTTTTTCGGTTCGACCTCGTCTAGTGTAACACCTGTGAATCTTTTAGCCAGGAGATTTTCAAACCCGACGGTTTTCTGTATTGCAAAGAGCAATATTTTAACATCGATCTCATTTTTCCTCTTTGCCATGATTTTTGTGAGTTCAGATTTTGTAATATGACAGAACTCGACGGTTATGCGCTCCGATACTTCCCAGTTCTGTGGGAACATCGTTCCGAACTTGTCTTCACACTGTAGTAGGTGTTTTTTAAACCAGGCGTACCTTCTGTCGATCTTGTCGAGCCAGGCCGTATCCTCGCTCTCTTGGAAAAGGACAGTGTACTCGTTCAACTGTATCGTAACAAACCATTTCAATAGATCCTTCTTGACTTTCGGGTCTAGTATTGACACAATAGAACACGCCTCGGCCAGCTGCGGGCTTGCAGTGAAATTCTTTGACGAGAATGCTTCGTGAAAGTCCTCTGTGATTTGTTTCGCAAGAGACACTTGTATCTGCCGCACCTGCTCTGACAGTTCAGATATCTTCGGTATGTCTGTGTAGCATGCAAAATGGTCCATGACTACAGTTATACCTTGCAGCGGCATTACTATCTCGCCGTACTGTCTCTGCTTAGCCAGTTTTTTCAGCGAGTCAACACCATTAACTAGGATGTTGAGATGCGACAGCATGTTAATCGCGGCTGTCAGGTTTTTCTTGGCGCAGTCCAGTTGTTTTATGTCTCTCGTAATCTCCCTCGCCGTCTCTTCAGACTGTTCGGCTTTGCATTTGATCTCAGTGATCTGGATGAAGAGCTGCTTGATGACCTTCTGGGCCTCTTCCAGGGCCGCCCTTCCGTCCATGCTCACGTTGCTTTGGCCCCGGACGACGGACCTAATCTCGTCGTCGATCTCTTTGATTTTCGATTCCATTTTGACGAGCTCACCGTCCAAGTTAGAGAGAGACTGTTCAGTCGGAAAAAGCGAGTTGATGTAGTCGACTGGGTTGAATTCGGCCTGGTCGAGGGGGTCGTGGCTCGGTATGACTTGGTCGATGGCGTTCTGCACCTCCGTCGGGAAATTGATGATCTCCGCCGGGACGGTGACGAGATCGTCACAATCATCGCAGTTCATCTTTGAAGACGGACAATCCAAAAAATGTCACTAAAATCGAAGAGAAACACAGGTTGATAAGAAACAACACAAGACTACAGTTTACTCCACCTCCAATAACCTCGCCGTCTCGTCGCCCTACCGTCGTTCAAACGTAACGTCATTTACGCGCATTATTCAAACTTAACCACTAAATTTTAATTATTTAAATTTATGGTTTAACAAATTTAAAAAATAGTTATCAATAATAAAATCCGATTCATTTCTGCCACTGGCTTATCTGCTTAGCCAATCAAATTTGACTTAAGGGTTTGAATCACCCGAAGTACGATCTGATTGGTTCATTTGATCACACATGGTTATTTTAATTGATTAATTATTTTAATTATCTATTATTTAAAAAATCGACATTTTTTATTTCGTTTTTTCTATTTATATTGAAGAAATAAATTTATTTACTGACATTGGCTATTATGAACGTTCATCAACCAATCAAATTCGTCTTAAGGGTTTCAATCACCCGAAATTCCATCTGATTGGTTCATTTGATCACACATGTTTATTTTAGTTGATTATTTATTTTAAGTATCTATTATTTAAAAAATCGACATATTTTTTTTATTTCGGGTTTTCTATTTATATTGAAGAAATAAATTTCTTTCTTTACTGATATTGGCTATTATGAACGTTCATCAACCAATCAAATTCGTCTTAAGGATTTCAACCATGCGAAGTTCGATCTGATTGGTTCATTTGATCACACATATTTATTTTAATTGATTAATTATTTTAATTATCTATTATTTAAAAAATCGACATCTTTTTTTATTTCTTTTTTTTATATTAATATTGAAGAAATAAATTTCTTTCTTTACTGACATTGGCTATTCTGAACGTTCATCGACCAATCAAATTCGACTTAAGGGTTTCAACCACCCAAAATTCGATCTGATTGGTTCATTTGATCACACATGTTTATTTAATTAATTAATTATTTATTATTTTAAAAAATCATTTTATTTTATTTTTTATTTATATTTAAAAAATGAAATCATTCCTTTCCTGACATTGGTTATTATGACAATTTTGTTTTAATTAATCAATTATTTTTTATCTGTTATTTTTAAATTTAACTTTTCTGTATTTTACAAAGTCAAAACAAATCTGATTGGAACACCCTTTTTTGCAATAATACTATACCTACATAATTATAATTATTTATTCCCATTAATTACAGAAATAACAAAAGCACTAAATTTGATTTATGAAACAAAAAATTGTTTGATACAATTATAGTTAAGCAATGAAATCTCTTATTTTAGGCCATGCTATCATCTCTCGGGTCGTAAAATAAGTCCGTATGTTTTTTTGTTTTGTTTTTAATATTAAATCTAAAGAAAATTACAAGCACTTTTTATCAATTTAATCCAGAAAATATGAACCATTTCGTTCCACAACTTATTGACATCTTACATGTCATTTTGAAATTCTGTACTCCGATAACTTTTCATGCTTTTGAGCAATGAACTCCTCGATGTGTTTTCTGCAGTCCTAGGTAGCATATCCCAACACCCAACAGAGCTCAAACCATTTCTGGAGCGTCTGCAAAGATGCGTGGGGCGAGTGTTAAGCAGGGAACACACCCAATGCAATGCCATGCGACGCTACCGAATGCTACCCGACGCCTTGCTATGTTTTGGTGGGTGTGCACATCTGGTGAAAAACAATACCCTTGCGATTAGCCAAAGACGGCCGTTTTTGGTCAATTCCTGACGTTAATCGATTAATTATTGTCTCCAATGCTATCCCATATTTTTAATCTAGCGTGTCTAAACAAGCAAAACGGATTGTACCTATATATTTTTCAAACTGGAAAAAACGAATCCCAGAAGAAGATTGAATATTTGAAGATAACAATAAAAAAAGTAAATAAAATTTAAAAAAGGATAAAAATGCAAGAATGCGGTCCCTCGGCGCTAGTATACCGCCCCTTGGACCCGAGTGTCAACGTACCGAGCCGGTTTGTCCCACACCACGATCCTCTACATAGTCTAAATCCTCGGATCCACGGGCCGATAATACCATTATTTAGGATTTAGGAAGAAGAAGCAGAAGAATTGTGATAGACCGTGTTGGAAATTTTGCTCAACGAACTTTCGGACGTGATCAGGTTAAATAGCCCTACAAATATGGGAAAGATTATTATATTTTTTGTGAATATTTTATTTTCATAATTTCTTATATAAAAACTAACTAGGTGTTCGTAAACGGTTTACAAAAAGAAAAACGAGCAATGTTTGGCCGTGAGGATTTTTCCCTGCATTATTATAATGAAAATAATACGGCCATGGGTTTTTATCTTTTTATTTGTTCCGTCTTTGAGTCCTTGAGCGTCGAATTATTGTTTTATATAATTATATAACGGAAATCGATAAAACCAGTTCTTGTTCGCCATTGGTTACTGCACACCAATCAGAATTGTCTTAAGGAGTTTAACCACTATAAGTTAAATCTGATTGATCCATCCTTTCACAGCCGTTTTTTAATAGATATAATTAATTATTTATTTGTTAAACGACAGAAGAGTATTTTAGCAGTAATATCCACGCTTGGCTACTGTGCTTTTTCGACAGCTGATCAAAATGTTCTTAAGGCTTTCAACTAGCAAATGTCAGATCTGATTGGCTCATCCATTCACAACCTTTTTTTAAATAAGTGTAATAATTAAATTCGCATTAAATAAATAAATAATTTATTTGTTTTTCTAATATTAGAATAATATTTTCGCTATAAAATCCATTCCTGCTAACTAATGGCTACTGTGCTTTTTCAACAGCCAATCAAAATTGTCTTAATGGTTTCAACACTATAAGTCAAATCTGATTGACCCATCCAATTCACAGCCGTTTTTTTTAATAAGGATAATTAATAAATTCACATTCAACTGAATTAATTATTTATTTGGTTATATGACAGTGTAGTATTTTATTAATAATATCCATGCTTGGCCACTGTACTTTTTCAACAGCCAATCAGGGTTCTTAAGTGTTTCAACAAACATATGTCAGATCTGATTGGCACATCCATTCACAATATTTTTTTAATTAGTATAATTATTAAATTCACAGTAAAATAAATAATATTTTCATAATATTTCTTGCCTGCTAATGGCTACTGTGCTTTTTCAACAGCCAATCAGAATTGTCTTAATAGTTTCCACACTATCGGTCAAATTTAATTGACCCATCCATTCACAGCCGTTTTTTAATAAGTATAATTAATAAATTCGCATTCAACTGAATTAATTATTTATTTGTTTATACGTCAGTGTAATATTTTAGCAATAAAATCCATTCTTGCTTGCTATTGGCTTACTGTGCTTTTTTAACAGCCAATCAAAATATTCTTAAGTGTTTCAACCTACATTGATTGAACCTGATTTTGATCCCAGACGGTTTTAGCTAGTATAATAATTATTAAAATTATTATTATTATTTAAGTATAATTATTTAAAATCTGTCTCAATAAGTATTGTCAAAAGGAAGAAATTTTTTATTTAACTGTCGAATATTATAAGTCAATACACTGAGAGGTTTATCAACATTTAAATGATTAAAAAATACATATAAAAAATAGGATAAACAAAGATTTAAAACGCAGTGTTTGGCCGTGAAGGTATTTTTTTCTTTGCATTATTACGAAAATATCTAATAGGATAAACAAGTCCTTGAGCCCCGAACGACTGGGACGGGCATAGAAAAATTTTCAACTCACCTTGTAAGGATCGGGCTTGAAGTCGCATGGGGGCATCTCAGGCGCTTCCACTTTCACCGTGAGTGTCCTGCAATTCGCCGGCCCTTTTTCCAGTTGGCGCAACCCTAGGCCAAAAGAAAAAATACCTAATTAAAATAAAAAATAAAATAAAAATAAAAAAGACAAGTGGGAAAACGCATGAAGGGGAGGCGGACTTGTTTTTCAACTTGGCGAATCACACGTGCAGCCAGAATTTGCATAAACCGACCTTTTATTTATACATTTTTTATATTTGATCTGCATCGTTCGTCCTCTTATAAATCGTTTTTCGCATATCTTTTTTCCCCTTGATACTTTATTAATGAACATCCAGACTGTATTATCTTAAGAAGATAGTTAAGGGTCACAGGTGAAATAGATACAATACTGGAGCAATAAATGTTTAAAAAAATCAGATTTGTTGTTGAAATTATCGAATGGTTCTACAGCAAGAATCTTATATGATATATCAACAATCAGAATATAAAAAACATCAGAAATAAACTTCGTTGAACGTGAGGCATCGCGTTATGATTTACATGATGGGGACGACCGAGTTGGTGCGTGGATTTGGACCAAACTTTTTTTGGTGATTCTACACTCAAAAATATCGGATCCGCCACTTCTTGTAAATAGGCCCTGGTTTCGCAAAAAAATTATTATTTAAAGTTGAAATTATACGGTTTTTAATATTATTTCGCAGTTCTACTTGCTCAAATCAGCCATGTGAATCATTTTTCAGCATTTTTTATGTAGATTGCAAGAAAAATATAGTAAAAGCTATCAAAGTTTATCAATAACCAAATTTTTTAAGTAAACTAGGTCATAATTTTTTCCCGTGAAACTATTGTGAAATTTCGTTTTAGCTCCTTTAGAGGCCCTTAAATATAAATTTTTGTTTTAATTTAAATGTATCGATTTTTTTACCCCTTTTCCGGTTTTTGAGAAGTCTTTTTCGGAATATCTTATTAATAAACGGCTATAATTAAAAAAAACGACTAAAATTATTTTAACGTTAAACAGACCATTTTAAAGAAGAGGAACCTTTTTTTAACGACATATGTACTATAAAAATATACAAAAGATTTCTGCAAGAAAATACATAAAATAAGAAAATGATTTGTCAGAATTTAAACCTTTTTTTTTTTTCTTTTAAATGGAACTATTAGTCCGATTTTAATGTTTCGTATAGCTATAAAACGCACTTGACAATTTATTAAAAACGAATTATCAACCATGAAAATCGATCCATTAGCATTTGGAGAAATTATGTGAGAGCTTGCACTCTACTAGGAATGTCGGTCGTCGAAATTATCAGTCAAAAAATTAAATTACTCCGATTTCCGCGAAAGTCGGTATTTAAGGGTTTTATAACGCTAGAATCACGACAATGATGTAAAATCCAAGTTTTGACCATTATCTGATCTAGTTTGCTTACAGCTGATTGCTGCAATAAAGCAGTATTTTGATTATTTGTCGTTTTAAATCATACCATAAATTGGTTAAGGATTTCAAGTTGTACTATTCCGCGTCGTAGAACATTTTTGTTTTTTATTTTAATCAACAATGAAATTATTACAGCAAAAATAATATTTTTAATCTGTAAATAAGAAGTTATGCTCATTTAATTATATTGACATTATAATTACAATTTTTATTAATATTTTAATTTTATTTAATATTATAGTTCTTCTCTAGCAGGAGAGTATTTATTAAGTCATTATTCTAAATTTATTATAATGGACGTTTATCTGCAAAATTCTCCAGCGCATTGTCAACAAAATTCAAATCCATTAATTTTGAAACAAGAGAAGCTAAATAAAATTCTGGTTGAATGAATTTGTTTATTTATTTATATTGTATAAATTAAACTATTTATTATATATATATACACATAAATTTATAAATATTATTAGTATATATAAATACATAAACCAAATATTTTTCAAGTAAACTACGCCATTTTTTTCTTAAATGAATTAATACATAATCTTTTGTCAGAGAATAAATTACATATTAAATACAATTAAAATATTAACAAAAATTGTAAGTATAAAATAAATGTAATTAATTTTATACAGAAATCGTCATTTATAGATTTAAAAAATATTAGATTTTTTCACTAGTTTTCGTGGTCCGCTTGACCAAATAATATCTTTCAATTAATTAATCTGTATTTAAGGTATTGGTTGATATAAAAAAAAAGGCAAAAAGGAGGGAAAATTCAAAAGGTGAGGTTGAGATGGGAAGTTAGTGTCTGAATGGATCTATCTTAGTCACGATAGCTCAAGTGGTAGAGCAGCGGCGTATTTAGCCGAAGGTCGTGGGTTCGAATCCCGCTTTTGACACTGACTTTTTTTTACCTCAACCAATATCTTAAATATAGATTAATTAATTGATTATATTTTTTGTGTAATACATTTTGTTTATTTATTTTTTACCCCTTTATTAATTCATTATTTTAAATAACGGACGTTCATCTGCAGCGCATTGCCAACAAAATTCAAATCCATTAATTTTGAAACAAGAGGGTCTAAATAAAATTCTGGTTGAATGGATTTATTCATTTATTTATATTATATAAATTAAAATATTTGTACAATTTTCAGCAAAATTCTCCAGCACATTCTCAACAAAATTCAAATCCATTAATTTTGAAACAGGAGGGGCTAAATATAATTCTGGCTGAATGGATTTGTTTATTTATTTATATTGTATCAATTAAAATATTTATAAAAATTGTAAGTATAAAGTAGTCGCCTTAACTTGATCTGGAGTACAATGATTTATGTTTTCTTATCGGTTGTAACTTAGTCAGCTTGGATTTTTTTCTGTAGTGTCTAAATAACTTAACGCAACCATCTCGTGTAATAACAGTCACTTTTACTTTCGTTTCCATAGCCCCGTGTAATAAACTCAACCATTTTCGATTCTCTCATTTGACGATTTAATAATCAAATATTTCATCAATAAACCAAAATGAATGGATTTGAGCTTGAACCGAAGATCGGCCCTGGATAAACCGTATCTTTCCAGGAAGTTTAATCGACCCAGCTAATCAATTTTAATGCGCGCTAGCTTTTTAATATACACTGTACGGATGTGTTTTTAAATGGTTGTAATATTGTCCCAGTTATATAAATATAGATAATGTCTCGTCCTATTTTACTTTACATTTTAAATGCGTCTTAGGTTATGAGAGTTATCATTGTTTTAGAGTATTTATAACAAACTAAAAAAAAAAAAAAAATGAACAAGAACAGATGTCTTAGAAGAATTTGCGTCAGAAATAAATCAATATCAGGAGTGTATGACAAAAAAAAAGGATCCTTATCAATTCTGTAGGAAAAAAAAATTCAGACGTAGATTAATCATTTTACGATTGTAAACAAAGCTGTCAGGAATATCGCGATAGTGTTAAAAAACGAGAAAAACAAAGGGCAAAAGCGGCGAAGCCAAACGGACAATTTAGATTGAAATGGAATGAAACCTTACGAGACGTTGGGCGAAATGGCACTTTTGCCACTTCCAGCCTCCAGAAAACCCCTACAGATCGGACGAAACGGGTTGAGAAAAGTTTATGACTTTTTACGAAGATTTACCAAAGACTCAAGGTTTAAAATCAAAAACTGGGGATAATTTTAGAACCGACGGCGATAAAATCTGTTTTGTTCCACCTTCGCTAATTAGCCATTTTAACGGCCGGAATCCTTTTCTGTAGTTAACCGAAATAAAGATTTAATCACAATACACAAATATTTTGTCCATTTCAAGCCCTGAAAAATCTATTTTTGATATTATCAGCGGCTTAAATCTTCGGAGATTGCATCTAAGTAGAACCGGTGACTTGTACTGACCCAGTTTTTAACTTTTTTTTAATAAACAGTCAATTTTCCTTCGACTGATCGGTGTTAAATATATGTCTCTATAAACCAAATTCACATAGGATAAGATGATCAGCAATTAACACTTTAAATAAATAAATTATTCTTTTTATCTAAGTCTTGGTTGAGATGAAAAAACTAGTGTCACGAGCGGGCTTTTAATCTCAACTAAGACATTACAAAAGATTAATTAATTAAAATAAGTAATTTGATCAATTCGTGAAAGAACGTTCTCATATTCAATCGAGTATCAGGAGCCTATGAGAATAATTCATTAAAGTGTGAGTCACATTTGATGGTGGCGATTTTTCACGCATCTGACAGCGTCAGGATAACTGTGGGAACTCATGAGGTCTGACGTATATATCAAGAGTACGGAAGATCAAGAGGTAAACAAGTAGAAGGAAGCATAAATAGAATAATTGACCATTTATAGCGGGAGGGAGGTTTATACACTTAATATATCAGGCTGCACAATGCCCTACGTATAAATTGGCGTATAACTTCTTATAAGTACACCGGGCACAATACCACATGTACACTACCATATGTATCAATTTAATTTTTTGAAAAACATTGTCTTTATCTTTTAGTTTTGAACTGACCCCAGGACTTCAGTTATGTCCAACGGTACACCCAGTTCATACCGCAAAATTTGTTTTCAAATCGAACAAACCAACAAATATGACAAATCTATAAATATCCAAATAACAAGGTAACGACTAGTAAAGAGAAATCGTAAATTAAACAAGTAAAAGAAAATCGTAGACTAAACAAGTATAAATTTTGTAAGTGCATCTTATTCTTGTCACTTATCGTTATTTATAAACGATATCTCAATTAAAGATAAGTTGAAAACTGGAACGCCTGGACAAAGGGCAAAACCTTCCTGTTTCAAAAGCATTTTCGTAAAAATAATAATAAAACTTCATCTAGCATGCACCGTCTTCTTTAACTTACAATTCGCGTAAAATGTCTGTCATCTTATCACCCATCTTGTGTTTAACACCCATTCTTTCTCAATTCATGAATTAAACACCAGCTTAACTTTATTTTGAAATGTGTGGTGTTTAGTGATTTTATTTTGAAAAATTACTATTACATCAGCTTTACTTGTCGCGTAATGTGTAAATACTTTATACACCTTAATTTGATTTTTCCATTTTAAATCATTTTAACTTTCAACTCGTAATGTGAGGTATCGAGTAAAAACTGTCATTGTAACTATTTACTTAATCACGTGTAATAAGTGGCAACGTAACTTTTTTTTCCATCTCTGTAATAACTGTCATTGTAGCTTTTGGCTCAATCTCGTATAATAACTGACAACGGAACTTTCTCATATCCCTGCGATAACTGTCATTGAAACGTTTTACCGAATATCGTGTAATAACGACAACGTAACTTTTCATCTCTGTAATAACTGTCATAATAACGTCTCGTGTAATAAACGTCAAAGTTTCTTTTACCTCCATTCCAAGTACTGATTGCCATCCAAATTTTGCTATCTCGCGGAATAACCGTTAGTAACTATTCACTCAATCTTCTGTAATAACAGACAATGTAACTTTCTTTTTCATCACTATAATAACTGTTATTGTAAATTTTGACTCGATTCTCGCGTAATAAATGACTACGCAACTTTCTCAACCCCGTAACAACTGTCATAGTAACTATAGACTCAATCTCGTGTAATAACTGAAACGTAACTTTCTCATCCTAGCAATAACCGTCGTTGAAACGTTTTTACCCAGTATCGTGTAATAACTGACTCCATAACTTTTTCATCCCTGTAATAACTGCCAGTTTCTTTTCTCTCCATTCCAAGAACTGGTTGCCATCTTAATCTTCCCATCTCGCGTAATAACTGTCATATTAACTGTTTAGTCAATCTCGTGTAATAAGGAGCAACTTTTTTTTTCCATCCCTATAATATTGGGTTGTCCGGAAAATAATGCAGGATTTTGGTATTAAACAAAAAAAAAAGAAACTAGTTACTTTAAAGCAATGTTCTTTAATCAAAATAATNATACAAATGAGTAATCCTGTAAACGTAAACAGAATATTTTATATAGATTTTTTTTAATGAAAACTTAAAATCCTGCATTATTTTCCGGACAACCCAATAACTGTTATTGTAACTTTTGACTCAATCTCGTGTGATAGCTGATGAAGTAACTTTCTAATCTTTGTAATAACTGTCATAGTAATTATAGACACAATATCTGCGTCTGTACAGACAACGTAACTTTCTCATTTCTGTAATAACTTCCACTGTAACTTTTGGCCCTATCTCGTGTAATAAACGTCAAAGTTTCTTTTCCCTCCATTCCAGTATTGATTGCCATCTAAATTTTCCTATCTCGCGAAATAACTATCATAGTAACTCCTCCCCTCTTGAAACAACTGCTATTTAACTCTCCCATCAAATAGCATTTGATACCATCTCGTGTAATAATTCAAATTATAAACATTCTTACCTCATGTAATAATTGTCATAAAACGTGTTCTTTCAATTCGTTTTCCCCTCTATCTTGTTTAATAAATTGCTAGATGAACCTTGTAATAACTGTCGTAGTAACTTTTCCCCTTTCTATCTCGTATAATAGAGTCAGCCGAACATTCCTTCATCGTGTATTAACTGTCAGTGATTTTTGGTTCTATCTGTAATGAGGGCCAACTTTCTCGCGTAAAACTCGTCAACAATTTGACACTATCTCGTGTAATTATTGTCATTTTAACTTTGTCGTCTAAAATCACATCTTAAAATCGCTAAATTTAAAATATTGAAACTCATCTTTTCCATTTGATGTGATGAACCGATTTTATTACTGAAAAAATGGCAATTTTTGATGGTTTTGTTTAAATTTTGAATTAAATCTATCTTTAATTAAGCTAATACATACAATTATTAGCAATAATCTGGTTTTTAACTTATACTTATATTGTTATTAGCCTTATATTGAGATTAACTTGAAATCGTAAAATTTCTAAATGACTGCGAGTACAGGCTCAAAAATAAAATGACATTGCTTACCTCTAAAAGAGAAACGTGACAGCATATCGACGTGTAGTCCTTCCTCGTCCCAAGTCAATTTATAGTCAATTCGGGTCAATTTAATCCGTGTTTGATGCAAGTAGCGAGGGGACGCAGCCGGCAGACGTCGAACGAATGCCGTTTGACTTTGAAGCAATTGGACCGGCCCTCGACCGGCCGCCTAAAACCGAGTGGGGATGATCCTGACGAATCCAGGAGCAGGATAAAAATTAATCCAATCAACATTTAATTCCTCGGACCTCGAGGAGAAAGATAAAAGAGAGATTCAATATCGTCACTGCTATTTGTTGAATTCAATTTATTTTTATCTATTATTATTGCTAAAGTAGTTTAAAAACCAGTTTGTGTCATTATATCTTGTCTAAACTAAATGAAAATTTGAACTTTTTTAAAATCCCGATTGTAGAAAATGGCTACCTGCACTCTACTTTTTAATTCCATTTATTATTATTGGTTGTGATGGTTATTCTCAAGTTCCATAAGATCTTCATATCTTAAATGAGGCATTAATAACTAACAAATAAGGTAAACAAATGCTCCACCTGCATTCTAGTTGGTATCAGGCAAGATGAAGTTGGGGCATACAGACAATGGTAGCCTTGTAAAGCTGTTAGGACTAACTTCTTAAATGTGCCATTAATAACAACTTTGAACCATTTCAATTTGTCTAAAATAAATAAAAAGTTGAACTTTTTATAAAATCCTCATATGGAAGAAATGGCTTGAAAAATTATTTACAAAAAGAAAATATACTTTCATAAGCTAATATGACACACAAAAAGAGCTCTTATACAGCATTAGCAAAACTGTCTGCTGAAGAAATTGGCTGGAGAAATTCAAGCCAAAAAATTAGAGGTCCAACCTCGTGCATTTACAATGCAAAGGGGAGCAATTAAGTTAGCACCTAAGTTTGAATGAAGGACCAACAGAAAATATAAAGGGACAACTTTAGATTATTGTTTATTAAAGCTGAAATGCCTTTGAATGGTCGAATTCCTTGTAGAGAAGAACTCTAGGATTTAATTGATCAACCTTTGTAATTTTAGGATATCTATAGCAAGACAAAAAGTGTATCCTGATGAAATATGAAGTTGTAAAGTGTACAACAGGGGCTTCGGTGCTCATCACTGCAAGGTAAAGGTTCCGGGTTCGAATACAGTGCTACTGGATTAAAATCGATATACTTTTTTTTTCAAAAACACTGGCACCCTGAGGGTTCATATAAACTCGTAGTTGAATCTAGTTGAAATACCCTCGTAAAAATAAAATAAAAATATAACCTTATAAAAAGATGGAATAATTAAAAAAAAAGCTTAAATGATCTGACTAGATCAAGCGGCATACCATCTAGTAACACTGCCATAAAACCCTTAAACTTAATATTAGGTGTTGACTAGAAGAGTTTGGGGGAAGGTAGGATCATATAGAATTAATTGTGATGCCCACCTTACAAATTTTCTTTTTTTAATTTTTTTTTTAGGTAGGATCAGATAGAATTTATTGTGAAGACCTTTTTTTTAAATTTGTTTTTTACGTCAGTTTAATACCATCCCAGATACTCATACTCACTCATAACATTGAGTCATGATTCCCCATCCTACCCTCCGATGAAAAACTGATTTTTTTTAAAATTAATTTATTTATTTATTTACAACTGCACTTTAAACACGCACAAAGCAGAAATGTTGATGTGTGCACAATCATACAATGAATGTATTGTATGATTGTGCACACAAGGTATGCATGGAGCAACAATGAACGTTTAAGGCAGTAATGGAAGCTGTTAGTTCACCAGCAGACTGGAGATCGCATTTGCAAAGAAACTTTTTTGTTCTCGAACAACTACAGACATTCATGCCTAATTTCACTCTGGATACGCACTTTCAAATTTGGCTTATCCAGTTTTGCCCTGAGTGTGCAGAATTAATATTAATATTACTTTGGAGTCTAAATTAAGTTTTTAACACTATTCACTCAGCACTGTGGGGGGGGGGTTGCCATGTTAATATTGAAAAATTGTTAAGGCTTTTTTGTTAAAAAATATATTCCCACTGCTGTTTGTGAACTGCATCTTCCAGCTTTATATACCTGAGGAATTTACACACACTTTAAAAATTATTTATATTCTTCATGCATTTAATATTGGCTGATAATAGATTCCCAAATATCGTTGTTATTCATGCTGTCATTAATAAAATAGAACTGGTTTCAAAAGACATGAACAAGTTGTTAATGTAAACAATTTAAATGAACGTAGTTGGATATTTGATCAACACTGACAGCATGAGACAAATCGAGGAATGTGAAAAATATCTTATTTACTGGGAGTTGGTGTTTGATCTTTGTGAGAATCACTACCTCAGCAGCAATACTTCTGTTATTACAAATCTAGATGAGAGCGCATGCATATAATAATAAACCTTAAAAAGTGACTTTTTGCAATGATTATACTAATATTCAGTTTTAATCATTGTAATCAGCGTTTCAGCATTTTGCCATCTTCTTTGTGTCTTTTAATCACATGATCTTCTTCGGAATACTTTTAACAAACTGCACATTTTTATATTTAAAAAAAAAAAAAAAAAAAAAAAAAAAAAATGCCTATTCTCGCTGAGTCTGTCAGTGAAGTATTCACTGAAGCTCACAAGGTCTATGACTGAAGATGGCAAAGTGCATCCGACTGACCAACCCATTGAGTATAGGCAGACATAGATGATTGATCTGTAAGGATCAAATTACAGGGTTATCACCCCACACTTGTTGGAAATAGACAAGTGCATGGCATGAGACCCCCCCTCTAATCTGTTGGTTCCTTTCACTTGCTCTACCTAGAACATTCTCACTTCACCCTCGGTATTGCGCACGAGACAAAAGGACCAACAGGGCAGACCATGCACTTGTCTATTTCCTTCTTCCCAGTACATAGTCATCTCAGTCTCTGAGTTCCCTTTTCCCCATAAAAGTTCACTTTTATTTTGTGAATTTCTTTTTTTAAATTATTTCTTGTTTAATGTTTATTATTTTGTTTAGGTTAGGTTCCCTCACTAGACTAACACTGTCGCACTCTGACGCCTCGGGAAGTGTGTACTTCTACCATAATGGACAGTACTTACCTGTCCTTTGCCATCTGCTTAAGACTCGGTGAGTTAACCATTTAAATATTTAAATTAAGTAATTGCATATGTTATGTTGTCGTCAGACTATGAAGGAATTATGATGACACTACTCTGTCATTTGACTGAGTTCTCTTAAGAATTTTGTTTTGTTTTTGTATTCATATAAGACTTTATAGATATATAGAATTAATTATAATAAATGCTTCAACCATTAATAAAATGGTCAAGGTAGAGTTTGACCATCCTGATAATGGCAGTCTTATAAGGAATTAACATGTTAAATGCAGGAGTTAAATGTGCAAAACAGGAAAACAGTTTAATTTTGTTCAACATATAGCAGAAATAATTAATTGTTGAATTAATTGATTACTTTTCTACCATTATTGCTACACTAGATATGTTAAATGTAGCAATAATACCTTGTTTGTATAATTGTACTTAATTAAAAAAAGGGGTAAAAATTGATATGTAGATCGTAGATTTTTAGTAAATAAAAAGAAATTAGTTTAAAAAAAACATATATTAATCAAAAGAATTTAAGCAATAAATTCATATGGTATGGGAGCTAGAACAACAGGCTCCTCAGTCACACGGACGAGGTGAGCAGCTCTTGGCTGTGCCGGCTGTCGTTTCAGCTCGACGCGTACACCCGTCTCTTTGGCGACCTTCCTCAACCTCTCATTTTCCTTGACCCTCCTGAGGAAGTCTTCCCTGCACTTGGAGTGGTTGACGTGCTCGATCCTGATGTTGATCCTCTTGGGGAGGATTTTTCCACGGACGCGCTTGTTCACGATAACACCAAGGGCGCGTGGCGTCACGTTATACACCCGGCCCGTTTTCCCGTGGTAACACTTGTGTGGCATCCCTTTCTGCATCGCTCCATTACCCTTGATTGAGACGATGTCGCCGACTTTGTACACTTTCATGTACGTCGAGAGTGGAAGGGTACCATGACGCCTGAAACCCCTAGAGAACAGGTCTCTGGTACCACGGCGATAACCTTTTGAGTTTGTCATTGTACACTTTTATCTAGATGTACCTGAAACAAAAAGTATGTCAAAATAAATACATTGGTAACAATAATGATTCAAACTCAGAACACCAAGACATCCAGACTAAAAGTAATCTGTCGTGGAAGGAAGCGATATCGAATGAATTAACCTGGTGATCTAGTTGTTCTCAATTTGCATCATCCATCATCAGAAATGATTATAAATAAAGCTCTAAAAATGTTAAGCTTCTTAAACAGGAATTGTAAGGAATTGAGCAGTATTATAAGTGTGAAAGTTTTGTATTTTTCTTTGATTCAGTCTATTTTTGAATTTAGTTCTCCAATTTGGTCACCGAATCTAGAAAAAATACTCAAATTTTTTAATTTCCACCTGAGATTCAAGGTATCGAGAGTCGACTATATGTATAAAAAAATATATATAAATAAGATAAACCAAAATATATTCCAAAAATTATTGTGAACTAAAAACAATGTAAAACTAAAATCGATGACACTTGGAAAAGAGTAGGCGAAAATCAGTAAGACAGTAGAGTAGATGGTAGGGAAGAGCACGGGAGAGAGGTAAACGAAAGTAGGGCATGTCAAATGAGATGTAGATATTGGAGCCTCGTGATTTTCCAGGAAAAAAAGAGGTTGCAATTTCGCAAGTTTGAAAGAGGCCAGATTGTGAACAAAAAGGTGAGAAAAGAATGGTTTGTTGATGATGAGGATGGGAAAGGGTAGGGTGTGGGAGGTCTCCATTGCCAAGGCAGGTGCATCAGCCTAATACATACTGTGAGTTCCAGCTAGGGCTCCAAAAAGGCAAACGACCACAACGACGAGATAACTCATCACTGGGTCTGGGGAGAATACAAGGCCAAATGAGATTTTCTTCTAGTCCCAAAAAGTTTAAGCTTGTTGAAAATCAAAACAGATGAAACTATATGCATATTTTTCAGTTATCTGTAATTCACTTTACAATTAAGCAGCCGTAATTACAGATGATGTTGCTAGTATGTTAAATAAACTCCATACTCGGCAAGTCAGTATTATCGCAAAATCCTTTACAACTATTTGATAAACTGAAGCGAATATTCACAAAAGTCCATCATATGCTGTAAATGGTTACGTTTGTTGGGGGGGGGGGGATAGAGTTAATATATTTTTGCATGCTCGGCAATTTAAATAATATCATGCGACTGTGTTCAATTACATTACATTCATCTTCGAAATTATCAGCGATCATTAGAATTACAGTGTACTGATGTAACTGCTGTACAAGTGTTTTTCTATAATATGACCTGATGATACATGACATATTGATACTGTCATCGCTAACTTTTAGGCCGGGTTCACACCTGAGTTATAAGATAATTATCGCAGAAACATTAGATACAAGATTATTTGGAGATCGTGAGATGCGGTCTGGTGTGACGTAGATTTAGAAAAATATTTTTTTTACCATGCCAACGTTTTGATCTTTATTGAGATCATCTTCAGGCCTGGGATTTATAAACATTGTTTAAATTATACATGTTTATAAATCCCAGGCCCTGAAGATGATCTCAAAAAAGATCGAAACGTTGGCACGATAAAGATAATGTTTTGCTAAAACTACGTCACACCAGACCGCATCTCATGATCTCCAAATAATCATTAAGTCACTAAACGGCACACATTAGATACAAGATTTTTATCCTAGGATATGTGAGGTTCATACCGAAGCGATATGACATGAGCCAGCCAGCCAATCCAAAGCCGGTCCCAATACTTTGAATTTGCCATCCTCACACTTTGCAATACCGTACAACACTGAAAGAAGAGACAAGCAGGCCTTGTCTTGATACGCAAATCTTACGAAACAGGCCACAATCAGATCATACAGATGTTAACTAATTTTGTCATTCCTTCACATTTTTTATAGGCCTGAGCGTTGCGTTATCTTACAAGAAAATTATCGCATATCGCGTACGACTTAAAAGATCTTAGCATTTCAAAGTATCTCAGCACTCTGGTGTGTGCCCAACCTTATAGATTCATTGCCATTGAAAAACGTCGTTACTTTGAATTTTAAACTTTCGCAATCACTAAAATAGCTGTTTATTCAGTAAAAACTTCAAATTATAGGAAGGTCCTTGCTTGACTTTTTATGTAATTGTAACTTTATTTTTTTAAATAAACGTCAAATTTTTGAAAAAAATTGAAAATAAAATCGCTCAGGAGATTGGAAGCAATGAGGACACGTGTGTGTGTGAGGGTAGCAGATTAAAAAACAGTACGTATGCAAAAATATGGTTTTGAATCGGTTTTAAGCTAACATGGATATTATTAAAATTAAAAATACTCACAAAAAATGGAAATTGAATATAATTTCCAGCGGAAAATCGATGGAAACGCGAGCTACGGACTGACGAGACGTCTATAACCTAGACGAAAATGGAGGTCGCGAGGTCGTGACTGACCGGCGTGCTCCCAATCTGGCCAACACAAACATATCCACAAAATATAAAAAGTCTTTAATTAAAAAAACGCAAAAATAAATAAATTAAAACAACAATTAAGATAACAAAAAAGATTGAAGAAATAATATTTATTTCATCATTTTAACAAGTTTTCTTATTTTTTTAAATGTACGTAGGGGGCGCCAAAAGGGCTAGGGTTCAAATAATATGTGAAACATAATATAATTAATAATCCAATGGGTGTAATCATTCTCCACAATCCGTTCAATTTCATACAGTCTACTCGATTCCCTATGACGCATCAGTTTCAATGACACTTCAATTTAACTTTTTTAAACTTTAGATATGATTTATAAAATTTTGTCTTTTAAAGTGTGTAAACTATGCTTAATTAGGATTGAAATAACGAAACATGGAATGTGTGCAATATTCCCCGATTCATTTGATTGCTCAAGTTTTTGGCTTACACAAAATATAATTAAACCTACTTCAAAACCAATATATTCAACATTACGTTAATAAACTGGACACTATTTTTTTAAAACATAATTTGAAGATGCAAGACAAGTTCAAGTGGTATATGGAAAAGGGAAGTATTATGGGAATAGAAGTAACACTGGATGCCATTGGACTGAGAGAAGATTGAGCAACGACAAACATTGAACATATAATTATAACTATATTTTAAAGCATAAAGTAAGTTTTAAAGATTAAAGTTTAGTTTTTATATTAATGCTTTGTGGGAAATTAATAATCATCAGTGTTATTAAACTGAGTGGATATTAATCAAAGGCAACCATTGGGGTGAAGATTATGCTTGATTATCCTGAATATACATTATTTCAATCCCTTTTTAAACATAAAACTAAATATTTTTAAAAAATAATTTGAAGTTTTAAAGGATGAGCTTTGAGTAGCTTTAACAACCATCAAGAATAGCCATTTTTCTTTGTATGGAGTGCAGATTGATTGATGGCAGGCATTGGACAGATGTATGTAACCATAATGTTGAACATAAAATTGACATAACAGTTCCCTAACCATCCCTAAGACAAATACTGGAAAGATGTTTATGCCAAGTTTAATATTATTTGAAACCCTAGTTTTTCTCTACAACTCTGTTCACTCCCGGACATGAAGGCATAGAACGAAATGAACAGGCTGATCAACTAGCCAAAAAACCCATGAGACCAGAACCACACCTAATTCCTCTGGAGTGTATGCTTATGTTGGAACTGGAAAAAAGGACTGAGAAAGAAAAACTCAAACCGTGGACAAACATTCCAGATGTGAGGCAGGCTAAGAGATTTATAAATCTCTCAAAACATAAAGCAAAGGGGTTCATCTTTCTAGCAGGAAGGATTTGAGAAGAATTATAGTTATACTGGGCACTGCCATCTTAACTATCATCTTAAGCGGATGGGAAAGGCTGAGACAGAAACATGCCGGCTCTATCACAGCTTCTCATTGTACTCAGTGGAAATTGACCAAAGACTGATGTTTTGATGGATATTATAAAAATGATTTAACGCAGTAAAAATCGATAGACTTGTATTTAACAAAAACTGATTCAATAGTAATTGTAAATCACAATGGCCTAGAAGCGTTTTAAAAAATGGCGGGCTTTTTTGGAGTCGATAGCGCCGCCAGATACGGAGGTACTGTTACTGTGATAGTCCATCAATCACAATCGAAAGCTGTTTGACCCAGTCTATCAGAATACCAGGGCGATCCCGTTTTCCGAGGGTGGTCCTTTTTCAATCCGACGGCCTGGGTGTTTTTCTTTCCCGTTTTTCCTCAAATCCACGGATCGCCCGTCGAAAGGCGCAGTAGTCCAACCTCGGACCCCCGTTCTTCAGAAAAACCTCTTCTAATCCGCGTCAAATCCGCTCTCCGGGCGTCACGATTGAATTCTACCTGGAACGGCTTGTCGCGAGGATGGCGAGCAACCCTCAGGAAGAACAGCGGCTCCGCGAGTGCGAAGAGTACGTGCAGAGGCACTCGATTCAACAAGTACTCAAAGAGTGCATCGTCCAGCTCTGCGTCTCCAGGCCGGACAATCCGATCGCCTTCCTCAGGGAGTACTTCCAGAAGTTAGAAAGGGTGAGTGAACAACCTATGTAATGCCTATTTCAATTAAACATTCACTAAATATTATTTTGATTCGTACATGTGAAAATTACTCATCGACCTACACAATCGTATAAACAAATCAATCTCAACGTATAAACAAGTAATCTCCACTTCGTACGATGATACATGACAGCCAAGCTTACATTGTACTTACAATTGTCAGTGGTACATGATGTTCAATAATGCTGGTTCTGGTGCTTTGTCGTTTAAAATCTCCATTCTGTAATACACTTACAACAGACATTAATTTGCACAAGAGGGTTGTCGTAGCGCTTGACAATCAATACTTAATGTTTATCACTATGAACATGATTTGTTTTGGTTCAGTGACACTTGAACTTCATCCATCAACTTCAAAAAGTTTAAGAAAGATGCTGCATACATAATGTTCAAAAGGTGTTGTCGTAATGTTCAACCTAGCATAAGCGCTTGTTCAATGATTATCTTTGAACAACTTCCATTTGGAACAATAATTCTTGTGATTGATTTTCCACAATGCACCGATTTGATTGACAGTTGAACTTCATCCTTCCGATTTTAAAGCCAAGTTTATAAAATATACTGCATATGAAACGTTCAAAAAGGAATTGTCATATTGTTCATTATAACATAAACAACTTTTTGATGTTCGTCTTTTATCAATCTACACTGTCTCTGATGACACCCCAATGCGTCCTGTTGCTCATTGCACTAGTTTCAATGAGATTTGAGAAACATTTTTTGAACCTTCCAATTAAGTCATGTTATGCATATTTTATATTAATCCATTTATGTTTAGTGGTTTAATTGACTTCTTTCAATTAATTATTGTTTTTATATAAAGTCTTGGTTGAGATGAAAAAGTTTGCCATTGAAAAATGGTAAAAAAGAGGGAAAATTCGAAAGATTATAGGTTGAGATGGGTAGTTGGTGTCCGAGTGGATCGAAGTCATAGTTCAAGAGGTTAGAGCAGTTTTTATGTTGAAATAATGTATACATGTGGCATAAGCGTTTGTTCAATGTTTGTTTTTGAACAACTTCCACATGGAACAACAATTCCCTGATCGATTTTCCACAATGCTCCGATTTCAATTACAGTTTAACTTCATCCTAAAGAATTTCAAAATTATAAAATGTGCTGCATATTAAATGTTCAAAAAGGAGTTGTCATAATGTTCACCATAGCATAAACATCTGTTTTGATATTAGTCTTTTATCAATCTCCACTGTGTATGATCACATTCCAATTATTAGTAATATTGAAAGTTCCAATGAAGTCATGTTATTTTATTTATCCTCCTTCTTCTCTGCCGTTCCTAAGGGAGACCCTATACAGGTGGACCCACCGTACTCTAAACTTAATTCAAAAGGGCGCATGGAATTTGTTGTTTTGAGACTAAAATTCCCTCCTATTTCCTAGATGCTGAGGAATTAAGAGGGGAAAGGAACGAGCTTTTCATTTAAATAAACTAAATGGGTACTCCGTTGTTTCTCTCTCACATGGATTTACATATAGGTTTTGTCAAAAATTAAATAAATAAATAATATAAATAGTAGCTAAACTTATTAAAGTACATACATACTTGAAACTTTTTTCCAACAAATTTTAAATAAATATTAAGCTAAATGAGAGAAACAACCCAATTTCCCTAAAGTTTTAACAATCTAAATACTTGAAAAATGGCAAAAAGAAGGGAAAATTCAAAAGGTGGGGTTGAGATAGGAAGTTAGTGCCCGAGAGGATTGAAGTCATGATAGCTCAAGTGGTAGAGTAGTGGCATATCAAGCCGAAGGCCGTGGGTTACAATCCCGCTCGTGACACTGACTTTTTTATCTCAACTAAAAACCTTAATTAATTGAATGATATTAATTGGTCAAGCGGACTATGAAAAATAGGGAATCTAAATACTTATTAGTTTTCCTCCCTCTTTTACCTCCTCAATCTTTACTTCGCTTCTTGTTCGACGCTATGTCAGTCACAACCCTGTGGAATATTTCATAAGTTTCCTTGCCTATCACAACCCTCTGTTTTTCTGCTGGCCAGATTTGAACATTTTTTTCAGCGGCTCTCTGTGGGTTTCGTAAAGTGGAATAGGACATGTTCCATAGCCTTGTTCGTGTCGCACCATCCGCAGATTGCAGAGGTTGACAGGCGGAATCTGTGTAGTATGATCTGAAGTTTCCATGGCCTCTCAGGAACTGGGAGAGCCCAAAGTTGGGCTTAATCCAAATGACATTCGCATTTGTATTGTCGGGAAATGAAGTCATGTTATGTATATTTTATGTAAAAATGAGGGTATATGAAATAACGTCCAAAATAGCATAAGCGTTTGTTCAATGTTTGCCTTTGAACAATTTCCACTTGGAACAATAATTCTTGGATCATACTCAATTTTCCTAAATCCACCGATTTCAGTGTCAGTTGATTCATCCTTCAGAACCGTACATGGCCACAGGGGCCCCTGGAAAAGTCCACATCCTCCCCACTTCCCGGGGACCATTTGCCCTTTGCATGTGGAGCACCCTCCGGAGAAAACCCGAGCCAGCCAACCCAGCACTCCGGAACTACCCAGGCTTCTCACCTCTTAATCAATCAATTAGTAAATAAATAATTATAAATAATCTATACAAATGTACCAATATTAACAAACAACAATAGAAATAGTCAATAAATAAATAAATCAGTATTTACAGTGATAATAAACAATCTAAACAAATGTACCAATATTAACAAACAACAATATAAATAGGCAATAAATAAATAAATCAGTATTTACAGCGATAATAAATAATCAATTGGTAAATAAATAAATAATAAATTACTTATATAAATACTACTACATAAGTAACAATGTCAATTATTAATAAATTAATAATTAGACAGATTTTGCGTTAATGAATTGATTAATTAATTGGTAATTAAGCCTTCAGTTTGTTTTTATTTAAAAATTCAAACAATGTTTTAAATATTGACATAACGTTCAACCTGGAATTAACATCTTTCTGATTGTCTTCTATCTCCACTGCGCATTATCACACCCTAATGAATCTTGTTACATGTTGGACTAGTTTTGACAAAATTTGAGAAACATTTTTCGAACCTTCCCATATATTGTATATTTTTTGTTCAAGATGGGCATGATATAATGTCCAACATAGCATAAGCGTATGTTCAATGTTGGTTTTTGAACAACCTCCTCTTGGAACAATAATTCTCTGACTACTTGATTTTCCACAATGCACCGATTTCACTATTGGACTTCATCTTTTTACGACTTTAAATCAAGTTTCTAAAATATACTTTAATTATTCAAAATGAGTTAAATTGATCAATCTCCACTGAGGATGATGGTAATTCAATGATCCTTGATACCCCACAGTGCACCAGTTTCAATGATGCTTGAGCAACATGTTTTAAAACGTCTAATTAAAATATGAAATATATTAATTTTATATTCAAGTGCATATTCAACGTAAGATAAATATTTGTTCAACGTTAATTAATTTTATGGAATTTAGTGTAAACGTAATGTTCAACAAAGGGCTGATGTAATGTCAAATATAGCAAATCATCATTCCTATAAAATTTTCCAGGTCAATCTCCATCCAAATCCCCTCCGAATCTTGTCATTGAACTATAGATAGATTGGAACATTGAATATTTACTTTATGACAGCTCCTCTTTGAGGATTAAATTGTCGCAAAATTTTAAAAAAGTAATTGGTCGTTTGAAAGATCAAAGTTCAGGTTACATTGAAATTATTGTGTCGTGAATGAGTGACACATCATATATTTCAAACATTCGATGCCATTGCTGCTATATTGAACATTATATCAACTTAGTTTTCACACTAGTTTTTGAAACTTAATTGGAAGTTTGTCCATATGAAGTTTAAGTGTCATTGAAACCGATGGATTGAGGGAAATCAAGTATCATTTGTCAATTATCAAATTCACTCTATGAAAGAATTTTGAAGATTACACATACTCAATATAAATTATAATTTCCAATATTGCCAAAATTATCATACATTACAATGAAATGAGGTAACATACAAGATAGCATTATCATCAGTTCAAATATTTTTTTAAAAATCTTTCTCCACTTAGTTCAATGAAATGCAATAACACTTGGTTTAGATTTTTAAAAGATTTAAGGATGTTTCTTATTTAACTGAAACTTGTCTTAGTAAATAATTCAGTTGGATTAATACTCCTCCACAGAGATTAGAAACAACAAAATGATGTATCGTTGTTGATAAAAATAATCATCAGTCCAATATTGCATTCCTGTTTTTATATTTTTTATTTTATTTATTTATTTATTTATTTTTTATACGAGAGTATTTCAACTATGAGGTTATGTGAACCCTCATTGTTTTTGATAAAAAGCCCATTTGTATGTTGGGTTTGAATGCAAGGCCGTTGGATTCGAACTCATGACCTTTACCTTACTTACGCCCAAACCGTTGCGGTCACCAATACCCTTCCATTATAATCTTTTAATTTGGTCCCTATTTTTTATTTTCCTGGATACTTGTGTAATCAATCTCCACCCAGTCAAATTTCTCACAAAGAATAAAGTAAAATCATTTACATCTATTTACAGGATAAATATTGTTTTCTTTATTTTGAATTTTCCACCGGTTTTATTTTTGTTTATAGTATTCGGACCACCAGGAAAGGCCAGATTTCCACAGTATTTTATTATTTGTTTGAAATTTTAACTTAATTTTGACATAGAAAGAAAAGAATATTTATTTATCCAATAAAAAAGAAGGCACAAATTCCTGTGGAGTAGAAAATTATTTAAACCTTTCAAAAATTAGACTAACACAACGGCAACTACATCTCAATAAAAGAATGAAAACATACAATATAACGTAGCACTCGGTTCAGTGACAATTATGTACGTTGTAAAAATGCATAAGTTTTAGTGAAATATGAACTTAAATCTTCTAAAACTTCTAATTATGTTTAAAAGAAAAACATTATGTTTAATAACAGATTGAAGTTATTAATGACCTAGCATAAACATCCAATCCGACAATAGTCATGTGACCAATCTCCACCCAGACCAATGAGCCACCATGATATATAATAATTTTTATTATAAAGGATTCATAAAAGACATTATGGTTTTGGCTTATGCTATGCTTAAGGTACACATAGGGTGCATTTTATCAACCGTTACATTGTTATCATGGCGCTTACAAATTAATCTTTTCTGTTATATTTGGAAAGAAGGAAATTTACAGCTCATCAAAAGATTGTTCTTTTGATTTTGAAGAGCTCATTCAACTCACCTGAAATAGGATAAAAGAGTTCTTGGTCCCGGATTTTGAACTGTGATGCAGTGCTGTTTTCAAAGGTGTGAAACTTTAAAATAACAATGTAATCATAAATAAAATTCAATATAATTCGATGAACAAAACAAAATTTACATTGAACTGTATTGTCAAAAAAGGATCACATTTACGTTCACTATCTTTTCTTTTGAACTCATCTCATCGAGTAACAAGTCGAAATTCTCAACATTTTACATGTTAAACATAAATAATTTGGCCTTTTTTTTAGAGGGGAGGAAAAGGCAAAATTAAACATAGTATAAATTCAGAACTAGAAAAACATTCAACATTTCCTCCCACCTTATAAATTTTGTTATTATATATTTATAATTTGGCGATAATGCAATATATAAATATAATAAATATTTATGCCGTTAATATATTTTTTCCCATGTTGGTTATTTGGGTTCACAACCCTAAATCACAATAAATCCTTGGTATAAGAATAATTACGCTAGGTATTTTAAGTACCCTGATATCAGAATTTTAAGTACACTCTTTGGTCAAACTTTTTTTTTTGGTTTTTATGTTTTCCCTCCTGTTGGTGTTTCTTTTGGTTAAACTGGAATGTTCAAGCTTTGACGTCGTTATGGTAGACGTCGAGGTATTGCAGCTTGTCGCAAGGTATCCCGATGTACTCAGGCCTCCAGAGTTGGTTGCGGAAGAAACTGTCCACTATGAACTGCTCTTCGCTTATTTGCGTTGTGACTTGCTGGACTTGGCTTACATGGTTTTCAGCTTTAGGCTCCTCCATCTTCTCCTTTATCTCCATCGAGTCACTCCTGAGTTTGGCTATCAGCTTTTCCCTTTGTAGGCGTATCCGCTTTTCCGTTATGCCATAAACGTTCATGAATGCCTTTTGGCACACTTCTATAGTTTTGACACCATCTTTGATTCCTACAATGTAAGCCGCTTTCCCTTTTGAATCTAGAAATGATATTAAAAAAAATTATTGTAGAAAAAAAATTGTTTAGGTGGTTTTTATAAGCTTACTAGTCTGTAGTTTGGGCTGATGAGTCTGGACGGTTTCAAATATGGGCTTCGGTATCTCAAGTGGTATCCGATATTTGCAGGAGACACGCCGTTGCAGTCTCCCGCCAACCCTCTCCTCCTGGCACCAGAGCCTTTTGTACACAGACCTCATTTCGATGTAAGACTGCAAATACTGATTCTGCCTGTAATGGTCACCCAATTCAGAAAACTCCTTGTACAGACCAAGGCGGATCTCGGTCGGTACGCGCTGCTGGCATTTTTGCGGGCAGTTGCATAGAATCTCTGATGACAATTAAGAATAATAAAATATAGCTGTAATATAACAAAAAAGAAATATAAGTACTGGAAATGTGGTTCAGCATTTGCTCAACAGGAATCGCTGATAGGATACAAATTTTAATAGCTTTTGAATGGGTTTCAGGCTATTAGAAAACTGTGATATTTCTAAATGAGTCTTGCAGGGTGATGAACCTGTAGTTTGGCCATTCCTAGTCTTGCTGTTTTGGTCTGTCGGACACGATTTGAGCATTTCGCCATCTTCAAACAATTTCTAACCATATCTTACCGTTTCTCAACATCTCTGACCATTTCTAAAACCAACCTCTCCTAAGTATCTGCAAGCATTGCTAACCATCTCCAACACTTTCAACAAATCCTCATTTCCTTTAACCATCTCTAACTATTCCTTGATATCTGTAACAATTAGTACACCTTTCCTAACATTTCTGAACATGTTGAACATGTATAATCATTTCAAACCATCTATAATATTCATGAAATTGTACCAGACTGAAAGAAAACTAAATTTTCTTTTATTTTTGATAAATAAATAAATTACAAAACGAAAGTGATTTTTGATGTATTGTATGTACTAAGCATTAAAATTAATTAATCTATATTTGTTTAGTGATCATAATTTACTATATTAATTATTCCAATTAATTATTCTTTTCATCTAAGGTTTTATATTATTTTTCATCTCAACCAAAAACCTTAGATGAAAAGAATAACTAATTGGAATTAAAATTAATGAATATTTAGTAGGAAATTTAATTTATTTTAGCCACTCATTTGAGGACAATTAATCAACGCTTGCAAGATTTGATAAGAAATATGAGGGGAAATATTAATTCTTATGGGTATTGTTTAAAGGTCAATTGTACAGATTGCAAGGAGTGCAGCTCTAATTTAAATTGTCGATACGCCTACCGTGGGGGCCCGCACGGCCTCGCTTTCACATTTTCTCAAAAATCCACCCCGCCTGGTCCGTGGAGGGTCATCTATTTTTCACAAGGCCGTCGGGCGTGCAAACAGAAAAACAAATTTTCTCCGAGACCCGGGGCGGAGGACAATCGATTCTCAGGGTTTAATTCGTCAGGTCTCAAGCTGGGTTTGAAAATGGGCGTGAGAATAACTCAAAATATAATTAAACATTAATGAGTCCAAATTTGAAAATACACACTAAAAAAGTGTAGTTCATTGATTTTTCGACTTAAAATTCCAGAGAAATCTGTCGATAATTTACAAGTTAATTCTGAAATGCCAGATCATGTTAGGAATAAAAGAGAAACTTGTGAAGCTCTTCAGTAGTGTTACCACAAAGGAGTCTGCTGTATCGGAAATATCAAAGAGTACATATCAAGTAGTCTTGAGTTGATGGGTGTTGGTCCGGTATGCTATATCGGCATAGGGTCACTTATTGTGTCTGTCTTTACTCGCTGGTTCGTTGAATTACTCAAAGGCGTTTCGGCATAGCTCATCTTCAGTGAGGAACAGAAGGAAATGACAGGAACTCATCCAAAGAGCGAGCATATGAGAAACAGAGTTCAAACGTTTGTCAATTTCGATTTTATACGTGTTTTTGACCGTATACCATTTTCCATTGTTACTTACATTAGAAGAATTTTTCTAGAAAGATTGATTCCTTCCTCTTCCACGCATTTCAGTTGAATTGTACAAATATTTGAGGGAAAAAAACAGTGTCGTTTTAATCGCGGACTGCATAGATAGGAAAACGAGACTCGTTTGTTAATTTAATTAGATCGGCCAGTCATCAATTTTAGCAAGGAAAACGTACCGACGAGCGTTTTTATCGCCATAAAATGCCAACGAGGGCGAAACGAGTGCGACAAACGCTTGTGAAGCGGATTGTAGATTCGGCACGGCTCCGAACCGAAAACAATAAGTATCGGTCGATGCGAATAAAAGAAATAAAACAGAAAAACAAATCTCCCCTCCCCGAGGGGATATACACGAAATCCGTCACGACGGAAGGGGTTTATCAATCCCTGCACGCTCCCTGTACGGCCTCCTCGGCCCGAGATAAGCCCCGTGGAAGTTGTCAACACGACTTATCGTCACGAATGAGATGGAAGAAAAATGGGAAGGCTCGAACTATTTATACAGATTACTCATATTTTACTATCTCGACTGTTTCACGACTCTACTAAACCGGTTTTTGCACTAATCATCGACTACCGGGAATAATGGCCTGATAAAATTTTACAGCCGGGGCTTTTTCTTCGTGAGTTTGTAAATCCAGTCGAGATTTGTTGAAATATCGTCCCTCTGTCACAAAAAGATTGCAAAAGTAAGCGAAACCTACGGGAGAAATACATATTTGATTTTCCGTTAATAACTTTGATTTCAAGTGTGTTTGAGAACCAGTACATATCCTATATATCAGAATGGATCAGGAGGCGCAATGAATTTCTTATTAGGTAGAGCAATCAATATTCTATAGGACATGGAGTTATTCTAAAATCAGGAAATACCAAGAGGCCTATCTATCAGAAAGTATTAGGAGGCTAATGCATTTTGTATTAGGTAGTGAATCAATATTCTATGGGGGGGGGAGTCGGTGGCCGCAACGATTTAGGCGTTGACACGGTGCTCATCACTGTAAGGTAAAGGCCCCGGGTTCGAATCCAGCGGCCCTGCATTCGAACCCGACATACTTACAGATGGGCTTTTTTTTTCAAAAACACCGGCACCCTGAGGGTTTATACGACCTCTGCTGTTGCAAACCCTCGTTAAAAAAAAGAAAAAAAAGACTGATTTATCTTAAAATCAGGAAATATCAGGAGAAACACTATTCTTTTTGTCAAGACAAGCAGTATCCTATTTATCAGGAGACACAATATTTTGTTCCAGGAAATAATCCTATCCATCAGAAAGTGTTAAAAGGCATAGCGAATTTTATATTAGGTAATGCTATCAGTAATCGATATTCTAGAGGACAGGGATTTATCCTTGCATCAGGAAATATCAGTTTTTTTTTTTTTTTTTTTTTTTTTTTTTCTTCAGGAAGAGTAATATCCTATTTATCAGGAGAGACATATTTTGTCACAGGAAATTATCTTACTCAATGTATTTAGTATTAGGTAGTACAGACAATATTCTATGGGACTGGGATTTATGTTAAAATCAGGAAATATCAGGAGACATAAATTGTTTGTATGAGGACGAGCAATAAATATCCTATTTATCAGGAGATTCAATATTTTGCCCCAGGAAATCATCCTACACAATGCATTTTGTATTAGGTAGTGCTGTCAATATTCTATGGAACAGGATTTATCTTAAAATCAGGAAATATCAGGAGACACTATTTTTTGTATCAGGACGAGCAATAATATTTTGTCCCGGGAAATTATCCTATAAAATGCATTTTGCATTAGGTAGTGCAGTCAATGTTCTATGAGACAGGGATTTATCTTAAAATCAGGAAATATCAGGAGACACTTTGTCAGGATGAGCAATATCCTATTTATCAGGAGACACATTATTTTGTCCCACGAAATTATCCTACACAATGCATTTTGCATTAGGTAGTGCAGTCAATATTCTATGAGACAGGGATTTATCTTAAAATCAGGAAATATTAGGAGACTATTCTTTGTCAGGACGAGCAATATCCTATTTATCAGGAAGTACATCGTCCTATTTATCGGGAGGTACAATAATTCCTATCTATCAGAAAGTACAATATTTGTTTGTTTTGGGAGATATAAGGTCCTATATTTCAGGAAGTAAGAAAAATTAAAGTACCAAATAAATAAAACAGATAATGAACAAATCGACTTACCATAAGTCTCCGTGATCGAGTCCTTCGAATTTGCGCATTATGATCATATGCAGAGGGGAAACCCAGTGTTTTAAGCCGGGATGCGAAAGTACTTTATGCTTGTTCAAATTAAAGGATGATTCCATTAACAAAGGTCATATGAATTTTTTAAACCGGCTAAGTCAGCCTGGAAACTTCAGAGGGAAACCCCCTACGCTTGCAAACGGTGTATTATTTATTTAACAACGCACACATACAAGACCTAAAAAGCTCCAACCTCCATGCATCTATTGGTACATCGTTACCTCGGGTCTGTATACATAGACTCCGGATTTTAGTTTTCCCTTAACGAAAAATGGGGTGGGGTAATCTTGCCTTAATCGTCTGAATAATACATACACGGTACAGAACCAAGACATAAAGTTAATTTAAATAGGTTGGTGGAAGTAATTACGCACAAGGATTGCGTGGGTGGTTATATGAGCGGATATTATCAAAATCATTAGTGGGCACAATGTCCTATGTACCTGGAAGTAACAGGTAACAAAATATCCTAAGTAAGTACTATCTCCTCTGTATCAGGTCATATAGCCTCAATGTTCTGTATATTTGAAGGCACAGTGTTCTTAATTTCATGAGGTCCAATATCCTCTGTATCAAAAATAAAAAAGGAGGCACAGTGTTCTGTTTATCAGGAAGGGAAAACAGAAAGACATCAATAACAGAATCCATATTTTTTTCGTATTTTAATCGTACGATTCGTCGAGGAAAACAAAACAGCGATGAGATGTAGTCACGTTTGCGCTTTACACGTGTTTGAAACGAGGCGATTATCCTCGAGTACAAGGCTGTGGAAAAATAAAAAAAGGAGTAAATCAAAATAAGACAAATTAATCACCTTTAACCAGCAACATCTTTTTAGAACTGAACATCAACCCCCTACTGCCACCCATGATAGAGGTAATCAAATTTTTTTTAATATTTAAAAAAATACTCAAGGGCGACGAGAAAGCCGAATGAAACTTGATTGTAAATCGGCTATTTTCTCGCTAATAAATGACGTGTAGGATTTTCCACAAAGCAGTAACTTAAAATCGCAATAATTTTATAAATTATCCCATTTACCCGGTATAGGTTGAGATTTCATAATTTTCTCCTTCTCTAAGCTATGCTACCTCTAACAATTTTCACTTATATTTTTTTACACGCATCGGTTTTTGCACCCGGCAGCTGAATAAAAATAGGAATATTTTTCGAAGGCAAACATAGAACGGATAGAAATTATTACAGTGGGGGGTGAGTATGTAGATTTTTTCGATGGTTCTACTCACAGATTTGTTATTTTATGAGCATTAACGCTCATCAGCAAGTTACAAGAGTTAGAAACACGTCTCTTGACTTGAATTGTAAGAGTGCTTAGTACTACTTATGATGAGCTTAACGCTAGTGCTTACGTTTAATGCTCGAAATCCGTATCGTGCAAACAACAAATCTGAGTAGAAGCCCATAATTTACAAAAAATTTAACTAACTGATTGATTTTTTTTTCACATCCTACATGTATTTGTAAAATTTAAACAATGTTTATTAATCCCAGGCCCTGAAGATGATCTCAATAAAAATCGAAACGTTGGCACGATAAAGAAAATATTTTTCTAAAACCTACGTCATACCA
The DNA here is from genome assembly GCF_000648675.2 of Cimex lectularius. Taxonomy (NCBI): domain Eukaryota; kingdom Metazoa; phylum Arthropoda; class Insecta; order Hemiptera; family Cimicidae; genus Cimex; species Cimex lectularius. The sequence goes on along the minus strand of NW_019394173.1, from coordinate 267,466 downwards.
GAAAGCATCTCACGACCTCCAAATAATAACTGATTGCCATAAGTTCTTTTTTCTTCTATAAAGCTTAGGACTTATGTACTTCTAATGTAATAATATCGTCTTCTTATGTTTGTGATACGCAGGGTATTGAACCTCATGACACGTATGTGACCAAATTGATAGACTCCTGGTCAAATGATATTGCCTACTGGTTGTATGTCGTTCTGTTCTCCTGATTTCTTAGTCAATAATGAAAAACAACTCCTAGTCGATTACCTTGCCACTACCTCTTAAATCGTAAGATTTGTTGTGTGCTCCTGATTATTTTGTCAATGTTAGTAAAACTATGTTCAGGTGAGCACTGGGTGTAGATGTAGAAGTTGTATTAGTCGGAGTGTATATGCTATGCCTATAGCACCCAGTGAGTCCTAATTCATCAAGGAACTTGATTAGTTTAGGGCCCGGTTTCAGTGGTTGAATTTCTTCTACAGTCACACTGTACATCCCACAACACTTCCTCCTGGGGGCAAATGTGGCACAAAAGTTTGTTAGTAGGTGTGTTGGTGTCTTCTCTGCCTCTTTGCAGAATCTGCATGTGCCATCTTGGATTATACCAATCTTCTTTAAATGTCCATTTAGTGTCCTGTTAAGAATTCGGTCAGGATTCGCAATTTTTTTCTGCTTCCTTTGGTATATTCTATCACTTCTTTCCTTCCGAAATTTGTTGGGAGGTTCTTGGGTTGTATGTGTCCAATGAGTGAATTCCATTCCAGTTCCCTTATTTTCTTTTTATCCTTCTGACTGAGGTAGGTTATAGATCCATCTGTTCACCAAAAGATGGTGCCGTTCTTAAAGGTGTTTTCCTCTCGTTCCTATCCGTTTTGGTACCTAGGTTTATATTGGGTGTATATTTCATTTGGTCTTGAATCGATAGATTGAACTTTATCTAGCTTCGTTCTTCATGGTTTTTTTTCGTTTTTGAAAAGTTAGGAGGTCGCGGAACGTCGGTTTGGTATCGTGTGCCGTCGGACAATGAAGAGAGACGCGTAATTGCTTGAGAACGTTCTCAAGGGGAAGGCGGTCCTTGATTTTCGGCAGGAAGGTTGTCACAAAAGGGGGATCTCGGGCGGTTCTCGGGCCGTAGTCACCTCATGAAATAATAATTTTATGCTGGTTTTTATGCAACGTTTCTCGGCCAAGGACGTCGTCAGGCGCGGAGTGGGGCTTCGGAGAAAAATCCAGGCTTTTCCGAAGCGTGGGGCCTAAAGAAATCCGGTTTACCGCGGTCCGCACGGCGGCGCGTGGCATCGTAAATCGAAAAGAGAGACATTTACGAAACTCCTCGGGGTGAAAAGCCTTTTCCATTGCCAATTGGAAAATCCTCCTTTTTCTAACTTTTACGCGAGGCCACTTCTGGTGCAATTATCATAAATCAATTGCACAATAAATTGCGAAACACCCGAGGTAAACCCCCTGAGATTTTAATATGTGTGAGATTTATAATAGAACTAAACAGGCTAGAAAATAATTTCTTAACATAGGCTAAGAGCGACAGAGGAAGAGAAAAACAAACAGATGACTGAAGAGGAAAAGTTGGATGATAGATACAAGAGCTTGACTGATAGAGTGCGATGATGTCAGAGAGAAGAGAGATTGAGAAAGTATGAACAGAGGCTTGAAATTGGGAGTGAAAGAAGAATTAATTTGAACCAAAATTGGCCTAATTGTCAGCCTGTATTTTCAGCTGGTATTGAATCATTTTTCTGCGGATTTTTCCGTGTTTGAATTGATTGGAACAGTTCCACCCCCGCCTCACGTTCTCGCCGTTTGCGTCTGGCAAATGCGACCCGAGACGAGCAAACAAATGTCAGACCCGTTGCAAAATGCAAACATCAATGATCAATTTATTAAAAAAATTGTATTCAGATGTGATTCGCACAACAATTGTAGCAATCAAGTGGCTTTGTTATTTCATTAAAAAATGATCGAAGTTCCGCACTCGGTTTCAATTTTTCAGTGTTTCACTTCCTCGTAATTAGGCCGTGATAATCGACACGCCAATATTTCCGAACTTTTGATTGTGTATTTTCTTAGAAGCAGCATTTGCTGATTAAAAAACCGGTCACCTGATAAGATTAGGCCCCAAAGAACTCGAAAAAAAAGCATTGTAAAAACACGAGGCGGTGGAGCAAATCGATAAATGTTTACCATTTGATGGCATATTACTTTTATTTTTAGCTTCCTACGGTGCTGAAATTGATAAGCCTAAGATCGTTTTTTTTGTGATTTTTTCCCCGCCACCGTTTTGACAACGTACTTGATCCACCTGGCGCCGTCAAGCCCCCCGAAGTCCTAGCTCGACGAACGTCAACCCTTTTTCTAAAATCAGGCCTAACTATCAGGCCGCCACGATTTTCCCGCCCTTCTCATGTTTTCCAAAGTTTTGTATAAATTCCAAAGGAAAACCAGCCAAAATCGATTGCTTATTCCGTAGGTTTTATCAGCACACACCTTAATTTGACGATTCGGTAAAGAAATACGTCAATTGTCATCAAGTGTGAAAAAAGTCCGGTAAGAATTTTTTGTCACCACAACCATATTATTGTCGAGTATTCAAAAACAAATCCATTCAAGTTTTGTTTGCTATTTCAATTGTTAGAATAAAAGGGGAGGGGTGAGGTTGAGATTGAGGCATGAGGGAGAGAGGGAGTGAGTGAGAGTGAGAAAAAGAGAGAGAGAGAGAGAGAGAGAGAGAGAGAGAGAGAGAGAGAAGATAAATAGAGGGATAGAGACTTTTCGCTATTGATTGAGTATGAGGTTAGTGGAAAAGATTGATAATGGAAGAGAAGAGAAGTTTGAATTGAGATGGTTGAATAAGTAAGAGATTGATTTAGAAATGGCGATTGATTGAGTAAAGGTAGAAATGATGATCGATTTATGGAAAGAGCGTGATTGATAATCTCAAAAGGGCGAGATAAGAGGGATTAATAGAAGAAATAGGTAGAGTTTTTAGTAAAGAGGGTTAGAAAGTGAGAAAAAATAAATAAAATATATATGGCGATTGGTTGGAAAATCTCGAAACGATAAAAGTAACGAGGGTTAAGCCCTTCCGTAGGCCTATTTTATGGATTTACGTACACAGATTCTGTATATTTGTTCCAAAAAAATTTTTTGGGTCGTGATTTGTTTTTATTTTGTCAAGAGTGCAGTCTTGGCCGATGTCGAAACGTTAGTAATTGTCAACAAAGCAACATGATTCACGTCAGACCCAGCCCACAGCCCGTAAATTCCGAAAATCTGAAAAATCTATAATAAGAATGGAAAAAATATTATAATATATTTTCTTGTTCGAATTATGTTATTTATTAATCACATTTTAATTTAGATAATTTAATTATTATTTGAAATTATAATATTATTATATAGTTGTTTTGTCAATTACAATTAATTTTTTTCTCTCTTCCCCCCTAGGAAAAATCAAAGGAAAAAGGCTAAAAATTGGATAGACGGTTGTATTTTTAATTGTTCAGCTGATCTTAGTGATAATATTTAAAGTATTTTGTATAAGCCGTAAGGATTAGTAAATTCGAAGAAAAAAATTCTTTTGAGATTTCTAGCCTTTTTTTTTAAATTTTATAGAATTTAAATTTTCGAAACGTAATTTTTTCGGAATTCAGTTTGTGTTTGTGAAATAATGGGCGAATAAGACGAGAGACGTGACTAGATAAGGCGAGTAAAGCGTTAAGTGAGATTTAAAGGTTTTTCTTTTTGTGTAAAAAAAGAAGAGATAGAGAAAAGGAATTTTTTTTTGTTCGGTGGCGCTTACCTGGTGGCTTCTTCGGCTGGGCTTTGCCCTGCCTGTCTTCGGTCTGGTGCTGCTGCGGCGCCTGTTGCTGCTGCTGTTGTTCCTCATGCTGACGGCTCTGCTCAGCGCCGCTCTTCTCCTGCACTTCTGACGCCATTCCGACAATTCATTTCCGTTTATGCTCCCTCGGCCAACAGCTGCAAACAAAAGAAGAAGAAAAAAACCTAATTAGATCAGTTAAGTAACAACGGCGTCGTGGTGGGGCGTCGGAGTGGGGCGACGAGGAGATGCCATCTCTTGGTAGCGCTTTACAACTAATTCCACGCCGCCCTTGGAACATTTATCCGCGTTTTTCGAAAAAAAAAAAAATTACGGACCGATTATCCGCGAGGAAGTTCAGGCCGGTCGAATTGATTTTAAAAGGGGAAAAACAGGGCGTGAAGCCCAATTTAATTATATTATTTGTCTTACGTTTAAGAATGGTAATGGCCTTTACGCAGCGCCAGAATAATGGTGCATGAAATAATGGAACAGTCAGATCAGATTTCCGTACAATACATGACAAATGTCATATAATTATAAACACTCTTATATACTTAAAATATGTATTGTAATTTTGTAATTTATGCGAGCGCCGACGGTCTAAGCGTTCGGAAAACATTCAATTAATTTTTTGGTGGAGTGAGTAGGGTTTAAAAATACAACAAACCAGAGAGATAGGGTTCAGGAATATTTATTTCCACATTGAACCGTGGTAACAAACAAACAAGGCAGGTCGGCAACAACTCCGAGAAGAACTTATTTACAAGAAGACTTACAACCAAACTATGCAAAACTAATACCTGCTTCCACATATTTGATCGTCTTTCCAGGATCTTCTTCCCGCGCTTGCTCTACCCTCGACAGTTGACTCTAAACGACTTGTCTGAATGGGGCTGTTTGTTTGACTGAGTCCTGTACTTGAATGTGGATGCTATTGACTCCTCTCGTTCCCTGAGTCCCTGAGTTGACTGGTCATGACTGAGTCCTCTTGCCCGCTGCTTCCGAGACTCGTTTCGGCCTGGGAATCCTTTAATCGACTGGGTCCTTGGATAGACTGAATCCATAGATAGACTGAATCCTTGGGTAGACTAAGTCTTTGGATAGACTGAATCCTTGGATCGACTGAGTCCTTGGATCGTCTGAGTCCTTGGATCGACTGAGTCCTTGGATAGACCGAGTCCTTGGATCGTCTGAGTCCTTGGATCGCCTGAGTCCTTGGATAGACCGAGTCCTTGGATTGACCGAGTCCTTTCATCGACTGAGCCCTTGGTTAAACTGAATCGTTGGATGGACTGAGCCCTTGGTTAGATTGAATGCTTGGATCGACTGAGCCCTTGGTTAAACTGAGCCCTTGGTTAGACTGAATGCTTGGATCGACTGAGCCCTTGGTTAAACTGAGCCCTTGGTTAAACTGAGTCCTTGGTAAGACTGAATCCTTGGATGGACTAAGCCCTTGGTTAGACTGAATCCTTGGATAGACCGAGTCCTTGGATCAACTGAGTCCTTGGATGGACCGAGCACTTGGTTAGACTGAATCCTTGGATAGACCGAGTCCTTGGATCAACTTAGTCCTTGGATGGACTGAGCCCTTGGTTAGACTGAATCCTTGGATAGACCGAGTCTTTGGATCAACTGAGTCTGAGCCCTTGGTTAGACTGAATCCTTGGATAGACCGATTCCTTGGATCAACTGAGTCCTTGGATGGACCGAGCCCTTGGCTCGACTGAATCCTTGGATAGACTGAGTCCTTAGATTGAATGCTTGGATCCACTAATTTTGTTTTCCAAATCATCCCCTTTTGTAACGGTTTCTCACCGAGGGTAGGGGAGGAAAGAAAAAGCAAAAACTGTTCTGCCAGTCGGTCAATTTCTTTCTTGCGAGGGTTGCCCTCGCAGTAACTCGTAATTCTCAGGGGTTTCCATTACGCAGTCTCCTCGTCCAAAGGCGAAGAACATTCGGCGAAGATTGTACGACGCCCACCCTGCTGACGTGACTCCAAATTTATGGTGTCCTCAGCTTGATTAACTCTCTGCGACTACTTTTTCCCACTAAATAGCATCTCGACGTTTGTTATTTATTGGGGTTATTCGTCTGTCGCATTTCGATGACTTTCAGGTTTGTGGGGAAACGTCTCTTTGCTCCCTACTTGGTGGGCGACCCGTCAGATTTACGGCCTAATATGTTTGAAATTACTTACGTCTATTTTTAATTTATATTAACAACTATTCCTACCTTGTACTAAGACGGGGACTGGCTTACAATAATATAATTTTTGTTATAAAATATCTAAATTTGTATGATTGATATTGACTCTGCCCAGAGTTCGATTGTCAGACGGCTTAATTCGGTAGGACACATCCGGTGATGATATCGCTCATAACTGCTAGCAGTGAAAAATTATGTTTCCAAGATTGTGGTCTCACAGCTCGAACAGATAGGGCTGTCATTGATTTTTAAAAAATCTGTCTATTTCTTCCAAGGTTTGCATGTGCCATTGTTGTCCTGAATTTGTGGCTTATCTTAGTTTCCTATGGTCCGAAAGAAAAACGCTTTTGTGTGTGCCCTTTGTCTCTTCCTTCTACTATTTTCCCATGCTGCTTAATTTTTGCCAGTATATCAGTTTTTGCGTTCGTTTCCAGCACGTGCCTTTATCCAGCGTACATTCCATCCCAATCCCAAGCGCAATTCTCTTGGTAGGTTTTGGAGTTTACTTTACTATGGTTCCAGAGTTAAAACACATCCTCAGGGTGACATCACTTTCCGTATAAACCATAGTTGTGTTTTTGATATGTTTAAGATTTTTGAAGTCCGTAGTGCTTTCCACTAAGAGTCTCAGCCAAATTATTGGAGCACCTCTCTGCTGACCGGAATTTTTTTGGTGTCAACGATGCTTCCTTCCTTACATGCGAATGAATTATCGGTTTTGCTACCTTCTGGCAAAATACAATATTTAGGTATATTCTAGGGCAATACTATTTTCCTTGTCAGCCGGATGAGCCATTTCTGAAGTTGGTATTGAATTTTAAATTTCGTATTTAGATTCCGAAGTATTTTTGTGTTTCATATCTTTTTAAACTTTTACTAGTTTTTTTTGCTTTATGGCCAGCTACATCCTCAATGTAATTTTTCTTTGAACTTTCACAGGTACAGGATATGCTAAAAATGGAACAAATTGCTTTATAAATCACTTTTACAATTGTAAACCTTGGCAGATCGGGAGATGATTTGACATACTTTTTACATCATCTATCTACATGCACATTCCACTTTCTATCTATCCACACTTCCAGGATTCTTAGTTCCTCAGCCTGAAATATCGGTTCTCCATGTAAACCGGCAAAGCTTTCTTCGTTCTTTTTCTTTTGGTAAAGGACGCGCGAGTTATTTGGGGTTGAACTCATATCAAAAGTACAGCAGTACACTTACCACCTAATTATGTATTAGGTTGAACATCTTTCGGCATCTGGTGGCTCATCTTGTGAACAAGAAAGTTAGGTGGCTGGATCGCTCAATATCTACATTTCTGGTAGCTGGGGTTATTATAATAATAAACTAATATTAGCTACCAGAAGGTAGCTCAACATTTTACTTATTATTTTTATCTAAGATTTTCATTGAGATGACAAAGTTACTGTCACTAGTTCAAGTGTTTAGAGCACTGGCGTATTGAGCCGAAGGTCGTGGGTTCGAACCCCGCTCGTGACACTAACTTTTCCATCTCAATCAAGACCTTAGATAAAGAATAATTAATGTAAATAATAAATATGGTCAATTATGACCGCTAAACATATATGGATTTACATATTGCTCAATACCTTTTGTTTTAAGTGACTCAATATCGTATGCATGAGAAGGTGAAAAAATATTAGGAAAAGTTTTTAAACATTTTATGTATCAGAGTTAACTATCTTATAATCATGTTGGCCAATTTATGAATCAGGTGGTTGGCCTTACGTATCCGTTGTCTTAATATCTTAAAACACTAGAGGGTGGCTCATTATCTATTGTATCTGGTTGATGATCATTATTAGGCTTCCGTATTATTTGGCTCAATATCTTATTTTACCAGGGTATTGTATCAGCACGCCTAATATCGTATATACCATAATTATAAGATCCTGGAACATAATCAATATTCTTAAATGAAAAATAAACGTTAAATAAATAAAAATAAATGTTCTTAAATAATACGAGTACCGAGACAGTATAAACAACCGGTTGATGGTCTTAGCAGTTCCATTATTATATCAAGGGAATAACAACAGGAGTTCTGTCGCATATGTCAAAAGCACACATTTTTAAATGTCATGTTAGCAGGTTTCCGTTACTAAGAACAGGTTCTTTGCACATACGTATATTATATAAACATATTTATGTTCTGTTCACGATTGTATTAACCAGAATGAAGAGCTCATTTAGTATTTTTTTTCGAACACTCTGGATCAAGATATGGTCTTGAAGAAGAAAGCAAATTTAGTTGTTACTACCAAGCTTTCGACATATTTTAAGGTCATCATCAGTGGAAAACAACCTTAGATATGTCTAAATTGACATAAATCTTTACAGGCGATGTCAGATTTCCTCGAAGACCGACTCAGTCCCAAAATTCCCAATTCTTTAAACTGTTTAGGGACTATAGGTCCATAAAGTTGTATAGTATGACTTAAAATGGCCATGTCGTTTGTTACCTTTTGAAGTTTCAGTTTTCAGTGTTAGAAGTATGGACCACTTTTTCACTTAAGAACACTCTGGATCAATATATTGTCTTGAAGAAGAAAGCAAATTTAGTTGCTTCTGCCAGCTTTCGACTTATTTTAAGGTCATCACCAGGGCAAAACAACCTTAAATATGTCTATGGATTGAATATATCTTTACAACGATATCAATTGTCCCTTAAGATCGACTCAGTCCCAACATTGCCAATTCTTTAAACTGTTTATGAACTGCTGGTCCATAAAGTTGTGTAGTGTGACTTAAAACTGCTATGACGCTTGTTACCTTACGAAGTTTCAGTTTTCACAGTTAGAAGTATGGACCACTTTTTCACTTAAGAATACTCTGGGTCAAGATATTGTCTTGAAGAAGAAAGCAAATTTAGTTGCTACTGCCAAGCTTCGACCTATTTTGAGGTCATCACCAGGGCAAAACAACCTTAAATATGTCTGTAGATTGACATACATTTTTACAGGCGATTTCAAATTTCCTTGAAGATCGACTCAGTCCCAACATTGCCAAGCCAAAAGAATTGGTATTTTTTGTTAGTCACATGTGTATGTGGAAGGTGTTTCATATATATTGCTAGTTCCTGTTACTTCGAGTCAGTTAAACAAAGTCAGTTATATTGGTAATGAACTAAAAACACTTCCTGGTACATTACATACAAGTCCCTGCCGATTTTAAACCCCCTGAATATATATAAAGGGCTTTTAATTACTGTTTAAAGTGTACCAATTTGGTCTGTTTTGGATGGTCTGTTTAGAATGAACATACAAGCACATCTAAGTCTAATTACCTACATAAACTTTTTAAGGAGGTATAAGGAGGACAGGAAGAATTAAGTAATATTTACAATTTTGCCCGATACATTTGATTTGTACTACATTTTTATAAGCCGTACGTATTGGGTTGTCCGGAAAATAATGCAGGATTTTAAGTTTTCATTAAAAAAAATCTATATAAAATATTCTGTTTACGTTTACAGGATTACTCATTTGTATGAATGTCAACACTTATTAATCCTCTTCCAAATGATATTGTTTGTTTACCTCTGTAGCATTCCGCTACTTGGAAATAATTCAGTCATCCTTATAATGTCAAAGCGAGAATTTCGTACGATTTTCTTTTACGAGTTTAAACTCGGCCGAAGCGGAGCCCAAACGGCTAGAAACATTAACCAAGTCTGGGGCGAGGGTTGTGTTAATGAGTGCACTGTGCAAAGGTGGTTTAAAAAATTTCGGGAGGGAGATTTCAGCCTTGAAGATGAAGAAGGTCGTGGAAGGCCTTCCTCTCTTAATGATGATGTTCTGCGATCAGTGGTGGAAGAAAACCCCAAAACAACTGTTCGAGAACTTGCAGAGCAACTCAAAGTCAGTAAAACGACCGTCGCTGACCACCTCAAGGCGATTGGAAAAGTGAAAAAACTCGAAAATTGGGTTCCACACTCATTAAACGATCGCCAAAAAAATCAGCGCTTTGATGTTTGTGCATCACTTCTTTGTCGAAACAAAAATGACCCATTTCTGGCCAGAATTGTTACATGTGACGAAAAGTGGATTCTCTACGATAACACTAGACGTTCTGGACAGTGGCTCGACAAAGGAGAAGCTCCAATACATTTTCCAAAGCCCCCAACTCATCAAAAAAAGGTAATGGTTACGGTATGGTGGGCTTCATTTGGTTTAATACACTACAGCTTCTTAAATCCTGGCGAAACCATCAATGCTGAATCATACTGTAACCAAATTAATACCATGCATCAGAAATTGGCAGTAATGAAGCCCTCTTTGGTCAATCGGAAAGGGCCCATTTTGTTGCATGACAACGCTCGACCACATGTGTCACGTGTAACGTCACAAAAATTATTGGAGCTTGGCTATGAAACTTTGCCTCACCCACCCTACTCTCCGGACCTCTCGCCTACTGACTACCATTTTTTTAGACACCTGGACCACTACTTACAACACATAATATTCAAAAATCAAACGGAACTGGAAAATGCATTTATTGACTTTATCAATTCTAAAAATTCTGAATTCTACTCAGACGGAATTAATAAGTTACCAACACGTTGTATGGGAAATTATTTTGATTAAAGAACATTGCTTTAAAGTAACTAGTTTCTTTTTTTTTGTTTAATACCAAAATCCTGCATTATTTTCCGGACAACCCATACTTACAGATTTTGTATACACCGTATTTTTTTAAATAACAGCCATTTTTTAAACACGCACTTAAAATGGGAAACCGTAAAGCTGTGAAGGCTCCATCAGGTTCATTTTAATTAAGAATATTAATATCCAAGGCTTTCAAATAATTAATTGGAAATCTTAGACGTTTCACGATAATTTTAGCTAATTATTACCAAAGGGTTAGAAGCTTGTTCAATTTCAACAATAACTGTTTTCATTGTTTCTTTCTCCTAACTGAGAAGCGCTTTTTTATTCCCAGTATGCACAATATGTACTGTACGCCAATATTGTAAACTAGGATTACACGAACGTCTGCTGATTGATCTTGTTATGTGCTCCTGTTACTTTGGTCAATATGGCACATTAGGTTTCGATGAGCTCCTGAATGATTTCGATATGTATTGAGTCCATTACCCTCCCTCTCCTACTGTAAAAATATGGTAATAGGCTGCGATTACGAGGAATCAGGCGGTTAAGACAGAGTCGAAGCTCGATTTACCAATAACGTCTGTTTATTTGTAGTAAAGCAAAATCCTGCGTATTTAAAGGTTACGTATTGTATTTATTGAAAGTTATCGTAAGATTACCGCAGTACGCTGTTTATTAGGTGTCAGGGGGATTTCTAACATTTTTTAGCTACGTACTAATTGAATCCGCATACTGTGAGGTTACAGGAGGATAGGAAGGCAATAGGAGTTCAATTTTCCAGCTTTGTTTACCTTCCGATGGTTGTTCACTGCACTGTTCACTACATGTACGTGAATAACATCTCACAAAAGCTATATTCTTCCTAATCTATGTATTTCCTAATCCTGATTAGATTGTATAGATAGAAAAGATGAATAGTTTTTCCTATCCTGATACCACTCTCCTGATCTGGAGGTACGTGTATGTATATGGATAGAAGAGACCTATAGTTTCTAACTAATAAAGAAGTTATTGTCATAACATTATTCTAATTTAAACTCACCTTATCAGGATATTAAAACCGAGCTGTAGTGCTAAGTATGACGTGGCGATTATAATATTCATTTATTGGGGTTTATATGGAAGGAACGTGACGGAACGCAGAGAACACGCGACGATCGGTTTTCATTGTCAGGTGGGACAGCGAGACTAGGCGGACCGCGGGCGGAACGATGCCGAGAGCCTCCCACCCGTTTCAGGTGGGGTCGAGATGGAAGGGGCCGGCCCAGTACTGAGTACCGCTCAGTCGTCCCGTGCTCTGCCAGGGTGAGGAGCCGTCCAATCCCGAAAAACCACCGCGCGACTCAGTCGGAGTACCTGTGGCATTTTGGTTGCTTCGGTCCGTTTTCTATTTTTAATTTCGCACCGTTTGCCATTTAAGCCCGACGGAAGAGAAAGATGCCGAACAATTTGCAGGTGAGACTACTCCCTAAAAGTGCGTAATGGGAACCGCGAGGATAGACGGTAGTTTCTCCTGACGAGTGGACTTTTCGATGATAAACCTCCTGTCTCTTATCAAGACAAATCTATACAGGTGTCACTCGAATAAAGGAATTCCTATACTAAACATTTTTTCATTACACGGTTTAGAACAGATTGTCCAATCAGCATGCGTGTGGTCTGCTAGTCAACAAATTTCTTTTTTCATTGACCGACTGTCGTGTAATATGGGCAATGTGCCTAAACTCGGCCGAATACGGCGAAAATAGAATGACCAGGTGGCTTTCTGACGGAACTTGAACTTTGTTTATTTATTAGCATCATTATTGGCCGAAGGCCAGAGGAGGAAGCGACAATCAGCGGACCCAGCCGTTAAAAAAGCTTCTCTATTGTATATCGGGTATACCTTGTTAGCCTAATTTGATCAAACTGCGTCATCAATATCATCTCCTTTATTATTTCTACCATCCCCGCATCTTATAGCGAACAGAAAGACATACCATTCATTTGATAATAGTAGGAAGAGAGATGAGCGTGATAGTTTCAGTTTGATAAAAGAGAGATGAGAGATATAACGAGCCATGAAATATGAATTTAATTGATAGAGGAGGCAAGGCGAGAGATTAAGGTTGATGATAGAGTTCGATTTACATTGAATTGATGTGAAAGAGAACTAACTAAAAAGAGTGTATTAATGGATAAATGGGAGCTTTTTTAACCCAGGGATCGCATTTATAAAATTGATAAAGAAGAGCCATTGGGTTAGTAGAGTGGAGAGATTTATGTATAGAAAAGAGATACTGGGATTGTTAGAATAGAGAGATTGACAATGATGTAGAACTCCATTGTAATTTGTAGAAATAGGAAATTGATATGGCCAGAGAACAGCCATGGTATTGATAAAGTGGACATATGTTTATTGGTAGAGAAGTCTCATTGGTTTTAGTAGAGATGGGTTATTGTCATTGATAAGTAAACAATCCTATAAACAGATAGCGAAAGGCAATTGATATTAAAGATGGTCGATTAAATTGAGAGAGGCTGTGTTTAATATAGTCAGATCGAAACCAGCAGAACGTTGAAATTCTGATTCCGGTCCGCCAGTTTTCGCCAATCAAATCATAATTAAAATACACGTCCGCATTTAGTCTTGTTCTAGGAATCCGCCCGGATGAATATAATCTGTTCGAAGTTGTGCTCCGGGCTTGTAAACACTTTGGTTATGGTAATTCTACCGGCCTCGTATTTTGTAAACATCGGCCAGCGGCCGTCTGTAGCGAAAAACTTAGAACCCCTACTGGAAGCAATCCGGGGATTTTTTTCCCAACTAGTTATCTATCTCGATCTGAGGTTGGAACCCGGAGAGGTTTGGCATAGGCTGATAAATTTATAGGTTTTAACATTACTGGTAACTTTTTAGGTTGTTACCATCTCTGGGCTGATTACATTGTAGGTTATAACTGACACGGTGTTAACAATTTAGAGCTTTTAAATTACACTGGATTGGCAACATAATACAAAGTACGTTTCGGAGTTGACAACTTTATAGGTTACGATATGATCTATTCGGGTGAATGACAACATTAGAGATTATAACTTACTTAATTTTAACAAATCTTTAGGTTATAATCGACATGGTGTTAACAATTAAAAGGTTTTAAATTACATCGGATTGACAGTATAACAGGACGTAATCGTTTCGGGGTTGATAACTTTATAGGTTATGATAAGTCCTATACGGGGTGAATTACAACATTAGAGATTACAACTTACTTTGTGTTAACACATCTTTAGGTTGTAATCGGCATGGTGTTAACAATTAAGCGGTTTTAAATTACTGGATTGGCAACATAATAAGTCCTCGTTTCGGGGTACAACTTTATAGGTTATGATTTGACATTCGGGGTGAATTACAACATTGTAGATTATAACCAACTTAATGCTAACAAATGTACAGGTTATAATCGACATGGTATTAACAATTTAGGGCTTTTAAATTACACTTGATTGGCAACATAATACGAAGACATTTTGGGGTTGACTACTTTATAGGTTAATTACAACATTATAGATTATAACCAACTTAATGCTAACAAATGTATAGGTTCTATTCGACAAGGTGTTAACATTTTAGGGCTTTTTAAATTACACTGGAATGGCTACATAATACGAAGACATTTCGCGGTTGACAACTTTATAGGTTATGATACGACATATACGGGGTTAATTACGACCTAATAGATTATAACCTACTTAATGTTAAAAAATGTATAGGTTATATTCGACAAGGTGTTATCAGTTAAGAGGTTTTAAATTAGTGGATTAGCTACATAATAAGACGTACGTTTCGGGGTACTTCTTTATAGGTTATGATAAGTCATTATAGATTACAACATTATAGATTATAACCTACTCGGTGTTAACAAATATATACGTTATAACCCCTATAGGTTATATACAATTCGATTCGCTGAACTTCCTGGGGATTCGGAAAGAAAAGCGGTTTGGTTGTTTAATCGGTTTTGTAATAAAAAATGATATTGCTTATTTTGACACAATTAACCCCTGACTGAGAATGCATTTGGCGCAGTTTCAAAACGCAGAAGATTTTTTTTTTAAATTTGTGACTATCCGTTCGTGTCTTTCAGCTGCTACATGCACGTACGGATTTAGAAAAATCCCGTAAAATGTGTTTATTTCTTAGTAAAAATAGATTTGAAGGGAGCAGAAGATAGACGCATTACAAGACGCATTTTGAGGTTGGCGGTTATTGAAATGTGTGCTGTCTTTCTCCACTATTCTCAATCAGCATCGCCCACAAAATCTGTTTTGCATATTTCCATAATTTGCAGAAAGAAGAAATAAAAGTGAAACAATGATTATAATCTTCCTGAAAACTGTTCACGTATATATAATTTTTTAAAAATAAAAATACAAAACTAAATATAATAATTGGTTAAATAGTTAAAACGTAGATGGTATGAACTGAATTGAGATTATCCGATGACGTGAGTTTTTTCAATATCAGGCCTCCCTGCATTCCATGGATTACTGGCGTGTGCGGCTTGAAGCACGAGCCTCGTCATCATGACGCTTTACGATCATGAATGACCACTTGAATTGTCGATTGTCTAATATCACGCCTCCTGCCGCTTATTGTCGTGGAAATTGCGCTTAAATAAGGACTTACTTAATTTTCCACCTACAGAATTATAAAGCATGACGAGATAACAATAAACCAGATACGTACAAAATAATGAAATTTTACATTAAAAATAACTTTCTTTAAATTAATTATTCTTTTTATGTAAGGCCTAGGTTGGGATGAAAAATTTAGTCTCATGAGCGGGACCCGAACCCACGGACCTTCGGCTCAATACGCCGCTGCTCTAAGCACTTGAGCTATCGTGACGTCGATCGCGAAGGTCGTGAGTTCAAATCCCGCTCATGACACTAACTTTTTCAACCCGTGGCACTTACTTTTTCAACTCAACTATACCCTTACATAAAAAGAATAATTAATTGAAATAATATGGCCAGTTAGACCACTAAACATAAATGGATTAAAAATCACGTTTTTGTGAGAAAAAATTAAAGAATACAGCCTAAAAGCTATTGAAATGTATGCTTCATAGGTTATTTCAAGTCCTTATTAACACGAAAAATGGACATAAAAAACTTCTCATAAAAAATCTCATGATTGATGAATGATGATGAATTGAATTGAAAAAAAATGTTGATGTACAGTTTCAGCAAGTATTGTGAGTAATTAAGGTTCAAATCCCCTGTCTGCTGTTTTACACACATTTTTTCAGTTTTGTAATTTTCATTCTTGTAAGTTGAACGAAGCTTTCTTCATCCTGAGCGTTTTCAATTTCCGGCAGCTCTGACACCTGAAATTTTCCCTTAAACGTTTTCCTTAACGGATTAAATTGTCAAGGGAGGTAGACGAATTTTACTCGGCCTTAATAAAGCGAAATCTGCAAAGTTT
Organism: Cimex lectularius; assembly: GCF_000648675.2. Lineage (NCBI taxonomy): Eukaryota > Metazoa > Arthropoda > Insecta > Hemiptera > Cimicidae > Cimex > Cimex lectularius. Next base: position 251,334 of record NW_019394173.1, on the reverse strand, counting down.
TCCATCAGAATCTTAATATTTCAGTCAGTCCCGCTTTAACGGAGTGGCGATCATGATTTGCGATAGTAAACAGATAAATTAAGCATAAATTATTTTTAGGACGTCGGTTACTTAGTCGTTTGGGGTCTAAAACCAGTCCAGGCGGTTTAATAATAAACTCACCAATCAATTTTGAAGTTTGACCTTTATAGAAAATAGTTGTTTTCTGCCTCTATTATTGCCAATTAGACATTTCGATTTACCACCATTTGAAATTTATTTACAAGGAAAAACATTTCTTTCGTATGTAATGGACTACGTTGTAACTCGTTTTTTTTTCCGTTTGAAAACATAATTTTCTAAGTAACGTCTGGTCCGTCTGGCCTCGCTGTTGGCCTGTAGTCGGATCGTTTCAAACGTGGACGTTTTACGTATTCAGACCAGATGAGTTGTACGTGGAAAGAAGTTCCATTGCGAGATACCTTTTATAAACGCGACGTGCATTACAGAGCGAAAAGTGCGATTTGTCTGTTGTAATTTTGTAAATGAAGGATTTACAAAAGGTTTTTGTTCAGTTTTTCTCATCGCCTAATGAAATAGTGTATTTACTTTCATTAGTTTAGCAACTTAATTGGCTTTTATTAAGGCATAGATATTAAAATTTTTATAGGCTATGACCTATATGGAAATGTTTTAGGTTATCTAAACGTAATTGTGATTTTCGTCGGCTATAACCTAATAGGCTGAATAAATTTGAAGGTTATAACCTAGTCGAGGTTAGCTACTTTATGTGTAATAAACTTTATGGGTTTATAACACTTTATAACAGTTTGTAGGGTTATAACATTTAAAATCAGCAAAAGAGGGACCTAATAATTTGGTTTAATACCTTACAAAAATGTTTAGGAAAATCAGCAAAATGTTTAGGATAGCTAGACATTGAACGTTTTAGTTCGTTAGCAACTTTATGATTCGAAGTTCAACAATTTTTAGGTTAGAACCTGATCGAAATCAACAACATTATAGGTTATAACCTTTAGTAGGTTGACAACTATATATGATATAACGTTCTCGTTGTTCAAAACTTTATAGGTTATAATATAACTTTCTCAAGGTTACCTTTGTTATTATAGGTTAGTTATAATAAACTATATTATAGTTTAGGGTAACTAGACATTGAACTTATTAAGTTCGTTAGGTGCTTTTTAATTCGAAGTTCAACATTTTTTAGGTTAGATCCTAATCGAAATCAATAACGTTATAGTTTACAACCTTTATTAGGTTGATAACAATATATGTTACAACGTTCTCGTTGTTAACAACTTTATAGGTTATGATATAACTTTCTCCAGGTTGCCATTTTTATTATAGGTTAGTTATTGAATCAACGAATTTAAAAATACTTTAGTCTTTCTTGAAGTTTACCAATTTACTGGTTATATTATTTATTTGGTTCAGTACTTTATCCCTTCCACGATCTGGCGAATACATTCAAAGATTAAATTCCTTTCCCTTCATCCTCCGCGAAATCTATTTTTAACTGTTTATATTAGGATTTTTACGAGTAGAAAAAGTTTATTCTTAAAACTATTCATTCTTTCTTGTGCTTCGTGGTCCGGAGGTGGCTTCCGGCCAACCCTTGACCTTTTGGGTTCCCACTACTAATTATTTGACCTTTGTACTGACTCACAAATATGATCAATATTAATTGCTGGTGCCACCTTTGCTGGGTGATATTTTATGCAGAAATGTTATTTGTGAAGAAATTGTTTGTTAATTAACTTCATTGTTATTAGAGTTGTATCAAATATTATTTAAGAATTCAAATTCGTGACCGATTGTTTGATTCTACAGTTAGTTTTGTTTGGTTATACACTTAAATTTTTCCACTCTTATTCGAAATCAGAATATAACTCGGTCTGAATCGCTTCCAAGTCCTTAAATATAGCCTCATTCAGAAGCCGTCTCCCCATTATATAAAATTCTTTGAGTTTATAATCCGCAATCCGAAATTGGAAAATAACCCTTCTAAATACGTCCTTTTAAACAATCGGGAAAAAAAAGGATTGTACTCATATTAGGCCGGATTTGACGGAGATGTACCGGTCTTTACCTCGAGAATTATACGTTTAAAGAGGAAATTTAGTAAAACTCTCTATCCTGCCATTTTCATAATTTCATATTCATGGATAAAAAAGAGTAAAACAAGGGGTAAAATCGACCCCCCCCCCCCAAGCACCCAATCCCTCTATTCACGATTGAGGATAAGAAGCCCTTCTACGCCCTTGATAAAAATGCGCTATAAGTAATTTTAAAATAGTCAATAATAAAACTGATGAATGGCTTCCATGGTCCGCCTTGTTTCGCTTGATCACAGAGGTGCAGTTCAAAAACGCGAAAATCCTTTCCTCTATTGTGGAATACGAGAAACAGGATCCATACGTTTTTGTAAGGTTTCCGAGAGCGTTTATCTAATATACATAAATACTGAGATATTGCTGCCTAAGATAACAAAGAGTACATAAACGGGATAAAACAGAGATGTATTTTGATAATCGATTTTTAGAAAAGATCGATACTTGTAAACCGACTTCATTGTTGTGGTTTGTAACAATGGAGTTCACTAAAGGATGGTTATCTGTACTCTATATATAACCAGTATCGATACATGTAAGTTAGGGATAAATATAACATGGTTATATTGATTATTTAAGAATTATCAGGTCTAGATATGGCCAAACAAAGCATTGAACTAGACGTGGACCCCATTTTTTTCTTTCATCAGTCAAATCCTTTTTGAATTTTTTGAAATTATATTTTTCACAATAACGAATGTACAAAGATGAAGAGTAAGTTTCCATAACGATTAGCAATGGTTAAACATTTAAAATTGGAATAAAATATCATGCCCAAAGTTGAAAGGATTATGCACAAGTTAGTTAAATTTGTACGTAAAAAATAACTAACATTGACATCTTTCATACATCGAATTGGTATATTGAATCTTTGTTTTATTGAATTCCTTTGCTGTACTGAAGATAGGTACATCGCATATCGATTAACTTGACATAAAGAATATCGATATATTTGGTTAATCGAATAACGTTTTATAATTTGAATAAAAAGTATCGATACATTTGTTATATCGAATAACAATTTCTTTTATGTAACAAAAATCGATATATATATATATATATATATATATATATGGTATATTGAATTACTTTGATGTACTGAAGATCCATATATCGGTATATCGCATATCGATTAACTTGATGTAGAGTGTATCGATATATTTGATAATGTAATATGGTCTTACAATTTGCATGAAAAGTATCGATACATTTGTTATATCAAATAACGATTTCTTTGATGTAATAAATATAGAAATTATGGTATATTGAATTCCACTGATGTACTGTATATCGATATATTCGGTACATCGCATATCGATTAATAACTTGATGTGGAGTATATCGATATGTTTGGTTACTTATCTGTATATTTTTTGTTGTTGAAAAGCATCGATACATTTGTTACATGAAATAACGATTTCTTTTATGTAACAAATATCGATATTTATGGTATATTGAATTCTTTTGATCTACTGAAGATCCATACATCGGTATATTGCATATCGATTAACTTGATATGGAGTATATCGATATATTTGATTAATATAATATGGTTATGCTTGTACAGAAGATACATTGCTTATATAGAATTAACGATTTCTTTTAAGTAACAATTTATTGAGGTTTATTGAGTTCCTTCGATATGCCAAAGATCGATGTATTCGGTACATCGCATATCGATTAACTTGATATAGATTATATCGATATATTTGATTACTCTAATATCGGTATACTTTTTTGATGAAAAACATCGATACATTTGTTACATTGGAATAACAATTTCTTTGATGTAACAAAAATGGTTATCGATGGTATATTAAGTTTCTTTGACGTACTGAAGATGGATGTATCAAATATACAATTAATATAAACAGTATCGGTACATTTGTTATATCGAGTAACCATTTCTTTGAAGTAACTAATATCGATGTTTTCGATATGACGATTTTGGACTTTTGATGAATTAAAAAGTATGATATCGATTACCAACATCATTGGTAAACGAATTTCAATATATTCCGTGTGTGAAATATTGATTTATCTGGATATCGAATTTTTTAACGATTGCATTGACAATTCACGTTACGTCTTTCTTTCCTGTGTTCGCTAGGTTCGATGACTTCGAAAACTTAGTTTTTTACAAAGGCGCTTGTGTAATAGTTTGAAATATTCAAGATTGGAGATGATCAGCAGTGACAAAGATGGCCGTTTGATCATTATCGATCGTTTCAACCTTGACCCCGTCGGGAAGCCGCCGTGCAAATAGGACGGGGTGATAAATATCATAGGGTCCGTTAAGCCTCGCTCTTGTTTCTCTACTCTCTTTTAGTGATAAAAGCACAACTAAAAATGAGCTTAAACTTGCAGAAAAATCTCAGGCCATTGTGTTTGTGTCTCGTTCTCTCCTCTAATCCTTTTTATCCCTCCGTTTACCATTAACAGTCATCCTGTTTGTTTCGGTACCACTTTCAAGAACCTTGGAATTGTACTTGACCAGACCTTATCTCGGAAACCACATGTTTTCCAGATCTCCCGCCTATGCTTTTCCAATCTCCATCAGTTCCGTCGTGCCAGTCAACTTCTCATTAGTATCCGTAAACGCCTAGTTTCCTCTCTTATTCTGTCATTCTTTGACTTGGATATGTGGTGTACGGGTGAACCACTGGGCATCTGGATGATAGACTTAATCGGTTAATGAATTGTTTTGTGCTCTTTATTTTTGACTCTCCTACGAGATCCTATGTGGCTGATTTTTACTTCAGCTTGTTGTGGTTATACCCCTCCCACCGCAGCCTATACTTCCTTGGTTCCTTCCTTTACAAAACAATATCTTCCCACTCCCCTCTTTTTATATACGATATCCTAACCTTTAGATCTTCGGTACACAACCGTCATACTCGTTCTAGCTTTTGTGATCCTCCTAAACTACTGCTCACTCTATCTGCGTCCCTTCCCTTCCCACCTTTAAGACTCGTCTAATTGATATGTACTTCAGCTTGATGTGGTTATACCCCTCCCACCGCAGCCTATACTTCTTTGGTTCCTTCCTTTACAAAACAATATCTTATCACTCCCCTCTTTATATATATGATATCCTAACTTTTAGATCTTCGGTACACAACCGTCATACTCTTTCTAGCTTTTGTGATCCTCCTAAACTACTGCTCACTCTATCTGCGTCCCTTCCCTTCCCACCTTTAAGACTCTCTATTTGATCACCTCCTATCATTGCACCAGTTGTCCTAATTGAAAAATTATTATTAAATCGTTCATTTTCTTGTTTCTTCTTAAATGTACTATACGCATTTTTCTGCTTTGTCTGGCAGTCCAAGGGTCCGCTTGTTCTCGCTTGGTCTTCTTGCGTACTATCGTTCTTTGTTATATTTTGTTTTTATATTTGTGGGCGAAATGTAATGTTTCCACGGCTTTATTTGGCCGGACTCCAGAGCTGGAACGACGTCGGGGCCATTGATCCATGTCGCGGCCGCCTCGGCGTCACAGTGATCTTTGTGATAAGCAGAAAATGTCGGTCAACAGCTAAAAAGGTTAAATACGTAAAGACGACGGGAAAGCCATGTTTTATTAACTGGAAAAACTCAATCAGGATTGATTTCCAATAGATCAATCAATTATTTATCAGACCAGACATCTTGTCGGCTGGTTCGTTTATTGTTCAATGAATAAAAATGTCATTCATTCATTAAATTTGATTGAAATAATCGGTTTAGAAAGAGTCAAAATATATTAAATTTATTCCCGTCGAATGCTTAAATGTATTTATGACTTCTATGTCGATTTGATCCATGTAAAACCATTACTCGTTATGCCAACAATATCGATCGATTTAAAAAACTTAACGTCCTTGTTTTTAAAGTAAATAATGCAAACGAATGTGATTGTCAATAACGTATTTTCTACTTTTTTAAAAATACTTTATCCACGGTTTTGCCACAACATGACACTTCGCTTGTAAACTGTTTCGCATGGAAAACTTCTGTCTCATCATTCTCGGTGTGGTAACGCGGTTTTCCCACCCGGAGGCACCAGTTTTCAATTATTCGCGTTTGCCGAGGGGCGAAGAGCGAAGGGCGCATCGGATGAGAGAGAGGCGACCCTTTGTAATTGCATTTCTAAGAACTGGGTCGCCCTTCCTTCAACCCTAGATATGGATCCGTCTGGATGACTTTATCTTTCGAAAGAGTTTTTTTTAGATCCTTTTTGCCGATTTCAATACAACGTTGACGAGCATAATTATAAGCTCCAAACCAATCTTGTCACGCGAATCTGACGAAAAAAGACCTCAGGGTGTTTTGATTTATGCTTCTGGTTTTTGTCATAGAAAATTGATTAGGGCGAGGTTGTCGCACAACTTTCTCCAGGGCCGCGTTTGGCCTGTGACCTAGCCGACTAATGGTCCAGGGACGAGGCTAAAAGCCGCAAAAGCCTCTTAACAAAATTTCCCACCGGAGTAGATGAAAAGTTTACTGCTTAGAATGTCCAGCAAATTGGCAACTTCGTGGGTCCTAACTCATAACCTTCTCGTCATTCAAATTTATAGGCTATAAAACATCAATCTATGGTTATACTTATGGGCCTGATAGGTTGACGACTTTGTGGGTTTTAACCTTCTTTGGGTTTAAAAATGATGGGTTATAACATTCATCAAGTCGGCATATTTTAGGGTTAAAACCTTCTCTGGATTCCTATTCATAGAAACTATACGTTAAATCTTAACCAAGTCGATAAATTTATACTAAAAGTGTATGTTAAAACTTTCAAAACAGGTAGTTTACAATCTTCAGGAGGTTATGAGTTATGATTTTTTACAAGTTGGCTACTTTTGGGGTTATAACCATCTTCAAACCATATAGGTTATAACTTCCAGCAGGTTGGTAACTTTGTGAGTTGTAGCCTTCTTCAAAACAATTATTCAGAAATCGTGAGATGATGTATGTTTGAGAAAAACATTTTCTTTGTCGTGCCAACACGACACGCAAGAATGGCACAATTACACAGAAGACAAACGCTTTGAGCCCTGACGATGATCTCAATAAAGATCGAAACGTTGGCACGATAAAGAAAATGTTTTTCTGAAACCTATATCACACCAGACCGCATCTCACGATTTCTGAATAATTATCGATTAACGGCCACTAATCACCACACACTTCTTCAAAACCTTGTACGTTATAACGTCGAGGTTGTGTGGTAACTTTTTTCAAAACCTTACCGGCATTAAATTCGAAAATTATAATTTACATTCGGATTTTTATGTTATTATTTAATTTCATGTACCTTAATAACTCATTTGTAACTGAATATTGCTTATAGGGGGGGAAAAACTATGGAATTCCTTTAAGTTTATATTTCCTTAGAAACAGGCTGGTGAAATAGCGGAATGTGGCGTCCGTATATTTATTACTTTACAATTTAAAACAAATTTGAAATGAATGGTAAAGTTCCTAAGTATTACGATACCGGCTGGCGGGAAAATGTTCACGATTTGAAGACATGTTGTTTTCGATATGTCATGCTATCCTGCTGTCATGTTTTGTCATATCTCGATTTTCCTCCCCGTCGAGTGAGGTGTAATTTTCTTTCTTTCTTTTTTCCCGCCGAACGTATGTTGTGTAAGAAAAGCCGGGCTCCCCGGGCTTAGAAACTGTATCGAACCAACTCTCACTTGGTTACAGCCCTAAAGGGGAAAATAAAAACAACCGTTTCTAGATCCATCGAAACATCATGTTTATATGCGAGTGTGCACACGTGGGTAATCTAATCCTTGGCCACGGCAGATTATTTCCCCTTAATCCGTTCAATTAGCTGAGACTGATCCATTTATCCACCCAACGTATATCCAGATTGATGGTCATGTTTCCTTTTTATAATTTATATTTCTATATGTCTATATAATTTCCGAGCAGTTAGTAATTTTTCTAAAACTACATACAGGCTTTAATCATTTATTAGCTCATGCATAAAAGTACGCACAGACTTAATTTTGGTATTAATGCACGTCAGATGGCCGAGTGGTCAAGGTGTCCGCCTCTTATATGCCATGCTAGCGGTCCTTGGTTCGATCCCGGCGTTGCCCATGATTTTTAAATTGAAAACAATATGAAAAATGTATTGTAAAGTGGTTTGGCCTCTCGTCCACATCACCCAATGGATAGTTAGACCCTCCTGTAAGACAGGAATTATTTTACTTTAGTAAATTTATGCATAAGTGCAATTTTCAAGAAAGATCAAAGTGCCATATACAAAGGACGCGCAAAGTAGCCAGCATGCGTATAGTATTTGTGTACTCCAGAATGGTGATCTTACCCTCCTTGGGCACATCACGTATAGATCCGAACCGTATGACCAAGATACGTCAGACAAGCGAGACATGCCGGACCCAAAAATTGATTATGCTAACATTTTACCAAACGGTTAATAGTTTCTGACCTAAAAGCGGGACCATACGAGCTGTTTTGTTCGTCCCACTATCTAATAGATCATTAGTTGAATACCACGACCTTTTAAGGGCCGCTGGAAATACGATTGGGACTTGTAAGTCCCTTTTGTCACGCAACCCGGACTTTTAAAAGTTGTTCAACTTAATTTGCTGAAATTGCTCTGGGAGAGAGAGAAAAAAACAACTCAAGAGTCGTTCGGTGGTTGTTTTCCCTTAAAAAAATGAACAGTACCCTTGTCAAATTTATTATCTCGAGAATAGGGCAGATACGTGTTTCATTAATAAACAAAAAAATGCAAACACAATTCAATTTTGACGTGATTACATGCAATAATTTTAATACAGTCATTGAGATCACGCCATAAAAATAAACATTACGGTAAGATTTCTTGTTTTCGGTCCGTACCGCCTCGCTCTTTTCAGTCGTATTGTTTATGAAACGCATCTGCTCAATCCGTTGCGCAACGACTTATTGCAAGATTTTATTGGAATTCTATTTAATTAAATATCATCGGCCCAAGGATTTGCCGATAAGGAGACGAGAATTATAAAGAAAACAAAAACATTTTAATTATCTACGCATGAAATGAAAAATCGAACAATCTTATAGAGTTCATTTTTTAAAATTTTGTACATAAATGTACATGCTTTAATTGCTTATGCTGAATGATTACAAATACTTGTACGTGTACCATAAATGAGTAACTCATGCGTGTACGCCGTTTACATGCCTTACCGTTAAGGGCCCGTCGCACCATCCTCGGTTTCGGTCATAATTTGAACCAAGTTCAGAGAAGGGAACGTTGCAACATCTATAAGCTGGGAACACATTTACCCTATGCAACGCTACCCGGTGCCTTGTCAGGTTTTGGTAGGGTATGCACATCTATGCGACGTCAAGCAAGTCACCCAGCGTGTATCACAAATCAGTATCGCAATCGCAACGCCTCTTTTGTTCTTAATGCATTATTTTGCGCAAAACCATGTAATAAATTGTTAGTTAAATTTTATGAGCACAAATACAATAAATGTAACATAATATAATATAATACAATATAATAATACAATCTTATGGAAAATCGGACTTTGGAATTGCGTGGGTAGCATCGGGTAGCGTCGAATAGCGTTGCATCGGGTTAGTGTGTTCCCCGCTTAAGGAACCACCGTTTAACTGATCCTAGTTCAACCACTAAGTAGAAAGCTTAGCAGATAACAATTTATTTATTTTTTTAAAAATACAGATCCTACCACATATATATGTGTAGATTTAATGTGTTTTGTTTTAAGCTTGTTTTGATCTGTCATGGTCAGAAGAGATGACGATGATCATGGATTTTGATGAAAGTTAATTTCAATTTCAAGAAAATTTTAATTAATTATTCTTTGTAAGGTCCTGGTTGAAATGAAAAAGTAATGTCACGAGTGGGATTCGAACCCAAGACCTTCGGATCAATACGGCCCTGCTCTTGAGCTATTGTGACTTCGATCCCCTCGGACACCAACTCCTCACCTCAACCTACCTTTCGAATTTTCCCCCCATTTTGCCATTTTTCAAATGTGTAATCAGGATTCGATTCTCGGCCACATACGAAGTGGCCACGGAGAGCTGTTAGAGAAGTTATACTTCGTTTTACTTATTAAATCCATTATTTTTAGTGGTCTGATTGACCAAATTACTTCTTTCAATTAATTATTCTTTGTATGTAAGGTCTTGGTTGGGATGAAAAAGTTAGCGTCACGACGGGATTCGAACCCACGACCTTCCGCTCAATACGCCGTGCTCTAACCACTTGAGCTGTCGTGATGAGCAGCGTCAATCAGACCACTTATTTAGTGGATTTAATACAAAATTTTCACCTTCCCCCGCCTGAGTTCCTTCGGGGTTAGATTGCTCTCTAGCCCGTTTGCTGTTCCTATCTCTAGTTTTTCATTTTGTATTGTAGCCGTTATAACCTCGACTATCTTTCTAGCTTCCTCGGCTGTTTTCCCCGACTATCGCCCTCAGGAACCATTTGGTCACGACTTAGACCCTTCTGAAGTGGATAACTTATTGTTTAAACAATAATCTAGCTTAGCCATTTTTTTGAGGAAAAAACCACGATGAATGATCACCATATTTCATATTTAATTAGGTTGTGAGATTAGTTTTAATGTAGAAAATCTCATAATTATGGTGTAAAAACCATGCTAGTGAATGAAATCCGATCTGGGCCGGGCGATTTCGCTTCTACACCCTCATAATTATCGCTTGGCTTTGATCATGCTTACGAATTAAATTATAACCCTTTTGCCGGGGATAATTTGGCCGATTTTCGGAAACCAAAAACCCCACTGATTCTAAAAATTATTATTTTTTTTTTAAGGGGAAATTCTCAGGGACAAGAATTTTGACTAATTTCCGTCTCTGAGGGATCACCCATACGTGGTACAAACCTAATGACAACATCCTCCACTCCGCCAGCCAGGCTACAAAGTCCCTGGGTTTCCTTTTGCCGAAAACTTGTAAATTGGCTTTTCCGCCTCCTTGGGAGATCCGTGGAAAATTGTCAGATCCTCGAATAAAAATTATCTACGATAATTTTTTAATGTATCGACCGTCATAAAGGCAACAATCCTTTATCGCACGTCGTATCAATTCAAATATTCATTTACTTTTTATAATATGGAATCGATCGGTTTGAAAACAATTAATCGGCTGGGCAAACTAGACGGTTTTCATTCGATCTGTTTATCCTAAACACGGTCTCATATATTCGTTTACACTAATGAAATATGTCCCAAATCGATCTGCCACCCCTCTCTACTAATGAATTCAAACGTTTCTTAACACGGAAACCCATTTTCTAATTAGTGTTAGTAGAAGTTGTAAGGGGGGGGACGAGTGATTAAGAGACCGTGGGAAGGACTTGGTAAATGATCAATTTGGGATTAGAGGCGATTTAATGAGATAATCGATTACATTCTGAAGTAGGAAATCGGAGAAGTTAAATTTTTCGATTTTTGGGCTGTTTGTTTTTTAAATTCTTTTTTCTTAAATAACTTCAAATTTAAAGCGTCACTTCCTAGATCTAACTAAATTAGATTATTTCAATTGAATTTATCGGGACGTCCAAACTGGGCATGGCCTTGATCAGGTGATCAGGGCGAAGGTGCATCAATGTGGAGGAGATGGTTGATCAATTGTACAAATGGCTTCTAATCAGCGTGGCCGCGCTTGTTTATCGAAACAATACAATGGCATCAAATTGGATCTGGCTGGAATCGTCTTATGTTATCAAAGTAATCGTGGCTAAACGAGTATATAGTTATGCTGGTTGATCACATCGTCCAATGATGTCAATGTGAAACTGAAAAACTGGTTGATCACCTCTTAAAAAGATGTGACCATACTATTCGATCGAACCATAAAAATGGCGTCCAAAAGGGTGCAGCTGAGGTTGTTGGTCAAATCGCCCAATGACGTCAAGGAATGACGATCAAATCCCCTAGAATAGGTGCGGCTATACTGTTTGGTTGAACTATAAAATTGGCATCAAAATGGGAGCAGCTAAAGTTGTTGATCAAATCGTCCAATGACGTCAAATAATAGACGTTGCTTTGCTGGTTGATGAAATCGTCAATGATGTCAATGCGTACCTGGCAAACTGGTTGTTGGCATCCCTTAATGTAATGTGGCTAGACTATTTTATTGAACCACAAAATTGACGTAAAATCGTCCAATGACTTCAAATAATAGACGTTGCGTTGGTGGTTTAGCACATCTTCTCATTAGACAGTTAGACCACGAAAATGACGTCAAAATGGGTGCAACTAACGCTTTTGATCAAATCTTCCATTGACGTCAAATATTAGACGTACTTTGCTGGTTGATCGTTCAATGATGTTGATATGAACCTGGCAAACAGTTTTTTTCAATCCCTTAAATGAGTGTGACTAGACTATTTTATGAAACCACAAAAATGACGTCAAAATGGGAACGTCAAATTATAGACGTTGCTTTGATGGTTTGGAAAATCGTCCAATGACGTCAGTGTTAACGTGATAAACTGATAGATCATATCCTCTTAAACAGATGTGGCTATTTGGTCGAACCATAAAAATGACGTCAAATTGGGTCCAGCTGAGACTATAGGTCAAATCGACCAATAACATCAATGCTGGCAAGGCAAACTGGTAGATCAAATCCTTTTGAATAGGTGCGGGTATACATTTTTGTTGAACCGTAAAATTGGCATCAAAATAGGAGCAGCTAAAGTTGTTGATCAAATCGTCCAATGACGTCAAATTAATAGATGCTGCTTTGCTAGTTGACCAAATCGTCCAATGATGTCATTGTGAACCTGAAAAACTGCTTGATCACATTCCCTTAAATAGATTTGACTGCTATTTAGTCGAACCATAAATATGGCATCAAAACGTCCAACGACGTGAAATAATAGACGTTGTTTTGATGGTTTAGCAAATCGTCCAATAATTTAAAATAGGCGTGACTGTGCTGGTTGGTTACATCATTCGCTAATGGCAAAGATATCGTGGCTACTTATTCAAATTTGAGTAGCTTCCTCCGCTAGCTTCATCCGTCCTCATGGAAAAGTGTTGGAACATAAAAACAAACGAACCTGACACGGATTTTCATATTTTATCCAATTGTTCAAAAAAACAAGCGGCGCGTCTAATTGACGTTAAAAGGGCACTCAGCTGAATTAAACAAAAAGCTCGCCCGGCGAGCGGGGCCGAAAAGGGAGAAAGGAGAGACGGGGAGAATGGGGAATTCGAGCTTTTAGACGGATTCGGTTCCACGTTGGCTTTTGAAAACATCGATGTTCTATAGGAACCCAATTAGACAATTGTTGCAACCTTGACCCCGGGGCCCTAAATCATAATGTTCGATCCCGCCAGATCCAATCTACGACAACCCGAATGGAAACGTTCCATTTCGATCCAGTCGGCTAAAGACTATTTCCGACGGAAATCATTTTGAAAACACAAAAAACAAACTGAAGTACCACACAAAGTAACCAACATTGGGTTATCATACGTTTGCAATATCGGTTGATGATGCTTTTTACACATGAGCGTATATAAACTTAGTGTTTTACTGCAATCACATAATTTTAGAACTTATACGTTATTGAATAATAAACCAAGTTTCAAGTCATTTCGTGAGTTTTTAGAGCGACACAAAATTCAGAGCTTAGAACTTGTCCACGATGTCATCACATGATGATAGATGGATTAACGAGATCTTTTCCGATGACATTTTTTTACTCTTGATGGACTTGATGGATGGAACATACTGGCACGATTTGAGGAGGGAAAAAGATTTTTCTTTTTACCAAGACAACTTGGTGGTGGTTCCGTTAGTAGTCTCTCTATTGTTTTCTAGTAAGATAAATGTTGATGGATATAAACTATTTCCCTAGTGCTTAAGTTCAAGCAGGTTAAGAGTGGATATTTCACCAAGACAAAGCCCCTGTCCTCACTTGTCAAGTTGTAAAAACTTGCGTGAACGGCATGGCAATAAACTGCCTTAAATGGACAGCGAAAAGTCCGGATTTGAACAAAATTTAGAATTTGTGGGGTGTTCTATCTAGGATAGTATTTCGAAATTACGAAATGGTACAAAACCGACTCCAAATTGGGCCAAAATTTGGTGGAATCAATGAAAAATCGTGTTTTTCCGTTAATAAAAAGGTCATACAAACTATTAACTTAATAATTTATTAACTCCAAAAAACAGTCCCAAGGTTATTGTTCATTGTTAAAATTCATTTTGTTTGAATTTAAATTTATGGATTTTTTGAGCTCTAATTTTTTTTTTTCAATTTTTAAATAGTCGTTATCGGAAAATCTGATTGAATAGACTATAATTTAAAGACGGCTAAACGGATTTTTACGGGTGGCAGACCATTTGAAAAAAAAAAAGGAAGAGGAACGTAGCTTTTTAACAATTTATATACCATAAAAATATATAAAATATTATTTTCAGGAGAATAATTAAATAATTTGTCATTGGTAGAGTGTGTAAAAGAAAAATTCGAAACTCCCGTTGTCCTTAATGTTTTTATTAGTGGGTGCACGTCTCACAAGGTTGGTAAATCACGAATTTGGACCAAACTTTTTTTTTGGTGATTCTACATTCCTATAGTATCCAAAGTATCCTCCAATTTTTGTGGATAGGCTTTGCCAATTTTTTTAAAAACTTCTAATTTGCCTTATTTTATTATTTTTATTTCGCCGTTCTACTTGCTCAAAATGAACTATGTGAACATATCACTTTACAGGACTTTTTATGTAGATTAAAAAATAAAAAATATAGTAAAAGCTAAAAAAGTTTATCATTACCAAAAAGCGTCTATAAAAACCAAATATTTTTCAAGTAAACCAGGTCATAAGAATTTTTTTCTCGTGAAACTAATATGGAATTCGGTTGTAGAATCTCCAGAGATCCATAAATATAAATTTTTGTTTGAATTTAAATTTAGCGATTTTTTCACCCCTAAAATTAATCCGATTTTTGATAAGTCGTTATCGAAATATCAGATTGAAACGGCTATAATTTAAAGACGGCTAAAAGGATTTTAATGGCGGGCAGACCGTTTGGAAAAGAGGAAAGTAGCTTTTTAACGACATATGTATCATAAAATCATATAAAACATTTCTATAAGGAAATAACACAAAATAGGAAATTTTTTTGCCAAAATAAACCTATTTTCTTTTTTTTAATTGAAATAATAGCCCGATTTTAATTTGAACTTGATAATTTCTTTAAAACGAATTATGAACCATGATAATCGGACCACTAGCTTTTGTTTGGACCGAACATTTTTTGGTACTTCTACACTCCAAAATATCGGACTCATATCCGCAACTTCTTGTGAATAGGCTTTGCTTTCACCAAGATGTTTTTTTTTGAAAATTGAAATTTTCCGTTTGTTAATATTTTTATTTCGCCATTCTACTTGCCCGAATGAACTGTGTGAATATATCATTTTACAGCATTTTTTTTTAATGTGAATTGCAATAAAAATATAATAAAAGCTATCAAGGTTTATCCTTAGGCAAACAATTTCTAAGGTCATATTTTTTTCCTTGAAACTACATGAAATTTTAGCCCTTCTAGGGTCCCCTAAATAGAAATTTTGGTTTGAATTTAAATTTATAGTTTAAATTATTTTTTGACCCCTAAAAATTTTTCCCATTTTTAACTAGTCGTTATCGGCTCTAACACAAATCCGGCTAAAATAAAGTTAACGTTAAACATACCATATAAAAGAAGAGGATTGTAGCTTTTTAACGACATATATAGGTTAAAAATACATAAAGGATTTCTATAAGAAAATACACAAAATAGAAAAGAATTTGTCAGATTTAAACCAGTTTTTTGTTAAATGAAAATAATTGTCCGATTATAATGTTTGATATAGCCATAAAATGCACTTGATAATTTATTGAAAACGAATTATCAATCATGAAAATCGATCCACTAGCTAAATGATAATAATAATAGTTTGCACTAAGATGTCAGTGGGTTTGTCTGATGAAAAAGGCCAAAGCAATTTCGAAAAACGTAGGTCATAAATTTGTTTATCGTGAAACTAATATGAAATTCTGTTTTAGCTCCTATAGGGTTCCCTAAATACAAATTTTTGTTTGAATTTAAATTTACCAATTTTTTGGATTCCTAAAATTTTTTTCAATTTTTAAATAGAAGTTATGGGCCATAACTCAAAAACGGCTAAAATAATGTTATCGTCAAACATACCTTTTGAAAAAAGGGGATTATAGCTTTTTAACGACGAATGTATCATAAAAATATATAAAATATTTCTATAAGGAAATACACAAAATAGGAAAATGATTTGTCAGAATTAAAACTTTTTAAATGGAAATAACAGTCGGATTTTAATGTTTGATATAGCTATAAAATGCACTTGACTATTTATTTAAATCGAACTATCAACGATGAAAATCAATCCACTAGCTTTTGAGAAAAATGATATTATAGCTTGCACTAGGTATCAGTTTGGTTTACCTGATGAAGAAGGTCGTCGAAATTGACCAATCAAAAAATTAATTTACACCGATTTCTGCGAAAGTGGGTATCTAAGGGTTTCATAACGCTAGAATCACGAATATGAGTCAAATCCAGCTTTTGACCATTTTCTGGCCTACACTGCTTACAGAATGTTTGTTAAAATGTACAAAAATAAGCAGTTTATTTTTTAAATCATAGCAATTATAATACACTGCGTCGTAGTGCATTTTTGTTTTTATGTTGTGAAATTAATACACCAAAAATAATATTCGCCCTTGTCAGATTTAAATAGCTTGTCACCTCCTAACCACCTTGTAGCTTTTTGGCGTCCTTTCTCGAACACTGACGCTTCGAGATAAATTGCTGTGAAAACACCCGGCCCCATGTGGATAGCTATTCGCCGGTATATTAACTCAGACGTGGATTAGCCATTTTAGGTTGACACTGTGTTATGCTCAAGACTGAATTCCGCTCCGTTTGACAGCCGGTCCATCCGGGCATCAGATGAAATCATTGCCGCCCGATAAGCCGAAATTTACGGAAGATGGCCTCAATTAAGGTTGACTAAAATAATAAATCTACATTGAGCAATTTCATTCTATTTAAAAAAAAAATTCATGCCGTTTATACCATAGATAGTCAATAATCGAGGCCGAGAACATCTGACAGTCTTATCAGTAGGAAGAACGACATGATAAAGTTATTAAGATATTAAACTCACATTGTTTGTTTTGTAAATAAATTGTTATTACAATCCATTGGTTTTTTTGTTCTTGTAAGGGGGTAAACTTTAAGATCCCATATGTAGGGTGTGTCAGATGGATGGAGTGGGAATTTGGAAAAGGTGATGGATCGGCGGTACCGTTCCTCCATTGTTCTTACATTTCGGAAATGACTTCGTACTTCTTTTTCAAGTACTTTATAAATAAACCGTCTCTTTTTCTTTTCCTTCACCGCGTCGACGATTTTCACCCCGTGGAGGGCATTTTCTTTAATAAATTACGACCTTGGCCGGGGGTTGCGTCAGAACAAGAGAACCATATCGATCATTTTCAGAACTTGACGGTCCGATGACTGCGGCGGTCTTTGTTCACCTCTTCAAAATCTGGTCCACATCCGGAGTGTGAAAATCCAAGAGGGAAAATGTCAGCCGCTCGGAAACGAGCTTTGGCAGTGATGCACGTGATGGAATCGGCTCTCCATAGTCGAATTAGTTAATAATTCGTGACAGAATATATAAATAGAATCCATTTGCATAACAACTGTGCGGGCGTTCCCTGTTGTCGTTGGCGATAACATTTAAAAAGGATTATTGATAATTCTTTCATACTGTCGATAGAAGTACTGGTATGGATTTTTTATCCGATTTTAATTAGTTGTTTTGGTTTCCGGATTAATAAATTGTATAATGACCTCAAAGTAGATGTGGTTTAGAGGGACCCCATAATGATTAAGAGGACGCGGTTTAAATGGTATAATGACGTTAAAATAGGCTTGAAAATCGGATTGGTCAAATTGCCCAATGGCGTCAAAGTGGGCGTGTCTAACTGATCATTTAAATAATACAACGATGTCAAAACTGCTGTCGACAAGTTGATTGATCACTTTACAAATGACTCCGAAGTTAGCGTGGCTTAACTGGTCGTCAGTTTATAAATAACGTAAAAAGTGCTTGTGAACACGGTTCTTCAAATCGTTAAACGACTTCAAAGTTGTACATATTAGGCCGGGAGGAATTTTGTTCCAATGATGTCAAACTAGGCTTGGTAAATCGGATTGGTCAAATTGCCCAATAACGTCAAAGTGGGCGTGGCTAACTGATCATTAAAATAATGCAACGATGTCAAAAGTGCTGTTGACAGGTTGGTTGATCATTTTACAAATGACTTCAAAGTTAACGTGGCTTAACTGGTCGTCAATTCATTAAGTGCTTGTAAACACGGTTGGTCAAATAGTTCAGAGACTTCAAAGTTGTACATATTAGGTGTGGAGAATTTTTTCCCCCAATGATGTCAAAGTAGGCTTGGTCGGATTGCCCAATGACGTCAAAGTGGGCGTGGCTAACTGATCATTGAAATAATACAACGATATCAAAACTGCTGTCGACAAGTTGATTGATCATTTTACAAATGACTCCGAAGTTAGAGTTGCTTAACTGGTCGTCAGTTCATAAAGAACTTTTGACACGGTTCGTCAAATTGCCCATGACGTCAATGTGGGTGTGGCTAACTGATCATTAAAATAATGCAACGATGTCAAAAGTGTTGTCATCAAGTTGATAGTTAAGATATTAAACTCACATTATTTGTTTTGTAAATAAATTGTTATTACAGTCCATTGTTTTTTGTTTCTTGTAAGGAGGTAAATTTTAAGATCTCATTACAAATGACTTAGAAGTTAGCACGGCTTACCTGGTTGTCAATTCATAAATAACGTAAAAAGTGCTTGTGAACAAGGTTCGTCAAATCGTTCAATGACTTCAAACCTTTACAGATTAAGCCGGGATGAGTTTTTTCCAATGATAACAAACTAGGCTTGGTAAATCGGATTGGCCAAATTGCCCAATGACGTCAAAGTGGGTGTGGCTAACCGATCATTGAAATAATGCAACGATTTCAAGAGTTCTGTCGACAAGTTGATTGATCGTTTTTTAATGACTTCGACGTTAGCATAGTTTAACCGGTTGTCAATTCACGGATAATGTAAAAAGTGCTTGTGAACGGTTGGCCAAATCGTTCAATGACTTCAAAGTTGTTCAGATTAGGCCAGGAGGATTTTCTTTCCAATGATGTCAAAGTGTGCGTGATATAATGTATTAGCCAATTTTTTATGACTACATCTTAAAAAAAAAAAAAATAGAAATTTGCATTGCTAAGTTGGATAGTTGATTAACCCATTGACATCAAAGCAGGCATGTCTTAGCAAATTGGTCAACTGTTCCATGGAGTCGATGTGTTCGTGTTAGCCGGTTGGTCTATTGTCCAATGACGTCAAAGAGTAGTGGCCAAGCAAGTCGATTGTTCAATGTGTCTGATTCCAGGCATAGAATAGATTATATAGGACCTCTTTATGATTTACGCATCGCGACCAGCATAGGTCTATTGTCCATCGACCTCCTCGTTAAGCTTGAGACTTTTTACCAGACCCCAAAGGTTTTTAAAGGGCTCTTCTTTTCTCTCTATTCTTCAAGCCCTGGCTTTTCCTCTCCCAGGATTAGGAATCTCATCCTACATAGGCCTTCTCACCAACTGAGGACGTGTTCCGTTGTTTTTTATTCTTCTTGGGCAATATATGCACAGGCTTGTTTCTTGGAGTCTGTACTAATGCCTACGGAATCTACAACGTCAACAGTCCAACTATTATTCGAGCCTAGTACGTCCTAGATTTAGTTAGTTAGTTTTAGTAGTAGTATTCCATTACTTTCTGCAACCTTTTTTGCATCCCTCTGTCCCAGGCTACATTCCCATTGAACAGAGTACTTATTTTTATTGCATTGTCCAAAGGATCATCAAATTTCTTCTTTTCTTGTCTAACCCTAGCTTATGTTAACAAACAAAATCCCATACTAAGGCTATAGGACTTGACGGTATCCCGAATAATTTTTTAAAACTATGCCTCCCAGTTATACTACTATTCTTTTTATCTATAAGGTATTTGGTTGAGATGAAAAATTAGTGCCACGAGCGGGATTCGAAGCTACGAATTTCGACTCAGTACGCCGCTGATCTAACTACTTGAGCTATCGTGGTTAGAACAGCGGCGTATTGAGCCAAAGGTCGTGGGTTCGAATCCTGCTCATGGCTCTAACTTTTTCATGTCAACCAAATACCTTATAGATAAAAGCAATAATTCATTGGAATTATTGATACGGTCAATTATGACCGCTAAGCAAATATGGATTAATTTAAAAATGTTCAATGTACAGTGTTTACAGTTATGATACGAACTCTCGTAAGGATTGGATTTAAAATGAGGATAATCGTAGATTATCAACCCTGTTGCGCAAATCCGTCGTGGCCACCTGTTGTCCAACGATTTCCCCGTTAGATGACAGCCCGGAAACTGACAAGCAGCCTTTCATTATCAATTTACCAAAACAATCTGGCACTCGTTTACAAGTTTCGCCCACGTAGCTGTATCAGTCGGCGTTGGACGGCTGATTTCATTAAAAGGAAATAACGGCATTTTCGAGCGATTCTGTTGGATTTAGTGGATTTAGTAAGAAATGAAGACCGGTTAAACTGTGACTAACGGCCGTGATTAAACCGAATTGGAGAGACGAGAATTTGAGGTCGCTTGCCCATTAGGTCCATTACACCACTGAGATGTGCCCGATTCTCATTAAACGCCAGGCGTAATAATTGAATTTTAAATCGTTTAAAACGCAATTCTCGGCACTTTAAAGGGTCGGAATACAAATTGAATTTACACCAATTCTGATCGAAAACAGTTCGTTTTAACCCTATCATGGACTGCGAATTCAGCTCCAATATTGAACATAGGAAACTCCTAACACTTTTACGTGTTATTCTCTTTGAAAAAAAGGTGAAAAATCTCCATCGTCTTCCCCGATTCAGAAATTCCCCATAACGAGACAGTTTATCATCGCATGTGAAAAGGTGGGTAGCGTTCCCTTCTATTATTCACTTTCATGCTCGCGTCGCCATGGCTACCGTCAGATTTTGGCACCCCGGATCCAGGCTTCCCGATCCTAAACCGACCAGACCAGGGGCACTTGTTACAACGCGATCAATCAGATAATTATAATTGAAAACGTCAGGAAGCTCTATCGACCGGAAGGCGGACGGAATTAACGAAAGTATTTCATCTTCCTTCATTACCTATCTTGGTATAATTGATTTTAAAGCTTCTCGAACCAGGTTAATATTTATGTTAGTAGCTGATGTGGGCGTTGCTGAGTTCGTCGGTGCTCCAAAAAATT
This sequence comes from Cimex lectularius, assembly GCF_000648675.2. Lineage (NCBI taxonomy): Eukaryota > Metazoa > Arthropoda > Insecta > Hemiptera > Cimicidae > Cimex > Cimex lectularius. The sequence goes on along the minus strand of NW_019394173.1, from coordinate 229,783 downwards.
CCTTAAGCTGATCCAGTTGATGTAGATTAGTCGGGGTGTGTATTAAACTACGCCGTTTAATACCTTTTGTATCCCTCGTGTGCTTAAAGCACATCATAAGTCCTAGTTCATCAAGGAAATTGATTAGTAGGCTCGGTTTCAGTCGTTCAGTATCTTCTACGGTTACGTTGTATGTCTCAAAACACTTCCTCCTGCGGGCAGGTGTAGCACCAAAATGCTGTATTTCCTCTGCGTCTTTGCAGAATCTGCACGTGTTGGGTTATGGCAGTCTTCTTCAGATGTCCATTAAGAATCCTGTTAGGATTCGCAGTTTTTCATGCTTCCTTTAATACATTTCTGTTACCCCTTTCCTTCCAAAGTTAGTTAGGAGGTTCTGGGATTCCAATGAGTGAGTTCCACTGTTCCCTCATTTTCTTTTTATCCTTCTGTCTGAGGTGCTCATTGATAGCATATATTCCTAGGTCATAGAAAGGCTCGGGTTCTATCAGCGGTATAGCAGCCCCTCTTTTTGCAAGGACATCCACTTCCTCTTGCCTTCTACTCCCACATATCCTGCGACCCAGCAGAGGCTGACTTTGTTTTGCATACCTAATTTGTTTAGTTTGGTTATGCAATTAAGCACCATCTTTGAGCTAAGGGTGTTTGAACTTAGCTTTTGGTGGCTGTTTGATGTGGCTTGATATTCTTATTTTTTGTACCCTTTATTCATATTGATTTTGGGTGAATCCTTCTGTCTGAGGTGCTCATTGATAGCGTGCATTCCTAGGGCACAGAACGGCTCGGGTCCTATCAGCGATATAGTCAGCCCCTCTTTTTGCAAGGACATCCGCTTCCTCCTTGCCTTCTACTCCCATATGTCCTGCGACCAAGCAGAGGGTGATTACATGGACCTCAGAATGGAAGATACTGGTGTATTTTCCCATGGGCTGTGAGTTTGGTTCCAGGATAATACTCTTGCCTCTGTACCTTATTGTGTTCTAGATCCAGTGCTGACACAGTAATGAAATCATTTTAAATAACTGACAGGTAAAACAAATCTGTAAGCTTGATGGGGCCGACAAATTGGCCAAGGAAAGTTCGATGAGGACACCTATTGGCCCTGAATGAACCCCTTTTGTGGCAAAGAGAACTGCCAAAAATGATGAATCGTAGGGTGGCACTATTGGTCAAAACATTTTGTTGAAAGCAAAGCCTATCCACAAGAAGTTGCGGATACGTGTCCGATGTTTTGGAGTTTAGTAGAATCACCAAAAAATGTTAAGTCGAAAACCGTGACACACCAGGGTCGTCCCCTTATATATCCTGACCTCCTCCAGGCAAAGTCTTCGTGATGGTAAAAACATTGCACCCATACGATAATTAACTTAATTGATACAGACTATTTTAAAAAAATAAAACAGTGCCAGATTCATTAGTTTATTATAGTGTATTATATATATANAAAAAGCGAAATTACTCTGAAATGGTTGAGAATCGGACCATGGACAATATGAACTTTTTTGTTCATTTTAGGGTGAAGAATCTACTGGAGAAGTTTGTAGCACGAGTAGCAATTCACCCTGTATATATATATATATTACGCAGGGCGGGCGACCAGGACCCGAGGGGTTAAAAGCCTGGGTAGGCCCGTACCCCATATTATAGTGTATTAGTTTCATGGAAAAAAAATTATGACTACTTGACAAATATTTTGTCTTTGAATTTTTTTTCTTATTGATGAACTTAGGTAGCTTTTACTATATTTTTATTGCAATCTACATCGACAATGCTGTAAAATGGTATATTCCCATAGTTGGTTTGGACAAGTAGAACGGCGAAATAAAAATATTTAAAAAACAGTAAATTTCAACTTAAAACTTTTTTGGCGGACCAGGGTCTATTCACAAGAAGTGGCGGATAGTGTCCGATATATTGGAGTGTAGAATCTTTAAAAAAAAATTTGGTCTAAATCCGTGACACACTAACCTGGTCATCCCCTTGCTAGTAAAATATTTATAAACTAGTATTTAATTAGATTTATCTATTTGGTGCATATATTATTATTAACACCACACATTTGTAAATCCCAGGCTCTGAAGATGATCTCAATAAAGATCGAAATGTTGGCAAGATAAAGAAAATGTTTTTCTGAAACGTACATCACACCAGACCGCACCTCACGATTTCTTAATAATTATTAACACTTAATCAACCTGGATATAGGATGAAGTAGCCCTGAAAATTTTTTAATAAAATTGTTAAATGACATAAAATTGGTTTTGGTGATGAACAAATTACCATTTTAGTTTCCATTGACTTCAGTAGGGTCTGACAGTGTTGATCACGATATACTAATTTCAGTGCTGAGATCTATTAATCTTTCCTGTAATGTTGTTTCTTGGTTTAGATCTTACATTTCTAAAAAGCAACAATGTGTAAAAACTTCAAAAAACAATTTTTCTAATCGGATGTCCACCAATCGTGGTGTCCAACAACGGTCTACGCTATCGGCTTGATAGGCTGACCTGAATATAAAATCACAATTATTAAATGTAAATGAAAGCACGTTAAAACTAAAAAATGAAGCGATGATCATGGTTTAGCAATTAATATTATAAAATGATAAGCTATTTTATTAAGAAATCACAAACATTTTGCAAATTTAAACAAAGATAATATTATAGAAATCAAAATTGATGTTAGTATATTAATTTTAACTGAGGAAATAAAAATTCTTAGGTTACTGATAATCTTTGATAGCTTTTACTATATTTTTATTGCACTCTACATAAAACGTCCTGTAAAAAGGTATATTCACATAGTCGATTTGAGCAAATAGCACGGCGAAATAAAAATAACAAAAAGAAAATTACACGTTTCAAAAAATTTTTTTTGGCAAAACCAAGGCCTTTCACAAAAAGTGTCCCTTTGAATACTATAGGAGTGTAGAATCACCCAAAAATTTTTTGTTCAAATCCGTGACAGACCAACCTAGTCGTCCCCTTGTAAGACATGATAAAATATTAATTGGCCTAATGGCCGATAATCGCAAACATTAGTACATTGAATTTTATGTAGAGGGACTATATGTCAGCTAATATATAATTTAATAAATCCATTATATTTGGTGGTCCGATTGACCAAATAAGTTCTTTCAATTAATTATTATTGGTTGAAAAGAAAAAGTTAGTGTCACGAGCGGGATTCGAACCCACGACCTTCGGCTCAATAGGCCGCTGCTCGAACCACTTGACCTATCGTGACTTCGATCCGATGAAAAATGGCAAAAAGGAGGGAAAATTCGAAAGGTAGGTTGAGATGGGGAGTTGGTGTCCGAGTGGATCGAAGTCACGATAGCTCAAGAGCAGGGCCGTATTGAGCCGAAGGTCGTGGGTTCGAATCCCGCTCGTGACACAAGTTTTTTCATTTCAACCAATACCTTATATGAAGATTAATTATATTACTTAATATATTATTCAAGCAGTGCTTTATGAATTTATGGTATTTACTATTTCAATAATTTCTACGTCTGTTAATTTTTAAAACTGAATTTTTCTGGATTAATGGTACGAAGTTTACTGTTATAAAAATCGACTAATGTTTTATTTGAACAAATAGTATTTCCCATCATCTTCAGCAAACCCGGTGGACGGAGGGGAAAAATCGATTCCGAAGCCACCACTAATGCTTTAAGCGTTACACTGCAAACATTCGTGTCGGATTGTTATTAGTTATTAGTATTTATTGTGGTCCGTCCAAGTTTTGCGCGATTCCCTCGGCCAACGTCCTTTTCTCCATTTCGACCATTCCGTTAGATTTCATTATGAAATATGCGTCGCATATTGTGGAACCGATTCGGAACCGGTTTCGTGCACTGTCAGGTCGCCACCTGTGGGCGCGTGTCGCGTCGTCCGCGACTCCTACGAGATGCTAAAATCTACGAATTTTAAAATTTCCTGGCACTCGTTGACATAGGATGAAATAATCCTAACGCATATTTTTTCCAGGATCCTTTGAAAAATTACGCCGTTATTAAATTTTTTTAATTAAGAGATACCCTCATTTGGTGATCATTTGACCTTCCCAAATATATTTGAATAACATTTTTTTATTGCTATCTGTACAAAATATACATTGAGGAAATCGTATATATTCAAATCCGACAGATTTGGGGAGATTAAACAACCAGTGCTGGAACTCTCTTTTATTTTATTGGGTGGGTCAAGATAGAAGGTCATGAGGTCGTCTTTTTAAACGGCGTGGAGGATTGTAAGGGCGAGACGTTGAGGAAAGACTTAGGACTAGTGGGTTAGGTTGAAGGGATAGTTTTGAGTGGAAATTAAGGAAGTGTATTCCGATAAGATCTTTCACGAAAGGGTTTTTAAGATCTTTACGGATCGTTTGATTGTTGACGTAGAAGGGAGCATTGAGGATACGCTTTAAATAATTGAATTCGTTGGATGTAGGATGATGTGGCTGAGCCCCACAGTTCGACTCCTTAAGACCAATAAGGTCAGATGAGTGTTTTGTTAGCGGTTACTTTGTTATGTATGCTTAGTGTTGATTTTGATCCCAGTAGGTGTTTGAGTAGTCCATATCTTTTGTTAAGTTCTTGTTTTAATAATGTATGTAGATTCCATGTAAGTCCAAAGTAGTGGACTTGGTTCGATGGTACACTGGTGGACAGGTTTGACGTTAGAGCATAAACGTAACTTGTTGGCTTTTTTGCTCGTTCAACCTGATCCGTCGAGGAACTTTAGATTGAAAAGATTGAATTCGTTGGATGATTTGGCTGAGCTTCACAGTTCGACTCCATAAGTCCAAATATATCAGATGAATGTTTTGTTAGCGGTTAGTTTGTTAGGTATGCTTAGCGTTGATTTTGATCACAGTAGGTGTTTGAGTATTCCATATCTTTTGTTGAGTTTTTGTCGTTTTAATCATGTGTGTAGATTCCATGTAAGTCTGCTATTTAAGTCCAAATTAGCGGACTTGGTTCGATGGTGGTATTGTCCTGTTAATATGTACTGATGTTCAGGTTTGACTTTCGAGCTAAACGTAACTTGTTGGCTTTGTGCTTGTTCATCCTGATCCGACAGGGAACTTTCGATTGAAAAGATGGAATTAGTTGGCTGTTGGATGTTTTGACCTAGCCCCACAGTTCGACTCCTTAAGACCAAATAATTGGGCAGTTTGTTATGTATGCATAGTGTTTATTTTGGTCCTATTAGGTGTTTGAATAGTCCACATCTTTTGTTAAATTCTTATCGTGATAATCATGTAAGTCTGCTATTTAAGTCCAAGGTAGCGGACTTGGTTCGATGGTGGTATTATCGTGTTAATGTGCACTAGTTGACTGGTTTGACGTCCGAGCGTAAACGTAACGTGTTGGCATTTTTGCTCGTTCAACCTGATCCTCCACCGACTGCACAAGTCAGTAATGAGGTTCAGATTGAACTGAAGGCTGGATTGCTTCTATGGCTAGTGAAGGATTCGCTTAGGCTGTGAGTTGTGTGTTTGGATGTGGATATCAGCAGATGGTAGAGAGGATTAGGCCTAGGATAATTCCTTGAGGAACGCCAGCTTTGATTGACGCAATGGAAGGAAAATTGGCGTCGATTCTCACTTTAAACCGCCGATCCGAGAGGAAGGACTTCAGGATAGTTTGAGGGAGGAAACGTTTTAACTTATGCAAATAAATAACTAAGACGCTTTCTAACTATGATGTAAAAGTTCAACTAATTTAAGTTTTACCAATCCATCCTCGAAACTACTCATCGACATCGTTAAACTAATGGTTCATTGGTTCAGCCACGCCTTCTTTGAATTGGACTAGTTAAGTCATACCAAATTTGACGTCATTGGAAAACAGTTTACATCACATTGACATCGTTAGGCAATTGACCGAACAGCTTACCACTCCTATTTTGACGTCATTTGACAATAAATCAACCAGATTGAATATTGAGCAGTTGGTTAAACGGTTTGGTCACGCACGTCATTGAACAATTAACGAATCTTGTCGGCTAAGTGTATTTAAATGGTCTTCCTCGGAAAATCCACATCCAGCTTAGCTTCTTTGCTGTCTTACTACCAACCAGGTTATTCGTACTATGAAGTCATTTGACAATTGACCACACCAGCTTAGCCATCCTTTGAAAAATAGACTTATACTTTCAATATCCAAATATTTTCAGTTGTGTCACAACTTAATGTGCAAAACTTGGACAATTCTAGTGAATATATTTGAGGCATCGGTCACCGGGGAATTTTTGTCCGTAGCGAGATGGCAAGCGGATGCACGCGGTGGGCGGTGTTATTTCCGTGGCGTTTTTTTGGAGCAAAACCAAAATTCTGAGATATTCCAAGAGCGTGCGGGAAAATTATTAATAAAGCACAATAAACGAAAGAAACCAATGAGAGCGGGGTTCGCAGGACGTCTCAAAACCTTGAGAGAAGAAGGTTGCCGTTGAATTCTTCGTGTTCTTTTAGCATAAAACGTCTTTTTATGCTGGATTTTTGGCCAGTTCCTTTCTTGTTTTCTTGATAATTCTGCTCAACAATCAGACAACCGGTGAACTTCTACGACAACGGCTGCAATTTCTTTTTTTTAAATAAAATAAAGATTGTAATAGAAGAGAGTAGCCGTTTGTGCGTAGCTTGTAAATTTTTCTTTTTATTATAACACTAATGTATATATTTTTTTAACAGTTCAGAGGGTAGAAAACTGTTTGTTGTCTGCTTAAACGCACCAAAGCGTTAATTTTCACCCGAAAAATTCCGTGGCCCTCGGGGTCGCCTTTTCCTGTCGAACAAAAATCGTCTCAATACAACCTAGCTCAGAGAGAAATAAAATTCCCCAATCACAATGACAACAACAGACCGGTATTTTTCTGTTCGCAATATTCCTTTGTTCCGAAAAGAATCTCTGAATCGTTTCGTCCATGCCATTTTTCGTCAACATCAATCAGGTTGTCGCATGCCAGTTTTTGTCAACATCGATCGTTTCGTCCATGCTAGTTTTGGTCAACATCAATCGTTTTGACCAGGCCTGTTTTGGTCAACATCAATCATGTCGTCGCATGCATAACCACGTCTACATAACGTCATTAGACAATCGGCCAACTGTCTTAACCACGTCTACATAATGTCATTGGACAATCGGCCAACTGTCTTAACCACGTTAATGTCATTGGACAATCGGCCAACTGTCTTAACCACGTCTACATAATGTCATTGGACAATCGGCCAACTGTCTTAACCACGTCTCCATAAGGTCATTGGACAATCGGCCAACTGTCTTAACCACGTTTACATAATGTCATTGGACAATCGACCAAGTGTTTTAACCACGTCTACATAATGTCATTGGACAATCGACCAAGTGTCTTAACCACGTCTACATAATGTCATTGGACAATCGACCAAGAGTTTTAACCACGTCTACGTAATGTCATTGGACAATCGGCCAACCGTCTTAACCACGTCTACGTAATGTCATTGGTGAATGGATTCTCTGTCTTGACCTCGCGAACATAACGACATTAAAAATCTTCGCTCACGCAAGAAGCAAATTATATTTGTCTTTCTTCGCGGCCACGGGGCTTCCACGGAAATTTAAGGGTGCATCAACTAAAGCAAAGTCGAAACGGCTAAGTTTGAACAATACATGTCAAAAAAATATGAACTCACGCACATTGAAACACTTACACTTCAATTTCCCTCTTTTAGCTCTCATATCGCACATATTCTTTCTCGATCACCCTTTCACTTTCTTCTATTCTCTTTCCCTTTTCCCAACTTCTTTTTCGAAAAAGAATTCCAAATAAGTGTTTTTTTTTCTCGAGAAAATTTCTGACTTCTATTATATATAATATGAACATAAGTTTGCCGGCGGGTTCTTTTTCTCTTTCGAATCGAGGACAGGATTTGTTTAAATTACAAAACTTAATTTTTTAGAAAAAAGTAACGCTTAGTTTTTGAAAGGAATGGGTTTCATTTTGGAATATTAAATGGATAATTGAATCCGTGATTTCTATTGGTCTATGAATTCCGGCGAGGAGAAGTTTTCGTCCGAAGATATCATACTATCTCGGTTCACGAGATGTTTGAACAATTGGAAAATAAGGGCAGACGTGGGTTTTGAAGTGGCAGTCGCTTTAGAATTATATGCTTCGGTGAGATCGATCTGGCCTACTGTAAACACGTTTTTACCGGCAAAGCAGTATTGTCTCTTTTCAAGTCCGGCACTTCTGGGCACGTCCACAGGCCAATTTGAATAAGCTCGCCCATTGAAGTCGGATCACGGTGGGTCGATTGTGTTGCCCTTACATCTCCTTTATTTGACCATCTCCAACACAACAAAACGGAACTGGTTTCTTTGTAGAAGGAAACTATCATTACCGTCGTGTATTGTTTTCACGAGGCTTCTCTCTCGCGAGTTTGCAAAGTCCATCAAGCCGGCAGCAGTGGCTTAATTGATTGAAACTCCCCGCCCACCAAAACATTGTTTCATGCTTAATTGCTACTCCGGCGGAGATGGTATAATTTATTTACATAGCCATTTTAGTAATAAACAGACAAAAACCTTCTTTTGATGTTTATCAAACTTGAATAGACCCTTTGACGATCAAATCCATGATAAAGAGGCGTAAGTTTTGTTCATGATCATGACAACCTTTGACAAAAACCCCTTTGATAAAATTTACTTTGACATTCATTTCGAAATGCACTTTATCCGTACGACAGCTTGTTTAATTAATCTGCCTTTGTCATCTGGTTTGGATATTTTGATCTAACCCCCATCATGATTGAACGTTCTATAAAGGACTTATCAATCGGCCCTTGCGTGTCTAGCGATTTAGTACGGCCATTTAAGAAATTTTTCACCCCGGGGCCGGGGGACGCTTGACGCGAATTTGAATACCTAGTCTTATCTTGTGAATTTGTGAAACTACCTTGCTTTTTATAAAAGCGATTCCTTGACCCACCACAACCATCTTAACCATGCCCACTTTGACATCATTTAACAATCACCATCACCACGCTCACTTTGACAAAATTTTACAATCGCTTAAACCACGCCCATTTGGACAACATTTGAACAATCGCCATCATCACGCTCACTTTGACAAAATTTTACAATCGCTTAAACCACGCCCATTTGGACAACATTTGTCAATCACGTTAACCACGCTCATTTTGACATCATTTAACAATCGCCATCACCACGCTCACTTTGATAAAATTTTACAATCGCTTCAACCACGCCCATTTGGACATCATTTGACAATCACGTTAACCACGCTCATTTTGACATCATTTAACAATCGCCATCACCACGCTCACTTTGATAAAATTTTACAATCGCTTAAACCACGCCCATTTGGACATCATTTGACAATCGCGTTAACCACGCTCATTTTGACATCATTTAACAATCGCCATCACCACGCTAACTTTGACAAAATTTTACAATCGCTTCAATCACGCCCATTTGACAATCGCGTTAATCACATCCACTTTAACATCATTTAACAATCGCGCTAACCATGCCCATTTTGACATCATTTAACAATCGCGTTAATTACATTCACTTTAATATCATTTAACAGTCGCCATCACCACGCCCCCTTTGATATCATGTAACAATCACGTTAACCACGCTCATTCTGACATCATTTGACAATCGCGTTAATCAGGCCCACTTAGGCAATGGTTTTTGCTACATCAACTTTATCGTATTAAACATCTTAACCATCCTCACTTTGACAAACTTTTACAATCGCTTAACCACCCCCATTTCGACATCATTTAACAATCACGTTAACCACGCCCATTTTGACATCATTTGACAATCGCGTTAATCACACCCACTTTGATATCATTTAACAATAGCCATCACCACGCCTGCTTTAACATCATTTGCCAATCGCGTTAATCACGCTCACTTTGATATCATTTAACAATCGCCATCACCACGCGCAGTTTAACATCATTTAACAATCACGCTAACCATACCCATTTTGACATCATTTAACAATCGCCATCACCATTCCAACTTCGACATCATTTAACGATAGCTTTAATCACGGCCACTTAAGCAATGGTTTTAACTTCACCAACATTGCAATCATTTGACATTGGCTTAAACCACACCCATTTTGACATCATTTAACAATCGCCATCACCACTCCAACTTGAATTTCTTTTGACTATCGTGTTAACCACGCGTATGTTGATATCATTTAACTGTCTCTTTAATGACACTCACTTAGGAAATAGTTCTAACTACATAAACTTTATCGTCATTTGTCAAAAAAATTAACCACGCCCACTTTAACATAATTTAACATTCGCGTTAACCACGCCCATTTTGACATCATTTGAAAATCGCATTAATCACACCCCTTTTGACATCATTTAGAATCACGTTAACCACACCCATTGTGCAATCATTTGACAATCGCGTTACTCACACCCACTTTGACATCATTTAACACTCGCCATCACCACGCCCGCATAGACAATTTTTTATGTTATTTTTTTAACGATGGTATTTCAACTACGAGGTTATATGAACCCTCGGGGTCCTGGGTTCGAACCCGGGACCTTTACCTTTCATTGATGAGCCGTGTCAACGTCTAAACCGTCGCGGCCACCGACGCCCCCAAGACAACAGTTTAAATTACACCATTGCCGACATTTGACAATCGTTTAACCACGCCCACTTTGACTTCATTTGACAATCTCATAAACCACGCCCATTTTGACATCATTTAACCTGCCACTACCCCGTCCACTTAGGCAATATTTTAAACTACACCAACCACGCCCACTTTAACGTCAATTGACTCTAGCGTTAACCTCAACGTCTTTGACATCATTTAAGAACGGCCACTTTGTTAATTGGCTTAATCTGCCGTCATTTGACAACCTGTAAACCCTCTCCCACACTGCCGTCAATTGACATTTGCGTTTAGCACGCACGATATAATGTGATTTGAAAGCATAATTAATTAAGACAACTTTTTGATGTTACCATATTAATCACTTCTGTTGTCCTTATACTTGTCAGTAGGAAAGCGGGTAAAGCACGTCCATTTCATTAGCACAATGCACACCCTCTCTTAGACATCAATTGACAATGACTTTACCTAATTAATTTACGCACCCTTAGGCCCCATCCGAAGCCACCGACCTCTTAAACACGCCAACTTTGACGTTATTAGATAATTAGCAGAGTATTGTTATACATTTTTGACAAAGCCATTTCAGAGGTGTGCAAGTTTAAACATGCTTAAAGGAAAATCAGACGATGATATGAACTCAACACGATACTGTTCTTACAACTTAGACTCATTTCGTTTTGCTCTAACTTGGTCACAAGTAAAATTATTAGGTTTTTTTTGTAAAATGATTTTCGAATTGAGGCGTAAAATAGACGATTGACATTAGTTGTGGATCGAAACTTTGTATTCAATCACATGTTAGTTGTAATTTTAATGATTTTCGTTCGATTGTTGTTTGTCGTATTTTCATAATACCAGGCGTTGAAAGGCCTGTAGTAATTAATTAACCGGTCGATCAGGTGTACTGTGAGAGCACATGTGCTCGAACATCTTCATATGTTTTTAAAAGATGAACAGGGTTTACAGGTAGAAGACAAAAAATTTCCAATACATTTCATTTCATTTGTTAAGTCTGTTGTTCGAGATGATCTTCGTGATTTGGAGGTCCCTGTTTTTCTACTTGGCCCTGTTCGTGTGCCAGATCGGTGCGGCGGTGCAGTGGATATCCACGAAGACCGTGGGTTCGTTGACCCAGGCCGAGGGTACGCACCGCAGATGGAAGAGTCTGTCCACGTCGAGCGGAACCGTGTCCGATGTCAGCTCCGACACGCTCACATTCACGGGGAGGAGCGTGGAGGACGTCCTGGACGAGATATCCTCTTACATCGACCAAGTGGGCGGCGAGGAGTGCGGGCAGTTGCTACCGAGCAGGTCTTACGACTACCTGCGACGGACCCTGGCCAAGAAGATGAGGAAGACGCCTTCCCAGATCGACTGGCTCCTAGGCAGAGGGAAGTACGCCTGCCCCGTGCAGGAGGAGTGTTCGGTCGCCGCGTACGGCAGCTCCGTCGACACGTACCCCAGCTCCGTCGAGGCGGACGGCATCTCAGACAGGGAGAGCGTCCTCTCCGCGCCCAAGATCTGGGGCGAGGAGCCCTCGGAGATGGACATCATAGTCTCCAGCGACTCCTCAACGGAGGGCGAGGCTCTGGGGACCCGGAGCCAGGACATGTGGTCTTCGGACAGCGAACGGCCCTCCACGGCCATACTCGTCTCCGCGCCCCACGCCGAGACCGTCGATCCCGTCTTCCTGGTGAGCGAGAAGGGCGACGGCTACTGTCCCAGGCCCGACTACGAGGAAGTCATGACCAAGATCTGCAAAAACAGGCCTCGGAGGAGGTCTGAGCGTCCCGTCAGCTGTGAAGCCCTCGACCCCATCCTGGATGGAATCAAGGAAGAGATTCTCAACATCATCCAGACGTCCCACACAAAAGACTCTTCTTGTCCCACATGTAAAAGAGCTTACTAACCCTCACCCACACCACACAAAATCAACAATAAAAAGCGTCTAAAAGAAAAAGCGAGTCTTTTCAATCTTTAGTTGTTAAGCTTGTGAAATTGTATCGAATTTTTCCATCTTTCCTCTCTCGAAACTGATTGGCTGCAAGATATTCCTACAAATAAAATAAGTTTGAATTCCTGTTTAAAAATAGTTACACTTTTTATTATTTCCAATATTCGTTTTGTCGATAAAATTGGCGTTTGTCCCGCTCAGGAATTTATCCAAGTGCTGAATAACGGCCGGACGTGGCCCATTCATTGATGCCAACGTGATTGGATGATTGTGGTTTAGTTTTTTCCTCAAGCGAACCTGCCTCGTTTTGTACAATTATCGCGTTTGGACAATATTCTTTCCTCCGACGTCCCTCCTCGGCGGATTCGTCCTCCAACCTCCCATTTTGTTCTTCTAATTTTGCCGAATTGGCCGGATTTTGTTTGTTGGATGTTGTATAGATATGTTTGCCTCAACAATTTCTCCTGGTTCAACACAATTTAAAGTTAATGAAATTCAACTACCTGTATTATTTTAAGATAAAAATTATTGAGAGTGTTTAACAGCCATTTTAGGCAATAAAATCTGACCAGCACATCCACGTTCTTTTTGACATGATCCTTTTCGTCAACTTTTCCACTCCTGTGAAAAATCAAAGAACTCCCCCCAAAACTAACACACTTCTAAAATTAGAACGTACTTATTAACTTAGTGTAGGAAGGATGGGTGTACAATTTAGGCGAGTAGTACGTAATTTTGAAATGCCGTTTATCTTGTAGTTCCTATATCATTTATTGACCGCCCGAGCCCTGCTGGATCGGGCGTTTGCATTATGAACTTTCGAATCACGGTAAAAGCTTCATTTCGAATTCAGAGCTTTTGAACCGATGGTCATTTTATTTTTCAGGAGCAGGCCGCCCAGGACGCTAAACAGCAGGTGACGTCGGTAGAAGACACCGAAGACCTGTCACCACTGCCCAACACGGTGCAGCAGCCAGCCCGGAGGAGAGGAGGCATCTCGGCGGAGCCCGTTACCGAGGAAGACGCCACCAGCTATGTCAAAAAGGTAAAAATGTCAAATGTTCTCCTTCTCCTCGTCGCATTTCGATATTAAAAAAAAAGATGAATTAAAACTGACTTTTGGCAGTTCGACCAGACCCGACGTCTAGATAAACCGTTCGTCTACCTAGGGCCAAAATTAAAAGTTATAAATTGGAAATGGACCAAATTAGCTCGGGGTATTTAAAAAAAATAATAAAATTGATTTCCTACCAGAATTGTCTTGTTTTGCCATTCGGCCAAACTCTTTTCCTCGGGCATTATTCTTTTCTAGGAGAAAAAAGCGAGACGTGACGCGCACTTTCTTTTAAATAAGTCAATAAAAATTGCCCTTACGACTCGATCATCAGTCAAATTTCAAATCGAGATTAGCACAAAATAAAAAAAATCACATCTCATCAAAGCCTTATTTGAAATCATTAGCTGTTCAGCCACCACCTCTATTTGGTGTATTTAAAAATATTAACTCACGTTTGCTTTGACGTAGTAGTAGTATGTATATTATATATTTATATTACTGTATTCACCTCCCAGCATAACGGCTTCTTTGTACTAAAATTGATCGTCGCCTACTTCGATGGCATTGATGATTTGACCAATATCCATAACCACTCTTAATTAGAAATGATTCGACGATTTTACCGAGCAGCGTGGCCAGTACCGACAAGAAAGCCACGCCCACTAACACGTCATTGATAATAAAGCCAAGCCAGCTAAAACGTCATTCACAAGAAAGCCACGCCCAGTAACACGCCCTTGAAAATAAAGCTATGCCAGCTAACACGTCATTGGCAAGAAAGCCACGCCCACTAACACGCCCTTGCAATAAAGCCATGCCAGCTAACGCGTCCTTGGCAAGAAAGCCACGCCCAGTAACACGCCCTTGACAATAAAGCCATGCCAGCTAACACGTCATTGGCAAGAAAGCCCCGCCCACTAACACGTCATTGACAATAAAGCCACGCCCAATAACACATCATTGACAATAAAGCCAGCTAAGTTACGCTTACATTGACTTAGTACGATTTGACTTTTGAAAGATCTTTTCCTCGCTAAGTTTCGACTATATTTATCAGGGTAGCTAAGTTCGAACAGGAAATTGGCAAAATGTCAAGTAATATCGCATCTGTGTACAAGCCAATAGACTTGTTCACACTGCAGGGGTGTCGACCTCGTTTGTCCACCGAGGACCTCAGGCAATCTTGGAATGAAACTAAAAGAAGGAAGCTTTTATAGCAGTTGAATTTCTTCTAAGACGATTATCTTCAACGATATCCGTGGCGGATTTCTATTTAACAAGGGGGGTAAAAAGCTTTTTTAAACAAAATTTGTTTGTTTAATCCTTTGGGATTTTTGCACCGAGCTCTCTTTCGGTTTGTTAGACAGCGGTTTATCCGTTTCCTCTTTTGTTATAGGCTTGTTTGCCAGTCTGTCGACCCTTTTTTTTTTTTGTTTGCCTTTATTGTTCTTTTATATTTATCGGTTTATTACCCGTCTCTTGTTCCAGGTGGTACCCAAGGATTACAAGACGATGGGCGCTCTTGCGAAAGCGATAGCGAAAAACGTCCTCTTCTCCCACTTGGACGAAAACGAGCGGTCTGACATCTTTGACGCCATGTTCCCGGTCAACTTCCTCCCGGGCGAGACGATCATCCAACAGGGCGATGAAGGCGACAACTTCTACGTCATCGACCAGGGCGAGGTTGAGGTGTACGTGAACAACGAGCTGGTCACGACGATCGGCGAGGGTTCGAGCTTCGGCGAACTGGCACTCATCTACGGCACACCCAGGGCGGCCACAGTCAAGACCAAGACGGCTGTCAAGCTCTGGGGTATCGACAGGGACTCCTACAGGCGGATACTCATGGGCTCGACCATCAGGAAGAGGAAGATGTACGAGGGCTTCTTGTCTAGAGTGTCCATCCTGGGTGAGTGCCGACACAAATTTTAACCACGACGGGTCTAACGACGATCCTTTTCAGAGAGTCTTGACAAGTGGGAAAGGCTGACAGTGGCCGATGCGCTCGAGACCGTCTCCTTCTCCGACAACGAGGCCATAGTCAAGCAGGGCGAGCCCGGAGACGACTTCTACATCATCGTCGAAGGAACCGCCCTCGTCCTCCAGTGCCGAGGAGAAGGCGACTCTTCTGTTGAAGTCGGCAAACTCGGACCTTCAGATTACTTTGGTATTTTTTTAATTCACACTGTTTGGTCGTTTTAGGACATCCTGGTTTCCTAGAAACCATCTCTAACAATTCATAGACATGTTCAATCATTCATAACCATCTCTAACCGTTCCTAATCATCTTTAGCAACCCCTAACCATCTCGAAACACTCCAAACCCTTTTCTAAGTTTCTAACTCTATACATTCCTGAGCATCGTCAATGGACCGGATCGGCAGAGAAGCTATCGCGTACCAGTAGCACTGTCGATGACTGGCCCTCGGAGCATATGACTCGTAGAAGAATGGTCATCCTCACTCGATTAAAAACAGGCTATGCGAGGTTGACACACGGACACTTACTTTTGGGTCAAAGCTCGCGTATGTGTGCGGCATGCGGAGGAAGATTGCTCGATGTGTCTCACCTAATTGAAGGGTACAATTCCTTGGCTACATACAGAGAGTACGCAGGGATGTCACCCCATTTGAGCACAGCAGCGAGTACTTAGGTCCCCCGTTCCGATTCTTGGAGGAAACAGGGTTGTTCCATTGTATATAGTAATAATCTTGTGTATACCTAGTTTGTGTTAAGAGTGAATGTATTTATTAGCGTGAATGTGTGTTGTAAGATGGTCGATGGCGAAATATCGAGTACTCCGCCGACCCTCAGTTAAGCTAGTTTCATGTTATGTGTAAAGGATGATGGAGGAATATCGAGTTTGGAACTGCATCCGTTTGGTGCTGAATTGACCTAGCTGCTGATACCACTTGGAGCCCAACCTCGATGGCTGGACGGATGAGGTCTGATGATTAAGGTGATTCTCGAGTCTGCCAGCAGTTTTAGCAAAAGCTGGAATCCCTGGTGGACTACGAGAAGCGATAGGCCCAACTCGGCAAATGTTTGTATGTATGTACGTACATGTGCAGATTTGTGCCTATATCAATCCAAATCCTAAAATCTTCACAATTCCTAAATTCTTCCATGTATTCCGAATTGCCTCCAACCTCCATAACCTTTAGGACTTCTGGCGTTTTACCGGACCTTCGCCGTTAGGCGCTACCAAGTTTTTTTTACTGGTCCCAACGGTCCCCCCTCATCACCAGACGTTACTCACGGCCATAGGTCTTGTCTAGGATGGACCACGAGGAGCTGCCTGGTCGGGATGATGATGAGGGGAGATCATGGGTTTATGTAGATATGATGATTCTAATTTTATCAACTTATTTTCTCGGCCATCCTTTTCTGGCCATTATTGCTTTGGCGAAAGCAATTGTATCTTTAGAGTCGGCTTTTGAAAGGAGAGCCCTTCCCAAGGAGTCCATTGTTGCTTCTTCTTCTCGTACGCTGCTCATCCAATTTTGCCTTAAATCATCAACATTTGGACATGTTCTGCTTTCTCATCCGAACGACAACGGCAAAGGGGGGGACTCCTTTATCCTAAAGCTTATCCTTAACCATCTAGGTCTTTATCTGTGCCGGAGCAGAATTATAGAGCCTTGCAGATCATTTCTGCCTAATGGTTGTTTTGCTTCCTCCGCCGGATTTTGCAGCACTATGAAAGTGCCCGCAGGAAGGGTCTCACGGAGGCGTCCTGCGCGGGACATGGAGTAAGTCTAGAAATGGTGAATGATGGAGTGAGTGCGGTGTTCAATCTTTTTTAAAAAAAGGATTGGAGTAAGTCTTGTAAGAGTTTGGCTGTGTTTTTTCGGGTTAATCATAACTACGAGGTTCGCTGCCGAGTGAGAGGTTGGATCAAGCAGTCCAACCCGTTGTCCTCATGACTCCGCCACATCACAGCTCGGTAGTTCATTGGCGTTGTCATTGCTCTCCTCAGGGTGGCCATATTTGCACGAATTTCGCCTATACCTTGTAGCCATTTTACTCGAGCTCCAGCAATGTGTACCACGGTTTCGAATTGTCCGCAAGCGCAAACTGGGGAATCTTCCAGGTTAAAACTAACCATCCCTAACCGTCTGTGCCTTTGTTTGCTTGCCGGTTTTAAGCCATATCTGGCTCCGCAGATTCTTGGTTTGCACTGCTATAAAGCTTTTTGGTTTATAGGAAGCTATGTTCTTCCTTGTGTCTATTAGACGGTCGCATCTCACACCACCTGACGAGCTCTTTGTCACAGTATTTTACTATTTCCGGGTTGAGTCTCGGGTTGTTCAGGTGGAGGAGGTGTAGGCTTGTTGATTTCTCTCATTTTTGTCCTTTCAGTTACGTCTGTCATCCTTTCTGTCTCATTACGCTTTTCCATATCTTTAGTGTTGCGTTGAAATCCGTCCGATCACTGCTCTGAGGGCCTCCATGGTTGCTGTTTGCTCGTTAATCTCAAAGAGCCAGCGTACACGCGGAACGGTTCTCGCATCTAAGTACTACGTGTTCCACCATTTCTTGCTCCACACACAGACACATCGGGTTGAGCTTAAGTCTGAAGGCATGG
This sequence comes from Cimex lectularius, assembly GCF_000648675.2. Classification (NCBI taxonomy): domain Eukaryota; kingdom Metazoa; phylum Arthropoda; class Insecta; order Hemiptera; family Cimicidae; genus Cimex; species Cimex lectularius. Next base: position 211,514 of record NW_019394173.1, on the reverse strand, counting down.
AGTTTTCCGGCAAAATCTCCATGTCTTGTCAGTAGTTGAGACACGTACTGGCCTATGACTAAGGGTTTCATCTTTAGTCGATCTTCTATGTTGAGGAGGAGCTGATATGTGTGACGTCCCTTAGATGAATCGTCCCATCTTAGCTGCCACTCCATCACCATCCCTAATCGTATCCAACAATATCTAACCATCTCCAAATGAATATGCCATCTGTATTATTCCCACTGTCTATCGCATTGGCTCAACCAATTCCAAATGATCTTAACCTATTCCATACATTCCGACCGTGTTCATTTATTCCTAAGCTTCTAGTAACCTTTACAACAAACTTCCATGCGTAATAGTCTTCGATCATCTTCGACCATTCCTTTTACGTGGGAGTGTTTTGAGGAATGTCTTAGTAATGCAGTGGTACATTTGATTATTAAATTTGTATTAATAGTCCGCCTGGATACTCAGCGAGTTCCATGACCCGTACTAACTGGATCCGCCAGGTCTAGCTTTCGCTCTCACAATCTCACCGGTACTTTGTCCAACGAATTCCATTGTCGGACGATGTTTGTTTTGCGGAGTCTGTACACTTTAATTCCGCCCTTTTCTGTTTACTCCGTTCTAAGTCGATCGATGGCGAAAGTTTAATGTTTACAGTCAACTGTTTGTTCTCGAGTGTCAATCGCCGGTCCGCTCGGTCTCGTCATTATTTTTCCTCTAACGAACGGATTCATTAACGCCTCGCCTATTTATCGCTTATGAATATTCACAAGTCCGGATTGAAAATCGCTCGTGAATAATTGCCAAGGGTGAAAAGAGCCTCGTCGAGTTGTTACTCGGGAAACAGTGCGAACATTGAGATCAAAGGGGCGGTAATTAACATTAACCCGGTTGCTTCGGATTAGAAAACGAGAAATGTCTTTTTTTCTTTAAAAGTGCTTTGAAATGTTTTCCAATTCAAAAGGCGTGTTTGAATTCGGCTGGAAATTAGGAGAAAAACATCTTGCCAATGATAAATCACCGTGTGCCGTGGGGTCGAATGGGCCCGCCTTGTTCCGCTCGGTCGACGGATAGTCAGCTTTCATGGTCTTTTACCCCCCCCCTCCATTTAATTGTACTTTACGGATTAGAGTACTTTTCCTTTATAAAAGGAATTAATAAAAGTTTTTAAAAAAGAAAAGAATCAGGCTTTAATACAGGCCGCGGGCGGTTTATGATTAGTTTTCCATTATTAATTAACGGCCGGGTTCAAAGGATCCTACGACGTTATACAATCGATAAAAACCCTCGGCGTTTCATCAACGGCAAAACTCATTAAAATGGATTTTTATTTCTTTTTTTATTATTTGACAGCATGGATCCAAGAATTCAAGGGGCGATGGCAAATTGAGCGGATCTCACCAACCTTAATCCATGACTAAGGATGGGACAGCGATGTCAAACCATCCATGTTCGATGTTTTAACTTGTATATATTTATTATTAAAGTGACTTTTATTTATAAGAAAAAAATTACACTCCCCGACAAAATTATAGGCCACCCCTCATTTTTCGTTATATGAAAATTCGAAATACGACAATTTAACCCAAAAATATAAAAAAAGTTAATTACAAAAGTACAGTTTCTTTCGTATGTGTGAAAATCAGGTATTAGGTCACTGAAACATTGAAACTCCCAACTTTATGCCAAGCATTCGTTTAATTTACAAATATCATCAGGGCTGAGTTTACAATTTCTTTATCAGGTACATATGTTTATAGATCTCTGATATTGAATAAATAATTTATAAAAATACCAATAAAAAGATCCAAAATACTAAAAACAACAATAGATAAATTATTTTTCAACAATGCAGTTAAGGTTAATTTAATAAATAAAATAAAATAGCAGAAAACCTTGACAGATAACCTTATTTTACTTTATTTACTACATTAACTGCATCGTTGAAAAATAATTTTTTATCTGGTGCGTATTTTTTTTTTTTATAAATCCTTGATAATAAATAAATAATATATAAAAATACCAACTAAAATAAAAAAATACTAAAAACAACAATAGATAAATTATTATTCAACAATGTGGTTAATTTAATAAATAAAATGAAATAGCAGAAATCCTTGACAGGTAACCTTATTTTACTTTATTTACTACATTAACTGCATTGTTGAAAAATAATTTTTTATCTGGTATGTATTTTTTTATAAATCCTTGATAATAAATAAATAATATATAAAAATACCAACTAAAATAACAAAAATACTAAAAATAATAATAGATAAATTATTTTTCAACAATGTGGTTCATTTAATAAATAAAATAGCAGAAAACCTTGCCAGATAAACTTATTTTACTTTATTTACTATTGGGTTGTCCGGAAAATAATGCAGGATTTTGGTATTAAACAAAAAAAAAGAAACTAGTTACTTTAAAGCAATGTTCTTTAATCAAAATAATTTCCCATACTCTCAATACATTTCTCCCAACGTGTTGGTAACTTATTAATTCCGTCTGAGTAGAATTCAGAATTTTTAGAATTGATAAAGTCAATAAATGCATTTTCCAGTTCCGTTTGATTTTTGAATATTATGTGTTGTAAGTAGTGGTCCAGGTGTCTAAAAAAATGGTAGTCAGTAGGCGAGAGGTCCGGAGAGTAGGGTGGGTGAGGCAAAGTTTCATAGCCAAGCTCCAATAATTTTTGTGACGTTACACGTGACACATGTGGTCGAGCGTTGTCATGCAACAAAATGGGCCCTTTCCGATTGACCAAAGAGGGCTTCATTACTGCCAATTTCTGATGCATGGTATTAATTTGGTTACAGTATGATTCAGCATTGATGGTTTCGCCAGGATTTAAGAAGCTGTAGTGTATTAAACCAAATGAAGCCCACCATACCGTAACCATTACCTTTTTTTGATGAGTTGGGGGCTTTGGAAAATGTATTGGAGCTTCTCCTTTGTCGAGCCACTGTCCAGAATCCACTTTTCGTCACATGTAACAATTCTGGCCAGAAATGGGTCATTTTTGTTTCGACAAAGAAGTGATGCACAAACATCAAAGCGCTGATTTTTTTGGCGATCGTTTAATGAGTGTGGAACCCAATTTTGGAGTTTTTTCACTTTTCCAATCGCCTTGAGGTGGTCAGCGACGGTCGTTTTACTGACTTTGAGTTGCTCTGCAAGTTCTCGAACAGTTGTTTTGGGGTTTTCTTCCACCACTGATCGCAGAACATCATCATTAAGAGAGGAAGGCCTTCCACGACCTTCTTCATCTTCAAGGCTGAAATCTCCCTCCCGAAATTTTTTAAACCACCTTTGCACAGTGCACTCATTAACACAACCCTCGCCCCAGACTTGGTTAATGTTTCTAGCCGTTTGGGCTCCGCTTCGGCCGAGTTTAAACTCGTAAAAGAAAATCGTACGAAATTCTCGCTTTGACATTATAAGGATGAGTGAATTATTTCCAAGTAGCGGAATGCTACAGAGGTAAACAAACAATATCATTTGGAAGAGGATTAATAAGTGTTGACATTCATACAAATGAGTAATCCTGTAAACGTAAACAGAATATTTTATATAGATTTTTTTTAATGAAAACTTAAAATCCTGCATTATTTTCCGGACAACCCAATAAATTAACTGCATCGTTGAAAAATAATTTTTTATCTGGTACGTATTTTTTTTTTTATAAATCCTTGATAGTAAATAAACAATATGTAAAAATATCAATTAAAATATCAAAAATACTAAAAACAATAATAGATAAATTATTTTTTAACAATGTGGTTAATAAAAGGAGTCGCTGAAACTGATAGTTACTGTTTTAGAAAAACAGATAAAAATGTACACCCCAGTGCTCTGTACCAAGTCAATAATATATATTAAAAATAAGAGAGGGCCAAGTATGGAACCCTATGGTATTCCATTCTTGATTAGGATGTTTCCCCACTGAATTTTCTCTTCATGTGGCGACTGTGCAGATAAAAGGCAAAATGATCATTAGCTCAACCCAAAAGTCGAGAGCTTTGTAAATATCCAAGGCTCTGCCCACTACTGTGTTTATTTGATTTTCATTCTGCCATGCTACCAAATATTTTACACAGAACATCTGTCGAAAGTGATTCTCTAAATCCGAATTGATTTTCACATATAAATCCAATTTTTTTTTGACAACTTCAGGCAATCAGTTGTAAAGTACCCTTCGATGATCTTGTCAAACACTGACAGCAAAGAAATATTTGTCTGTCTTGTCTCCTTTTTTGAGAACTGGAACGATCTTTTGCAATTTTTATCTGTGCTGGGTAAAAAGATGCAATTCACTATATTAACCAATCGGTCCTTCAGCAAAGCTACAATATTCTGCCTTGTGCTACTCCTAATGCAGACAGGTATAATGTGATGAAGTCTTAAGTGTCTAATCAAATAAATCTCATCATCAGTGTGACTTTAAGATTAGGAGTTTTAGTGATGTAAAGAACACCTTGACATCATGGATAAGATGTAAAAATCAAGTCAGTCTCATTAGGAGTAGTGCAAGGCAGCATACTGGAATGTTTGTATTTTGAACAATCTGGCCATGTTTAGAAGGAAGCATATCATTTTAACCTGCTTACACGAATGTTTAAGTACACCTAAATCATATAAATAACTCAAATAAACTATTATTTCACGTTTGTTTTATATTTCCTTGGATTTTCAGGTGAGATTGCTCTCCTTCTGGACAGACCTCGAGCTGCGACTGTGATCGCCAAAGGGCCGCTGAAATGCGTCAAACTGGACCGGGCAAGATTCGAAAGGGTGCTAGGCCCGTGCGCAGACATCCTGAAACGCAACATCACCCAGTATAACAGCTTCGTCTCGCTATCCGTCTAACTCGTCCTCAGGTAAATGTCAATTATTTTAACGACGGTGAAACAAAGAAAACAAGTCTGCATTGTCTCCAGGTGCTCTATCGGGCAGATCATCCACCGGCCATCCTTCGCCGTCAACGTGGGATCGACGGATCAACCTTTTTCCTAAATTTATTTTTCACAGTTTCATCCGAATGTTTGTAAACATGATGTTGTACGAGGAGCGATCTGCCCATCCGCCCTTCCAAAAGCTATATTCAAACGAATATTTTATGGGATAATAAATAAAATATATATATGTATATTTAAACAAAAACAAAACACAATACTAGTTTGGGGTAAAAATTTAACACTGTTTTGTAATAATTGTTTAATTTTTTTTAGTTTAATTATTATTGTTGTTAGTGTTTTAATGAGACCAGGTAAGAAATAAACTGTCATATTTTAAATTATTGTTAACAATTCTGTTTCTTAAAAAATGAAATGGTTAAAATAATAGCCTGTTTCTTGTATGTAATGTTTTATTATTTAAGACAAATAAAAATTAATTAATGTTTATTTATTTATTTTTTATTACCTGGTTTTGTTCTTAATAATTCATTGTGGCAATCCCTACATCTTCCAAGAAACGGTGACAACTCGAGGTACGTATGGTAGAACATTATTATGCATAACATAATGGAGTTAACGGGACAAAAGCTTCCAGAGGAACTCAATGTGAAAGATCTATGTGATAGTTTGGCACGGGCTTGTACAGCGATTCAACCCCATACCATAACTGACCGAAATTGGCTCTGTGACGAGAACACCCCGCAACCGTTCAAGTGGCCAAGCAAGGTGAGACGTGTAGTGTCGTGTCAAGTGATTTCTAAAGACTAAGTTATTCTTATGAAACCTTCTAATTTCTTTTGTTAGAGCTCGCCCTTACATGACGGACCGTTTGGAGTCGACTGACATGATGGTTCCATAGTGTGGTGGGAGCAATAACATGATCTCTATGTCAACCACTACCTTTCGATCGAGACTTCCGTTAACCCTAAATAGCCGTAGACCATTGTGGACACCCCAGGAAGCAGATCCAAACCACGTCCGTCATTGGCTAAAGAATCTGCCTGGTGAAATAGAGGAACACAATAGATCTCGGGTTGAGGTGCCTTGTGGGCACTATCCGCTGAGTTGGTAAAAACAAAGTACTCCTTAATAGAGAATAAGCTGAGGGACTTAACAGTTTTAGGATCTCATAAAAAAGCCTAAAGCCAGAAACACACTGCTACCCGACGCGAATCCAAACTCTGATTTTCCATAAGGTTGCATTACCCCCGTGCACATCTACCCGATGCTACCCGACGCAAATCCAAACTCCGATTTTCCATAAGGTTGCATTACCCCCGTGCACATCTACCCGATGCTATGCCACACTACCTACCCGACGCTCTGCGATCCCCACTGTCCAGATTTTCGTTGGGTTGCATCGAGTACAGTCGAAGACAAAAGAACCGGACACTCATATTTTTATTCAAACTACATGTATTATTGTCGTTATATTAATTACAACATACTTATTTTAATATAAACCAAATTAAATGTGATTAAAAATTAATTATTTTTATTTAAAAAATTAATTTTAATGGTTTGATAGAAAATTAATCAAAACAGCGGAATATGATTTTTTAATATAATGAATTTTACTAACAATTTATTGTACTCGCTTCGGCGGTACATATACTAAAATTGGAACAATTTATTACACGGTTTTGCTCATAAAATTTAATTAACCATTTATTTCATAGTTTTGCTCGTAAAATTACACCATTTTGTAATGTCGGGTAGCATAATGTAATTTTGTCATTATATTAATTAGAACATGTTATTTTCAAGTAAACCAAATTAAACGAGATAAAAATTGCATAAGTTTTTATAAACATTGTTTAATTATGATGGTTAGGAGTAACTTTATTTAAAACAATTAAGTTTAACAAATAATTTATTAGATGGTTGTGCTCATAAAATTTAACTAACAATTTATTACAAGATTTTGCTCAAAATAGTGCATTAAGAACAAAAGATGCATTGCGATTGTGATAAACGCTGTGGACTGTATGCGACGTGTGCTTGCGTCGGATAGATGTGCACACCCTACCAAAACGTGGTAAGGCGTCGGGTAGCATCGGGTAGCGTCGCATCGGGTAAATGTGGTCCTGGCTTAAGGCCTAGTACGATTGAAGTGCTAATTCAAAGTAGAGTGTACGTATGGTATCATGTGATTCTAGATTCCCACTCAGTATGCACGTTTTGCTGTCTGAGTCAAGATAGCAAGGAAGTAATCTGACTTCAGATGAACATGCATTTTACTCGAGAATATTCTTTTTTTCCCGCTCATCATGACAGAAATGTAACTTGTTGATATACCTTTCTCCTGATTGACAAAATGGAAAAAAACCTGCATTGTGGAACGTGGAGTGTAGTGATTATTATATTTATTACAGCTAATCTGTCACAACCGTCACAAATAAGTACATTTCATCAGCCACCACTTCTTCACATTTCACTGATGGTGGTTTCACCGTTGAGCAGTTCAACATCGCAGCATGGTATGGATGTTGAAAGTAGGAAGCGGGGTTTGTGCTCCACAGGCACTGCAGCCTTCTGGCTTATTGTGTACCTTCCTAGTTACCTAGTTCAGTGCAATCAACTCAATCCGTCGCAGAAGTGTTAGGTCATTGACTGTTGCCGATACCATTTCATTCCCTAGGTTTTTTTCCTGTATGCTAGGTTATGCCTACATAGAAGCTTCGCATTGGAAGATGATATCGGTGGCAGTTTCTTCCTCCTCATTACACAATCAGATCTGGGATTGTGTATGCCCATGTTTTCTCAGATGTCACTGGCAAGTTAATAGTCCTATCACTCATCTCAGTCTGGTCCTCTCCAAATACAGCAGTAAGTTTGACAGTCTCAGTGAGGGTTGTTTCAGCATAAGTTTACTGTGTCTAGCATGGCTGGAGCTTATCCATATCTTCTTTTGTTTTATTTGGATCCATTAGGTGATGGAGGATTCTGCATTTGTTTTTATTATCCCAAGTATAGATTCAGGGCCTCGGTATAGGAGTGGTTTGCTTACCATTTCACAAATAAGGTCTTTTTAACCCTAGCTCTGTATTGAAGGCTTTCTGGACCCAGGTCTATAGGATCTTTTTTACTCAGCGTTCAATTTCCTATGAGATCTTAAATTTTTGACCCATGATTTGGGACTACCCTCTTATAAGATCTAGCAGATCCTTTTCTGGCCAGATTGTCTGCCTTTAAGTTACCCAAAATTTCCTTTGCATCCTGATAACGACGGTACCATCAGGTTGCTGTGTTTCCCTTGGTTTTGGAGATTTTGGATGCATTCACTGACTAATTAATTATTCGGAAATCGTGAGATGCAGTCTGGTGTGATGTATGTTTCAGAAAAACATTTTCTTTATCGTGCAAACATTTCGATCTTTATTGAGATCATCTTCAGGGCTCAAAATGTTTGTCTTCTGTGTAATTGTGCCATTATTGTGTGTCGTGTTGAGAGTGCCCAAAAAGGAGGCAAAAATGGCAAAAAGGAGGGAAAATTCAAAAGGTGCGGTTGAGATGGGAAGTTGATGTCCGAGCGGATCGAGTTCACGATAGCTCAACTGGTAGAGCAGCGGCGTATCAAGCCGAAGATCGTGGGTTCGAATCACGCTAGTGCCATTGACTTTTTTTATCTCAACTAAAAACCTTAATTAATTCCATAATAAGTTTGTGTTTGTTCACAAAACGCCTGTATTCCGGTTCCTTTATTTGTTTTGGAGCATTCTGTATCATTGTATTTGATTTCCTACTGCATTCTCCTTTGCAGCTACAGTGTATGTTGATGTAATGCAGGTGTTTCAGGATGTAGTCGCTAGAGTTTATCCACTTCTTTTGTTTTGTTTGGATCCATTCTGCGATGGAGGATTCTTTATTTGTTTTTGTTATCCAAGTATAGGTTCGGGTCCTTTACATGGTCTTAGAGATCCTCCCCTGGCCAGTCTGTCTGCTTTTTCGTTACCCAAAATTCCTCTGTGACCTGGCACCCAAGATACCATCAGGTTGTTGTGTTTCCCCAGGTTTTGGAGATTTTGGTTGCACTGACTAATTTTGATGTAATTTTTTACATGCTAATGCTTTAATGGCTACTTGGCTACCAGATCTTATGAGGATGCCAGTATACTTTTATGATTTTCTAGGACACAAGCATATGTTCTGAAGCTTTTTTAAATTTGTTTAATGTCTGGAGCTTTTGTTTTATTCTACGGTGTATTTTTAAAAATTGATGCAGTCTTGTTCTTTAAAGTCAACAGTATCGATGATTTATGACGAGTTTTTCTTCTAGATGGAATCCCTCACACACTCAAGCCTTTATTAAATATCGCCCTTAATCAAGTGCAAAAAATCTTCTTTAGTTAATTGACAAAATTTTGGTTCGTAATCACTTAATTTTTGGTAGAGTAATGAACATTTTGAGAATCTAACTCTTAAAATAGGACGGACCCAATATTTCTGTCACGGTCTTCTTAGTTTATAGCGGCGATACTTCCATCGTAAAATTGCTCTTGTCCGAGCGTTCCATGTGTTCGCAACAAATGCCCATTTATGTGAGATTCGACACCCCATGCTAAGCTTTTTTTTTTTTTTACCAGGGTTCGCAACAGCAGAGGTTACATCAACCTTCGGGGTGCCTGTGTTTTTGAAAAAAAGCCTATTTGTAAGCATGTAGGGTTCGAATGCAGGACCGCTGGATTCGAACCTGGGACCTTTACCTTACAGTGATGAGCGCCGTGTCAATGCCTAAACCGTTGCCCCCCCCCCCCCCAAGAATTTATTGTGTGTCGAAATAAAGATTTTTATGTCAGCTTAAAGCTTAACAAACAATTCTTGATAAAAAGATGCACGGTAGACCAATGGACACAGTGCGGTCGGAAAAAAGCTGACTGTTTTTAACCTTAACCCCCTGCGAGTACTTAGCATACATACAGAAATACACATCAGAAGCATATTACATATTGGATAGGGATTTTTATTTCATAATAAAAAAAATAAACGTGTTTTTGATAATGATTTTTTTTTCTTTTTTGAAATTATAATACAATAAGTACAATGAAAATTGTCCCTTTTCGACAGTTTCTCTCACATATAACAGACTTCGATACAAATATATATACACAGAGGTCCACATGCGCCGCAATGAAGCAATAACTTCGTTTTTTTTTTTAATGTATAATTACAATTAAAATGTTACATTTTTGCTTAAAAATTACTTATTAATTTAATAAATTCCTTAAAGCCTAAATGTATATAATTTTTTTTTATATATTTCCAATATATAAATTATTTCATACTGTGCAAATCAACAGTACAGGTAAGTTTTTTTGTCATGGAGGAGGAGGGGATGAAAAGAATCCAAATGGTCCCAAAAAATCAGAAAAATTCAGGCAGTGAGCGAATTTTTGTAAAATTGGATTTTTAAAAAATAAAAAATAAGGGAATGCTTGGAATGTCGATGATTTAAAAGAAAGAAAAAGCGAATTAAATGATATTGAGTTTATGCCATTATACAGTGTTTTTTTTGGCTGGTTGCGAGGTCAAACTCTACGAAATTTGTCTTTGATTCGCGTATGATGAAGTTTAAAAAAAAAAAAAAAAAAGAGGAAAACCGGAGGAAGAATATGAGTTAGGCCTTTGGAATGTTTGTGATACGTACGCGGTGGCCGGCGGTGAACGAGGGCTGGTACGGGATGTTTTTCACTATAAAATAATTAACGAGAAACTTGGAACGTCCGATGAGCAGTTTTTCTTTTTTTTAAACAAAAACTATACTAAATTCACTTTCGTTGCAATTATTGTTAATCTCATTTAATAGAATTTTTTTTAAACCGTTCATACGTATAAGTGGATTTACAAATTTAAAAAAAAAATCTATATCCGATATATTTATATATTGTGTATTTTTGATTATTAATTAACCTAAGGCTTGTTTTTTTAAAAATTATTTTCCTTATAAATAATAAATTCATATTTACAAAATTTCAAATATACAATCCAAAATTGTTTTATTTTTTAAAAATATTTTTGAGCGCCTGCCTTGCTTGAAAATTTGCAAGATAGCTTATATTTATTTTTAAAAAAAGAAAAAAAAAAAAAACAGTTTTTATTTAGAAACTTTAGATTAAAAAAAAAAAATTATTTACATAAACACCTATAAAGCATGGAAGCCAGGAAAAATAAATGTCCTTAATAAAATTAACTAAATTATAATGATTATTGTTGACGATTTGACATTTGGGTCGTTGGTGTTAAATGGCAAAATCGATTCGGTCCCAGTCTGGGTTGGAATGGACCACCTTGAATTCCGGGTCGTCGATGAAGAGGTCGAATCCGGTCTGCGGCGACGGCGGCCCGCCTAGGAACGGGTCTCCCTGGCCTGTAGTGCAGCCGCCGTTCCCGCCGGAGATGAGCGAATCGAGCCAGTCGGTGTCTATCTCCATAAGGTCCTGGTCGACGTCCATTCCCTCCATCTGGAGTGATGACAGCTCGAGCGGTTCGGCGGCGGCCGACGCTGGCAGTTCGCCGTTTTTGATCAGGATCTCGAGAACGTCGTCGACTATCTGCGATTTAACATCCTGTTCGAGTGGTGCCTGTTGGAAAAGACAAATAATCAAACCGCTCCTCGTAAAAAGACAAAAAAGAAAAAACAATACCTGTTTGTTTTCCGTTTTGACGTCAAACTTGCTCGGATGTGCGTCAAAGATATCGTCCGATGATACTAAATCGCTCAGTCCATTTGTCATAAATGTGCCAATGAAGTTTGGCAGGGAGACAGTTCTGTAAATGAAACATTTAATATTGAAAATGCGTACGATGATTGATGACACCAAAGATGCCAGCAATGCCAAAAAATACCTGTTGTCTTCAGTCTTTTCCATTTTGATAATGTTGTTATTGTTGTTGTTAGCGATGATCTGCTGCTGGAGCTGTTGCTGCTGATGATTGAGCTGTTGTTGCTGGAGGAAAGCAGCTAGGTTCGCTTTGGCGTTTGTCACTGTTTGCTGCTGGAATGTATTGTTTTGGATGTGGTGACTCAGCTGCCGTTCCAGCTGGTCGATTTTGCGCTGCTGCTCTTTGATGATCTCCTCCTCTTGGGTCTGCGTAGTCTTGGGTGAAACGCGGCCAATCGAGGCCGGCGACGGTGGGCTGACGGGAGATTCAGTCGTGTCCATTACGATCGTCGAATTTACCTGACCTGATGACGTGACGCTGCAAACTGTTACGAATTGATTTAGAATATTTATTTTATTATAATTGTATTGTGATATACCTGAAGGTACTGAGTCTTCTTGAGATGAGCTTTGCACAGTGGAGGTGACGGAGGATGTGCCATTGGCGGACTCGCTGAAAGGCTTGAGACGCTCGATCAGCTGCGGCTTGGCACCGGAGACGGGCAAGTTCCTCCTTTTCAATTCAGCTTTGAGATCACTCACTTTCATGTCCTCAAGGTTCCTGAGTGGAGGAGGAGGGCTGTTGTGAGGCAAGGGAGGTGGTGGAGGAGGAGGGGCGGGGGACATGTCGATACTACTCCCCCCGTTGCTGCTGCTCGAAGGCGATGCAACGGGCTTCTGCGACGCGGGCAGGAGTATCTGCGGGTACTTGTGCTGCCATTCGAGCTGCCACTGTAGGAACAGCTGCTGCTGCTGGAGCAACAGCTCGTACGAGGTTTCGATCGACGAGGAGCTCTGCTGGGAATTCTTCTGGGCATTGGGCGGCCCCTTGTATTCATGGAATTTGATCGTGCGGGCCTTCGGCAACACCTTTGATTTGGACTTCTTCCTCGCCTTGTCCTTGAGAGACGACGAGGAGACCTGTGACGCCTGCTGGCCGTTCTGCTGGACTGTCGCCTGGCGAAACGAAGGTACCGCAGCGGCAGGGAGGGTGAATGCCGTGTTCGGCGGGAGGAGCACCGTGACAAGGTTCGTCATCGGGGAGGACGTACTCGACGTCACCAGTGTCTCATCTGATGCCGGTGCGGCTGCTATCACCACGGGCGTAGGTGCAGGCTAAACAAAACTCTCAATATCCACTTTGAATAATTTTCTTTAAGATTCAACCTACCTGGGGTGTTGCTGGTGAGTTTTGCACAGAAGTTGAAGAAGGTGGTGGAGACAGAGATCCTCCTGAGTCTTCATCCAGCATATAATGATCCGGATGAGTCGGTTTTGTGGCCGTACCTTCACTCGTAGCCTTAAACTCCAGCGCTCCCTCTAATAACACACAAATTATCAATTAGTAAAGGCATAAATATTTCGGATGTTGTTTAGTTACCTTTGATGGCTCTTTCGATGGGTTCTTCAGTGTGTAGGATGTTCTTCTTGATGAGCTCCAACGGACCGGGACGATGCGACAGCTGATCGTTGAGCGAATCCGCAAGCCGGCATTTCTTCAGCATGCGCTGGCGTTCCGCGAGCGAAGGGTCAACGTGCCCGACATCCTCAAGGATGTGCTGTCTCACCAACTCCTCACGGTCCGGCCTCTGCTGTATCTTGGCCTTGAGCAGGTCGCCCATCTTGGCACGCTCCAACTTCTGCCGTTGTTCGTGGAAGCCGGGTGGCGTCTTGAGAGCTGGAATAAGGACCGGGGTCAAAATCGGGGAAGAGAAATGATACAAACCGGCCAAGGGGAGAATGAAAATAAACTAACAATGCTTGATCTCGGTATAATGGCTGACAACCAACCACCTCTGACATCAGCTATTTACAATTTTTTTTTTTAATTTATAAAAAAAATACATATTTGTAACAAGATGAGATTCCTCTCATTCAACTTCAAAAAAATTCAGAAAAAAAAATCATCTGAAAACACTTACGAGGCATTATTCCTTGGGCGACGAGCTGATTGATCGGCCTCCTCAGCATCAGCTTCACCTTCAATGCTAGAACACAAATGGATTTACATTAGATGACGTTTCTAGGACGCAGAGGTGCATATAAAAAAAACACACGCACGTTGTTTGGCACTTGTCAGTTTTCTGAAATGAAACGTCACTCTAGGCCTGTGCCAACAAGAACAAATTGAAGGGCATACCAACTGGTTTAGATTTTATAATGGAAACAATGAAAACTGACTGAGTGAAAAAAAAGCTCCTTTATACCAGGCATAAAAAACGTAAGACACGGAAAGAAATCTATCAGGAGTTCAGAAAGCTCAGTAATTTACAGTACAGTAAATGGTGAGGTATAAAAGTGAAGTCAAAGTATATTACTTTGTATTAGGCTTTAGGTTTACAAACAGCTGAAGCTCCTATGTATCAGGCAACAAGAAAAGAAAGGAGTTAAATAGCATTTTAAGAGGAAATTGATTGTTTGAAAGGCAAAATGTATGAGTAAGGAAAGAAAGAGAAAAAGAACATCGAACTTTATGGCATAAAAAGGTAGCAAAAGTGTACTGGTTGAGTGATAAACAAAAATCTCTACAGATAATGAAGCTCCTATGTATCAGTAAGTAAGAAAAGATAGGAGCTATATAGATTTAAAAAAATTTTTAGACCCATTTTAAGATGAAAATGGATGTTTGAACGTTCTCTGTATAAGGAAGCAAGAAAAGCTAGGAGTTATACAGATTTAAAGATTTTTTAGACCCATTTTAAGATGAAAATGGATGTTCGAAACGTCCTATGTATCAGGAAGCAAGAAAAGATAGGAGTTATATAGATTTAAAGAATTTTTAGACTAAATAAGATGAAAATGGATGTTTGAACGTTCTATGTATCAGGAAGGAAGAAAAGATATAAGCTATATAGATTAAAGATTTTTAGACCCATTTTAAGATGAAAATGGATGCTGGAAACGTCCTATATATCGGGAAGCAAGAAATGATGGGAGTTATATACATTTTAAGACTTTTTTTAGACCCATTTTAAGCCGAAATTGGGCGTTTGGAAAAGCTTAGTATCAGTAGGAAAGAAAGAGAAAAATAACATGTTACTTAATGGCATAAAAAGGTAGCAAAAGTGTACTGGTTGAGTGATAAACAAAATTTTCTACAGTTAATGAAGCTCCTGTCAATCCGGAGGAAGTTATATCGCATTCTGAGGCATTAAAGCTTGTTCGAAGTTCCTATGTATCAGTAAGCAAGAAAAGATAGGAGTTATACAGATTTAAAGATTTTTTAGACCCATTTTAAGATGAAAATGGATGTTTGAAACGTCCTATGTATCAGGAAGCAAGAAAAGATAGGAGTTATATAGATTTAAAGATTTTTTTAAACCCATTTTAAGATGAAAATGGATGTTTGAAACGTCCTATGTATCAGGAAGCAAGAAAAGATAGGAGTTATACAGACTTAAAGATTTTTAGACCCATTTTAAGATGAAAATGTATGCTGGATGTCCTATGTATCAGGAAGTAAAAAATGATGGGAGTTATATAGAATTTAAGACAATTTTTAGACCCATTTTAAGCCGAAATTGGGGGTTTGGAACGGCTTATGTATCAGTAGGAAAGAAAGGAAAAAAGAACATCATACTTTATGGCATAAAAAGGTAGCAAAAGTATACTGCTTTGGTTGATAAACGAAATTTTCTTCAGTTATTTAAGCTCCTGCCAAGCCGGAGCTTTTGAGGTTAATCGCATTTTGAGGCATACAACTTTCAAGCTCCTCTGTATCAGGGGTGTTAGAAAGATTTGACACGTTATTAGATGGTAAAAGTACTTTTTGAAGCTTTATTTTTTCGAATTTTACGTCAAAAAAGAAAAGGGAGGTGTTTTGAAGCTCCTCAGAATCAAGGGGCAAGAAAAAAAAGGAGTTATGACGCATTTTAAGCCTTAAAAGCTTGTTCGAAGCTCCTATGTAGGAAGCAAGAAAACACAGGAGTTGTATGAACTCATTTTAAGCCGAAATTGGGCGTTTGAAAGGCCTTCTATATCAGTAGGCAAGAGAGAGAAAAAGAACATCATACTTTATGGCATAAAAAGATAGCACAAGTATACTGCTTTGGGTGATAAATAAAATTCTCTACAGTTAATGAAGCTCCTGCCAAGCTGGAGGGGGAGTTATATCGCATTTTGAGCCATAAAAGCTTATTCAAAGCTCAGGAATCAAGATATATAAACATAAGGGAATTATATCGAATTTAAATGAATGTGTTTTTGAGGGTCTAAGTACCAGGCATCAAAGAGAGAAGTGACATCATATTTGGTAGCTTAAAATATCAGTTAAAAAGGTGGCTATAGCTCCTGGCTATTAGGAGGCGATAAGGGGTGTGTTTTGGACACTTGTATTTATTCACTTTTTTGGAAAAGATAGTTCTATTCACAATAGTTTACGAAGATACTTTGGCAAATGGACGTGACGACTATAGCCCAAGCCCAGGGTGTTCCGCGTTACCGTCCACGATGGTCTACAGCGGTTTAGGGCCAGTGGAAGGTAGGGGGTCGACCGCGATATACGATAGATCGTTTTATTACTCTTACCGCACAACGCAACCGTAATTTAACGACTTTCTTCACAGATAGTCAACTCCGGTCCGTAATGTAAAGTTGTGTATAGAAAAGTCATCTGAAGGTTTCATGAGAACAGCCTAGTCTGTAGACGTCCCCCAACAGGTTCTTCATTACAGGAACATCGAGAAGAAAGGCGACTACTCGCAAATCAGTATCTCTCTTGGACACTTGAACAATTGGGGGGTCTCTTCACTGCTGAGTGCCGGTTTGGTTTTTGGCAATCAGTTGCTTCATGTGCCATACGTGAGTAACAGCCTAGATGGTCAGTTATGGCACGGAATCAACTCATACCCGCACCGAACTGATTATCATAAGTAATGGATCTTTGACTAAGGTACATTGAGGAAGTTCTGGAAGTTCTGGTCTTATTTGCTCCATTTATTGCGGATAACGTGTTATTGTCGATTTGTCACCCATTACTTGGACGAAGTAAGGATTATAATAATGAATTGGCAAGCTCGTTCTGCTGACATGAATCCCAGAGAACACTTCTGGGACATGATAAAGAGACGGTATAGGCATCGTTCGACGTCTCCAACAAGCGCTGCTTCAAATCGCTGTTGAAGGATGGGATTCTGATGTCCGGTCGCCAAACAAACCCGAATCAGTATTTACTGCTGAAACAGCATTAGTACACATAGAGATGAAAGGACGGCAAGGGGACGCGCCTTAGTTTTCCCAAACTCTTGTAGATTAAAGGCAGGCAAGGACGATGAAGTGGATTAACGTAGCGTGGAGAATAAGCGTGTTTCGTCGGCCGTGTTCGAATTAGACACGAGGTGTTGACCACGGGGTTTAAAAATACAGCACCACCATCCCAGACCCAGGTAAATTCATAATTCGACCATCTCTAAATTAATTTAAAAAAATAATAATAAAAATAAAGTAATATGAGACAATGGGGAATTCAAAAAGACCTCTTATAAAATCAATTCTGCACCCGAAGTAGACCTCTAAATTGAAGAAATTATGTACGTATCGAACAACACGATCGACATGGGGATCCCCTTTTCTATCAAGGGCAAAAAAGTGAAACTAGGATATGGAGAATCCTTCACTCGGATGATGTAAATTAGGTTTTGCCGTTATGTCGAGTCTGGGAGGAAACGTTCCCATCCCACGATTACAGATTCTGAAACCCTGAACATCTCAACGTATTTGTCCTGCATGGTCGAGCGCTTCGGCCACTTGTTAATTGAAAGATATATTCATGGGAGGAAGACATTTATTCGTAACGAAACTACTTGATACGATGTGTGCCAGCCACCATTTGACGTGGCAAAGAACGGGGGCAGAATGTTTTCCACGAGGTATGGTACTGCCAGGAGGACAGAATAGAACAGGACATCAAAAGTCATTATTCTATTCAATTACACAATGTGACGGAAACTCTTCAAAACGAGTATTAGGTATTACGAAGGGATAACGGTGATAGGATGCCGCCCACAGGCATTCTTCTGCTTCGTACTCGTAGACAGAATGAAGCGAATGAAGCTGAAGATCATCCATGTGACTCCGTACTAGCAGTCAGAATGGAGAAAGATGTCATCCATGAGACTCCGTACTAGCAGTCAGAATGGAGAAAGATGTCATCCATGAGACTCCGTACTAGCAGTCAGAATGGAGAAAGATGTCATCCATGAGACTCCGTACTAGCAGCAGACAGAATGGAGCAGGAGGTCATTCATGAGACTCCATACTAGCAAACAGAGTAGAGCAGGACGTCATCCATGAGATAGTACTAGCAGACAGAATGGAGAGGGTCATCCATGAGACTCTGTACTAGCAGACAGAATGGAGCAGGAGGTCTTACATGAGACTCCGTACTAATAAACAAATTAGAGCCAGGAGATCATCCATAAGACTCCATACCAGAAGTCAGAACGGAGAAAGAGGTCATCCATGTGATTCCGTACTAGCAGACAGAATGGAGAAGGTCATCCATGAGACTCTGTACTAGCAAACAGAGTAGAGCAGGACGTCATCCATGAGATAGTACAAGCAGACAGAATTGAGCAGGTCATCCATGAGACTCTGTACCAGCAGACTGAATGGAGAAAGAGGTCATCCATGAGACTCTGTACTAGCAGACTGAATGGAGAAAGAGGTCTTCCTTGAAACTCCGTACTAATAGTCAGATTAGAGCCAGGAGGTCATCCATGAGACTCGTACTAGCAGACAGAATGGAGCAGGTCTTCCATGAGACTCCGTACTAATGATAGAATAGAACAGGAAGTCATGATTGCCATTAACTTCTCCTTCAGTGCTGGGAAGCACATGTGGGCAAGAGGTCACCCAAGAGGGACTATTTTTCTTCGTAATAGAAAACAGAATGGAGCAGGTCAGGATTCTCTTATCTTCTAATTCTGTACTGGGGAAACAATATTGGGCAGGAAGTCCTCCAAGAGGGACTATTCTACTCCATGACAGAATACAGCAAGAGGTCATCCATGTGACTCCGAAATAGGAAGACAGAATGGAATGGTAGGTAGTATTTTCTAAATATGTCCCTTTGTTCCAGAAAGATATAATTGATAAGATGCAGTCATTGGGATATTCTTTACTTATGACTTTTAACAGATAATAAAATTGATAATATAATATTGGACAAAATACTATTAATATAGTTTTTTAAGGAATTATTTTGACTTTTTGGACAACGTAACTTAAATCTTAACGGGATTGTTGTCGAAAATGAATGGCCTTTACCGTTGCACATGTTCCATGACGAGAGGTCCTAAATCAAACGATAACATCAAGACAGCGTACTAATACCGGTATGCAGGCACCGCTACGATAAATCACAAAAAACGTCAAAGGAAGGAATAATCATTAGTAATGAGCTCTCTGCACGGTCTTTTTATGCGGTTTTACAATTTCTTTTCTTATCATACTCATAATCATGTTGACTAAGCAGGCCTAGTTCCGAGGGGGGCCTGGCACCGGGGTCGCTTCTTTTTTCCTGTGTAACGTGCCAAAATATGCGGACGCCCCCTGTGCCAAACGCCCCGTGGCACCCGGCCCGGTAAAGGTTCCCAACGTACTCACATTCTTTATTCTTATCCATGTGGGAATGGAGAGGGGACTCGTCGACTCCTGGAGATGGCTCCATCGCTGGAGCCTTCTCTCCGAACCACTCCGGGTAGATGGAGACGAGGGTGTGCACCAGATCCGCGTCAAGCTGCAGTTTGAAATAAACACAGCACTCCCTCCTACCGTACTCTGAAACATAAGATACATAACTTTAAGAAATAGTATAAACATACAATTGGTCAATAAACAGAAACATAAACAGAAACATAAACAGCATAATGACATGACCTACGAACTAAAGGAAACTTTTAAAAGGACGGCACTAGGTTTATGGCTTTAGGCATTTCGGAATTGTTTTGCACATCTGCTTTTTTTTCTCTTCCCCCTGGAGTTTCTAAACAGGGTTTTACATTTCCCTCTTCGGAGAATGTTTACGAGACATCTATTTGTTTACAGAAGTGGGCTAGAAAGGCGCAGCGCATTCCTATCTTCGTTCCACGCGGTGCCCCGTCAGACTGGAAACACTTCTTTGGGTGGGAAAAAAGGTAAAAAGCGGTGTTTTCGATTGCATTTAGACTCATCTGGGAAAACGGTCCCTATTGTTCGCGAACAATGCCATCGAACCTTGCACAAACCTGAGACGGTTCGCATACCGCAGTATTTCTGGAAAGGGCGACTTGCTGACTATTGAGGTTGCGAAAACATTAAATTTTATAACTGTTGGGGCCTGCCATCTTATTTTACAGATACTTTGATTTGGATTAGTGTAATCCCCAATCCAGCTCCTACGCTCCTAACAGAACTAGTCCTGTTCTTCTATGATCGAAAGGTTCCTCAGGCCTCTCTTTTCTCTTGCTTTTCTCTTTCTTATTAATAAAAAAAAGTCTTTAATTACGCGACTCTCCGAACACCCTCTGTGCTTCGAAATCGTTATCTTCTACCTGAAAATCATCCGAGATTCTCGGGCGAGGTCAGGGGAATCGGGCCCGAGCTCCCTATGCTTCGTGCAGCCGTCGTCTGAAGGAAGGTGGCAAGTACCTTATAATCCCTTCGTTTATTTTAATTTCTAATTTTTCATAAATTTATTAACTTTTCATTCCCATTTTTTCTTTTCGCTTTTCACGGTAGTGGCCGTAACATTGGTCCTCCGGGCCGGATTGAAAAAAAAATCAGTCCTAATTCCTTCTAATTTGTACAAATAAATTCAATATTTTTTCAATTGATCCTCTTTTCCCTAAAAGAAATAATCCACGCCTTATTTCTTTTAGGGAAAAGAGGATCAATTGAAAAAATATTGAATTTATTCGTACAAATTAGAAGGAATTAGGACTGATTTTTTTTTAATCCGGCCCGGAGGACCAATGTTACGGCCACTTCCGTGGAAAGCAAAAAGAAAAAAATGGGAATGAAAAGTTAATAAAATTATGAAAAATTAGAAATTAAAATAAACGAAGGGAGAGATGTATAAGGTTGTTACATTGGTCCTCCGGGCCGGATTAAAAAAAAATCAGTCCTAATTCCTTCTAATTTGTACGAATAAATTCAATATTTTTTCAACTGATCCTCTTTTCCCTAAAAGAAATAAGGCGTGGGACAACTAACCTTTCGGTTCACCTCTTTCTCGACACCACGATCCATTTCATTATTATGAAATAATTATCCGAAAAAATTATACATCTTTAATTTTTTTCTACCAGAATCACAGGTGACAAAAGTATACCTTTCTCTCACAACGATCCAAAAGATATAATTTTAAACTAAACTTTCTTTATTCAAAGATCGTCTTAGCTTATTTCCCCAGGCGCTAGTATAGCCTTCCAGTAGACATGTTTCTGCCTATGTTTTTCTAATTTTGCTGATTGTTCAGGACCAATGGATAGAACGACTTATTATTTTCCTTAGTTAGTAAGAATGTAAACACTTTATGCTAATGTTTACATCGGTAGCATTTCGTCACTTGGGAATATCAGTGTTTACTAAGATGTTGAACCGGCAAACGCGTTTCGGCATTGCGCCATCTTCAGGGACAGGAAGGAGAGTTCCTCAAGACAGTTAATTACCCTGTTCCGGTTCAACATGAGTTCAACACCGACTCGCAGACCAATACCCATCAACTTACCTACCTTTATTAACATTTCAACGCGTGATTTTCGAGTAAGAGTTTAAAATCGGTCGGAACGGTGCCCAAGCGGCCAGAAACATTAATGAAGTCTGTGGCACTGGCACTGAGAGTGAGATCACTGTTCAGAAATGGTTTAAAAAAATTTCGAGATTGAGAGTTTAACCTTAAAGGCTATAGTCGTGGAAGCATTTCTTTCCTCGAGGTTTTGTGTCTTACCAAACAGACACAAACTTCCCATCTCAACCGCACCTCTTGAATTTTCCCTCCTTTTTGCCATTTTTATCTCAACTAAAAACCTTAATTAATTGTAATATATGAATTGGTCAAGCGGACCACGAAATTAGTGAATTTAACTGTTACTTGTGTTGAAAAGTGATTCTCTACGATAACAGTAGACGTTGGAGGAGGTCATCATACTGTCCAAAGCCAACAACTCATCAAAAAAAGCTGATGATCACACTGCCAAATGTATTGCTCTCAAATAGAAGCAATGCACCAGATGGCATTATTGAAGCCATCCTTTGGTCAATCGGAAAATGCAGTTACAAGACAATCACAAGTGACACACGAAAACTATTAGATCAAGGTTATGGGATTCTGCCTCAACCTCCCAGTTCCCCAGACCCCACTTGCTTACAAAATTTATTGATCAAAAATCGTTAGAAAATGCGTTCACAGAACTTGTTAATAATAATGACTCGAAATTCTATTCAGAGGGTGTAAAGAAATTGCCATCGCGTTGGGAGAAGTGTATTGAGAGTGATGAATTGGACTAATGAAAAGTCGGTCAATTCAATGAAGGTTTTCTTCAGAGCTTATTACCATTTTAACAAATCGAGTTGTTTTTGTTAGCTTTTGACGGCACCTTGGTTCTTTTTATAAGCCCCTAAATAAAATAAAATATTCTACCTTTGCAGTATAAATGTCCAAAAATGAAGTGTAACGACAACTAAAGACCTAATATAACTTTGTTAGCTGTAGGCTAGGATAGAACTTTGTTTTAAAGCAAAGTACTGTTTACTCATTTGAATTAAGAGGCTAGGAGGTCATGGGAGAGATATTTTTAGACGTTGCGCTACAATGGAAGGCCTTATGGAAGATAGTAAAAAACGCTTTATCCACCGTACGTTTCGACGCCAGGAGAGGGCCACTTGTCGTGGGACGTCCGGTTGTAAATCGGCAGATCGTGTACCGATGACGGTGTAGGCGGTTTTGTGAATGGAAGCCCAGAATCGGGCCCGTAGGCGTGGCAAGGACAAAGCCCACGTCCTCAGGCAGATCGACCCACACCCGGGCCCACGCCCCGGGGGCCTTTCTCTGGACGGAAGTGATCCACGGGGTGCAGAGGAACACACAAAGCACTCGGTGGACCGGGGACCGAGGGCTGCAAGAAGACGGCCGAGCCCGTGATTCAAATGCAAATGGATGAACAGTTACCCATCACATTGAAAACACAACAAAAAAACTATGTTTTTACCAAATCTCTCCTGATACACTTCCATCTCCAGGCAATAGCGATTATAGTAAAATCACTTTGTACTCAACTTGCACCAAATTAATTGTTGATGGTGTCCTGATGATGTGAAAGACTATTGTCAACAAATTAATTTTTTATGGTATCTTGATGATGGAAACGGCTACTGTACACCTAATTATTTTGGTGATGGTGTCCTGATGATGTGAATGACTGTTATCAACAAGTTAATTTTTTAAGGTGTCCTGATGATAATCATCAAAATAATTGTTGATGGTGTCCTGATGATGTGAATGACTGTTGTCAACAAAATTAATTTTTTATGTTTACTGATGATGGAGACGGCTACTGTAACTAAATTAATTGTCGAAGGTGTCCTGACGGTGGGAATGACTATTGTCAACAAATTAATTTTTTATGATGTCCTGATGATAATCATCAAAATAATTGTTGATGGTGTCCTGACGGTGGGAATGACTATTGTCAACAAATTAATTTTTTATGGTGTCTTGATGATGAAAACGGCTATTGTACACCCAATTATTTTGGTGATGGTGTCCTGATGAAGGGAATGACTATTGTTGACAAACTAATTTTTTATGGTTTCCTGATGGTGGGAATGGCTACTGTCACCAAATTAATGGTTGTGTCCTGATGATAGGCATGATGCAGGGGAACGGGAGGTTCGAAAAAATTTCTCTCCATTTATTATAATTTTAATGGTTTGTCCACCATTCGAGAATTATGTTTTACTCTCCCCTGGCTGTGGGTGGGCCGATTCTATTTCATCTAGAAACCCGCCGACAGATGGTGAGGCTCGTTGCGCAATCGGATGGCACATTTCCCAACTTCTCCGAGTAAAAACAAGAAAAAGAAACAAGATGATAAAGCTATATATTAAAAAGCAATAATTCGGCCAAAATAGGGACAGGAATTTGACGCGGAGGAGGCTTTAAATCCGCGACCCGGTTTTTTCCATTAAATAGTTCTATTGTTGGATGAAAGGAGTGTTTTATTCCCGTATTTCCTGTTTGCACGGAGCCGGCCTATTTTCAAATCCGACAAGTCAATTATCCGCGTTCTAGCAGGCCAAAAACAAAAAAGCCCATAACTTTCAATTAGCACCAATAGTGGAGAACTAGTGTAATTTCGTAATGGCCCGTTGACGACAAATTTTACCCACTTTAATGCGGAATATAGTCGATCGAATCGATAACCAAAAGCGGACGCAAGGATTCCGCAATGACAAGCTGTGAAAATATTTTTGTTATCTTTAATACGAGACTCAGTGGTTCTTCTTTAATGCCTTTACTCCGAAACGCACTGGGCTAGCCTGTGATGTCTTTCCTCACGAGTCCCGAGGAACCTCTAGAATTCCCTGTCTTCACCCCGCGATCCTATAGTTCTATGGATAAATACCAGTGACGAAATTTCTACTGGCGTATTAATTCTAGCTTCCTGATACTAGTGTTCAACGTCTTTGCCTCTAGACCCACTGGTTTACTTAGTTTCTAGGTACAGTATCTAACTTCCGTGCATCATCATCATCTGCTGATTCTTAGCTTCCTGATACCAATATAAAACCTCTTTTCATCGCGACCCAGTAGGATCTTCTTGACTCCTCATACCACTACATTACTTCTTTCCTTGGAAACCCACTGGTTTATCAGGGTTATCGATACAATATCTAACTTCCGGCATCCTGACCAAATCCTAGCCTGTTGACTCTTAGCTAACTGATAACAATATAAAACCTCTTTTCATCAAGACCCATTAGGTCATCGAGCCTACTTCTTTTCTTCGATGCCCATCGTTCTGCCTAGGTTCTCGGTACAGTACCTAACAGCCGTGCCGTGGCCCACTGATTTTAGTTACGTGAAATCAGTATCTAATTTCTTTCCAACCCCACATAGTGAAACTCATAGCTTCCTTACATCCATGTAAAACCACTTTGCATCGCGACCCAATAGGTCTCTTAACTCCTCATAGCACTATTTACTTCTTTCCTTCCAAACCCACTGGTTTATCAAATTTCTCGATACAGTATCTAACTTTCGTGCATCCTGACTCACTGATCTATCTGATGACTCTTAGCTTCCTACCAATATAAAACTGATTTTCATCGAGACCAACTGTTCCCCAAACCTACTGATACCCACGGGTTTACCTAGTTTCTTGGTACAGTACCTAACTGCTGTGCATCGTAATCGGTATCTAAATTATTTTCTAACAGACATAGAGAAACTCTTAGCTTCCTGATACGACTTGAAACCACTTTTCATCGCGACCCAGTAGGGTCTTCTTTACTCCTCATACCAATATTTACTTCTTTCCTTCGAAACTCACTGGTTTTCCAAGATTCGCGAAAGGGTGTCTCTAAATTATCTGCATCGTGGTCTAATAATACCCTAATCGGGCCTGGCACTTCAGCTTGTTCTAGAAACTACCTTCTACACACCTCCTCAAGTCATCCCTGACCTACAGGAACTTGACAATGGGATCGGATCATTTCACTTCGGACAGGGTATCGTCGTCCGACTGATATTGTACACACATGACATCAGAACTGCGGGGTTCAACAATCCTTCCAATCTGCGCTGAATCCAGGCCCTAGAATCATGAATGTTTAGATCCATCGTCAAGTCGACGTCGAGCGTCCAACCGAACTGTCCATAATGACCTACAAGTCTCTACAAGTATTTATCTAACCTAGCAGCAACGAAATTCTCTTGCCCACCCTCTCTTGAATCGAGCATCTTGCTGCGAGACCCACGGGTCTCCAGTCTACACAGAATAAAGTAAAAAACGTCAGTTAAAAAACTTAGCAATAGATTAGGGATGTGTCAGCAAGGAAGGCAGTTGGAAGGTGTGTTTAGTCCAGTTTTTTCATGCGTTTTGTATACAGATCACGGAGGCTCTTTCGCTCTGACGAAACGACCCGGATGGCATTCTTGTGCCTTTTTTCCACGTCCGACGCCAAGGGCTCGTTGCTCACGAAAAGCAGTTTCGTCGTTTCGCCATCACAATTGCGAAAATTTAAGTCGGTCAAATAAAGCAAATAATATAAAACTTAAAAAAAATTTATGGTAGAAATCAAAACAGGAAACTAATAATAAATCAAGAAAATTATACTTTAGGGGCAGATATTTTAAAGGCTTTTCCAAATGGAACACCTGCTATACCGTTGGGTTTTCCTTCCACAATCCTGATACAAGTCTTTAAAGCTTAAAATGTGAAAACTTTTTTTTTTTTTTTTTTTTAAAGAAATCCCTTTATTAAAATGCAAAATTGATATAAAAACCTGGAATTATTTCAGGTTTCACTTGTTTAGTTGTTACAGCCAAATAAAATCGGCTTAAAATAATTGAAATTTCAACGCCACCAAGAAAACTACAACAATTAAAAACTTTTAATAAATTTATTTAGAAATCGTGAGATGCGGTCTGGTGTGATGTAGGTTTCAGAAAAACATTTTCTTTATCGTGCCAACGTTTCGATCTTTATTGAGATCATCTTCAGGGCCTGGGATTTACAAATTAATAAATTGATAAAGTGAGGTAAAGAGGGTGAAATTTAATTTTTATCTAAATGCACGAGCTCCTTTTCGACCGTATTTCCTATATAAAACTAGGGATCGGGATAAAAGAGGCGACCACAAGTTCTTCTGAACTTCTACCTGAGTTGATCTATTGTGCTCCACTGTTTTTCATAACTCACTGGCCAGCTTCAGGTTGTCAATCAGCCTCCATAGCTTTGCCAATGGTTCCTTAGTGTAGGATCTTGCTTGCGGTTTATCTTGTCCCAGTTGCAAGAATGTGCACCTACATAGACTTTCACAGAAACATAAAATGTGTTCTGCGGTCTCCTGGCAGTACCTGCAAGGTGTTTCTTCTGTCTGAACTATCCGGTGCATGTGCTTTCTGAAGTGACAGTGCCTGTATATAGCTTTGGACAGCTGTGCGTATGACCGTCGTTATTACCTTGTTGGACAGCGAAGGATCGGACTACGTAGGCGTAAGCCTATGGTGCCCCTGGAAAGCGCATGGCAGGTGTAGGCTGAGCTCGACGAGAGGATTTACCATAGGCGGTACTCCTCTAGGGAGTGGCTAGCAATTCCACTTTACACAAAACTAACGGAGCGGATCCGGTAGTTTCGACGCTAGAGAAGCCCCAATACTCTGGGAGGTAGAGTGGCCTTTTTTATCTAGGGAGTGCGCGAGAAACCAGGCTGTTGTATTTAGGTTTAGGTAGACCTATGCGCGCGGCGTACGGTCTGATGCTTAATGCAGACCCGACCACTCGGAATGGGCAAGCGGGGAGCGAGGTTGTCTTGGCCCTTCGGAGCTGAGCTGCCTCTACACCAATGCTGCGGCAGTAACACCATTCTGTCGTATGCGGAGGTGCGTCAGCTCTCATCTTGAGGATCAAAACGTCCGATAAGGCCGAATAGGCTAAGCGGGGACGTTAAAGAGAGAGTCCTTTTTAGGATGACCAAGTATGCGGGAACCCAAAAAGTACAACCGTAATCGCGGTTCGGTTGTTGGTTGCCTTCCAGTAATTTTGCGTATGATCCTTCTACGAATCTCTTCATGTGCCTTATACCTGTGATATAGTTCCACCAGGTTTTAAGATGTATCCTCTTTTGTGGCAGGATGCTAAGCCACCGTCAGGACAGAGAGTCAATGTTGGCTCCCTCTTTGGCCAACAAGTCAAACTTTTCCTTGCCTCTATGCCCCGAGTGCCTAGGGACCAATGCATGGTCAGGTCATTAGTGTCATTCCATCTGGGCCTCGATGCAGTTCCAAACACTCTTTGCATTCACCTCATGAGGCTAGGGCAGTTAGTGCTGCCTGACTCTCGGAGAAAATGGCTATCTTCCGGGAATGTATTCCTAGCCTTTTGGTTTCTCTGGGGCATTGTTCAACCCCTATGATTTCGGAAAACAGTAGCATATTTAGATAGGTTTACCGGCAGTTCGGTCTTTGGGTTCATAACGAAGACTCCAGCTACCCGCAGTTTTGGAGCTATCCTGTGGAGTTTGCCTTTAGCAGTGTTCCTTTGGCCCATTCTTCCCGTTCTGGTGTCAGTACCTCATACTTTTTAGTAAAATTGTGTTTTGGAGTAGTGGCATCAATTGGTATGTCCAAAATTGCTCTGCCTGAATCTCCTCCCTCAGTTTCCATTGTTTATATACATAGCTTATCCTCGCAGATGCTACATAAAACTGATACAAGTCTTTAAAGCTTTTAAAAAGAAAATAATCCCTAATTTTTTCCTAAAAGAAAGCTCTTTTATCATGCAAATTAAGAATTTTTCAGTGCGAGCGAAACAGCTAGGTTTAAAGGTGAAAGTTTTATATAATAATCTGTTTATTATTTCAAAGGCTTTAAGAATGATGTTGAAGGATGGGGTTAAGGGTCATTAATTTTGGTCGCCTGGGAAAATCAGAGGGAAAATAATAAAAAAAAATAATAACGGCCTCGTCCCACGTAGATTATATATCGCCTTGTTACACCTGCGTGAACCTCGCGCGCCTACGCTCATTTGCGAGCCATATGGCGAAAAATGCATCGTTAAAAAGCACACCTTGAGATTTTATTTTTGACCGGAGAATTTAAATGTTGTAAAAAATGTTTTCTATTGGAAATGCGAGGGGTAGAACTACCCTTTTATACGATAATCGTTTGATGTTACAAAGCGCGACAAAACGGGCCGGGGAAGACCTGATCTGTAAGTCATCGCCCGGTGGCATTTCGGAGAGTATAATTGTACCTATGATTGTATCGTTGTTTTTTTGTCGGCCCACGAACGCAATTGACGCCAGGTGGTACCTTTTTTCGGACGTCCTTGGCCGAATTACGAACCGGGTACGCCTCCCGTTCCTCGTCAGGCACGGTAAAAGCGAGAACCGACGGACCGAACGTCATAGGCGTTTCGTACGAAGTTGCCCGGAAGGATTTATTTTACTAACCCTCGCTGCGACGTATGTTATTTCTGCTTTCTTTCCAACTCGTGTGTACAAAAGGTGGGATTTATTTCTCTCGACCAGCGCGGAGTGGTGATTTGGAAGGGAAAAACAGGTGAACCAGAATGACAGGATTTCTGATTCGATTCCTGACGGCCTTTTGTCCCCGAGAATCAACTAGATAGCCACAGCGTTGGATATGTACATCATTTTCCCTTTATTCGGTCCGCTTATTTTCGCTTTGTTAAGATGATTACCCAACTTTGATTTTTACAACTCGCAAATGACTCTTCGGGCCTCTGTCCCGCTATAAGATAGAGCGTCGGTGATATTTTTTTATCACGCCACCCGAGCTACTCCAGACGTGGGAGGCCAGTTTCCAAGCAGTCCGCTCGGAAACCGGTACTTTTCCGGAAATATTATCGTTATTAGAGAATTTTAGAAAGAACGAATATCTCCTGTTAAAAGTTTCTCTTCGGAATCACTCTAAAATAATTTGTCGTTGTTAGGACCACGTCTCTATTTACAAAGTAGTACGCATTTTCTAGCCTTGTTGTTCGCCAAGATTGATTTTATATGTAATTGCTCACTTTGCAAAACCCGTCGGCATAAAATTTCTTCTCAAAGACGTAAATGTACAAAATGTTTCTTTCTGGTCGTATTTGTGTGACCATTAGACTATTTATTCTATTATTACACTAGAAACACTGCTAAACCTACCCCCATTGGAAATATTTGTACGCGGAGAAGCGAGGAAAAGCCCATTTAGGCTTCATAAACAATCAAATTGGACGGAAACTAAATATTTCAGACACCCAAAAAATTAATAAAATGAAGAATGGGGACCGACTATATGATCCCGGAACACATTCTTTACAACATCCTTTAAAGTCTCAACGAACTATAAAGAACTCAAGAACATGAGCAGTCAAATTCAACAGGGAAGAACACTTCGGTTTTTCAAGCTGAAATACATGCCATCCGTGTGCCCTGGAAAATGTTAAAAGAGGTTACACTGGCATCCTCATAAGATCTGGTAGCCAAGTAACCATTAAAGAAATTAGCATGTAAAAGAATCACATCAAAATTAGTCAATGAATGCATCCAAAATCTTCAAAACCTGGGGACACACAACAACCTGATCTTGGGTGCCAGGGCACAGAGGAATTTGGGTAACGAAAAAGCAGACAGACTGGCAAGAGGAGGATCTCCATGACCATGTAAAGGACCCGAAACTATACTTGGTTAACAAAAACAAATAAAGAATCCTCCATCGCAGAATGGATCCAAACAAAACAAAAGAATTGGATAAACTCTAGCGACTACATCCTGGAACACCTGCATTACATCAACATACACTGTAGCTACAAAGGAGAACGCAGTAGGAAATCAAATACAATGATACAGAATGCTCCAAAACAAATAAAGGAACCGGATTACAGGCGTTTTGTGAACAAGCACAAACTTATTATGGAATTAATTAAGGTTTTTAGTTGAGATAAAAAAGTCAATGGCACGAGCGGGATTAGAACCCACAATCTTCGGCTTGATACGCCGCTGCTCTACCAGTTGAGCTATCGTGAACTCGATCCACTCGGACACTTCCCATCTCAACCGCTCCTTTTGAATTTTCCCTCCTTTTTGCCATTTTTGCCTCCTTTTGGGGCACTCTCAACACGACACGCAAGAATGGCACAATTACACAGAAGACAAACACTTTGAGCCCTGAAGATGATCTCAATAAAGATCGAAACGTTGGCACGANAAGCAGATGCAGTGAAACTGAGGAATAAACCAGGAGGAAACTCTTGTGTATCTTACCAAATCCATTTCAAAGCGGATTAACACGATTGTAAACAATTCTTGTTTACTTTTGTGGGATTGTGAAGCATAAAAAAGAGAATAAACATGAAGAGATTTAGCTGGATTTCTCTAAAAAGAATTTCTGTTTAAAAATTAAGGTGGTGCGTTAATTTTGAGCAGGAGTTTATATGCAATCAATGCTTGTGCCTTAGAAAATCTTAAAAGAGGTTAAATTGTCAAAATAAAGCCATATCGCATAGCCAAGCATGTAAAAAAAATCACATTAAAATTAATCAGTGATGTGTGGCGATTAGTGATTGTTAGTCGATGATTATTAAGGAATAGTGTGATGCGGTCTGGTTTCAGAAAAACATTTTCTTTATCGTGCCACGTTTCGATCTTTATTGAGATCATCTTCAGAGCCTGGGATTTACAAACATTGTTTAAATTTAACAAATACATGTAGGATGTGGAAAAAAGTGAATTTATACAATGCAAAAAAAATATTTTTTATATTATTACATCCCTAATCAAATGGCATAATTATGCAGAAATCAAACACTTTGAGTGAGTAGAAATACTTTGATTGAATATACAAAATATTTTTTGCATTGTATAAATTAACTTTTTTACACATCATACATGTATTTGTTAAATTTAAACAGTACTAAATTTTATCAGCTTCTATTAAATATATAAATACTCAATTAATTATACACAATTTTTTTCGAAATGAAAAATTTGTGTCACAGGCGGGATTCGAACCCACGACTTTCGGCTGAATACGCCGCTGCTCTACCACTTGAGCTACCGTGACTTCGATCGCCCATGCCATCGCGGCGTATTGAGCCGAATGTCGTGGGTTCGAATCCCGCCTGTGACACAAATTTTTCATTTCGAAAAAAATTGTGTATAATTAATTGAGTATTGAAATAATGTTTGTAAATACCAGGCACTGAAGATGATCTCAATAAAGATCGAAACGTTGGCACGATAAAGAAAATGTTTTTCTGAAACCTACGTCACACCAGACCGCATCTCACGATTTCCGAATAATTAATTAGTCAGTGAATGCATCCAAAATCTCCAAAACCAGGGAAAACACAGAAACCCGATGGTACCGTCGATATCAAGATGCAAAGGAAATTTTGGGTAAGTTAAAGGCAGACAATCTGGCCAGAAAAGGATCTGCTATGCTTTATAACAGGGCAGCCCCAAATCATGGGTCAAAAATTTAAGAACTCATAGGAAATTGAACGCTGAATAAAAAAGACCCTATAAACTTGGGTCCGGAAAGCCTTCAATACAGAGCTAGGGTTAAAAAACCCAAGAAAAACACGTTTTCTGACCTTATTTGTGAAATAGTAAGCAAACCGCTTCTATATAAAAAAACAACTTGAAACAACATTCATAGTGAATTTATTTCAACGTCGAATTAGACTAAAATCAGCCTGATTGGTTGAGAATTATAATTTTCGTCATTTTTCAAGTTTGGAGGTGGAGGGGCACAACAATTCACCATTTCTAACATTTTTATTGATAAATTGAAGATTTGAAAAAAAATTGACGTAGAATTCCATCACCGACAAGGTTTGTTTCGGAACATTTTTTAGTAGGGATGCTTCTTTTGAATTTAACGATAAAAATGTCACTAAACGGTGAATTTTTTGTGCCCCTCCTCCTCCAAACTTTGAAAAATCACGAAAATTATAATTCTCAAGCAATCAGGCTGATTTTAGTCTAATTCGACGTTGAAATAAATTCACTATGAATGTTGTTTCAAGTTGTTTTTTTTATATAGAAGCGGTTTGCTTACTATTTCACAAATAAGGTCAGAAAACGTGTTTTTTCTTGGTTTTTTAACCCCAACTCTGTACTGAAGGCTTTCCGGACCCAGGTTTTAGGACCGGACCTTTTTTACTCAACGTTCGATTTCCTATAAGGTCTTGAAATTTTGATCCATGATTTGGGGCCACCCAGTATAGACCTATACTTGGGGTAACAAAAACAAACAGAATCCTCCATTATAGAATGGATCCAAAAATATACTATAGGAAAAGTGGATCAACTCTCGAGGTAAAACAACCCTAACAAAGACTGGCAAATTCTCTGCAAAAGTTAAAGAAGGCTAAACTCAGAGGAGTGATAATTACTGCCCACTGGCAGAAGAATTCTGAGGAAATCATGATATGATATACATATGGCTCCAAAACAAATGGAACAGGAGCAGGCGCATTTTGTACAAGTCTAAAATATAGGCAATAAAACTCATTATGAAAGTTAGCTTTCAAGCTGAAATACATGCCATGGATGCTTGTACCTTAGAAAATCTTGAAAGAGGTTACACTGGCAAAAAAATTCTCAATATATATCGATAACCAAGGAGCTATCAATTATAATGCATATGAAAAAATCTTCAAACCAATTTTGGGTAACGATAAAGCAGGCACACTGGTCAGAGGAGGATCTACAAGACTCTTGGGATAACAAAAATAAACAAATCCTCCGTCACAGAATGGTTCTAAAAAAAAGCCAAAGGAGATGTGAATAAACTCTAGGGGTGCTGGTTATGCTAAAACAACCCCCACAAGACTGGCAAACTCACGGGTACAGTTAGATAAGACTAAATTGGGAGGAGTGGTAGGACTATTTACTAGTCACTGACATGTAAGAAAACATAACCTCATTTGCAGGTTATGCAATGGAGAAGAAGAAACAGCCACCCACATCTTTGGTAACTTTAAATGCAAGGCAACCACTCAATAGATTCAAAGTAAACCCAGGGAAAGGAATTGTAGCTACGAAAGTGAATGATAAAAATCGAGTCAATTGCACTGAACTAAGGAACTGGGAAAAGTAAAATAAGCCAGAAGGCAGAAGGCTGCAGTGCTTGGGGAACAACCCCCACTTCCTAGTATCCATCATCATCATTCTGAAATCCTATTGTATACTTATATGACCTCTCTTCAATAGATGCAGTGAGTGTCCAGCTGGAGCTCTTAAAATACAAAAAAATAAATAAATAAAATAACTCGTCACAACGCTTGGATGAGACAACAGTTCGAAAAAGATAAGAAATGCCCCAAAACCAAATGAATATTGGTCATTGGCCATGACCAAGTACACCCATATCTAAACTGACAATCCACACAACAATTGAAATATGTACTCAATTCATAAAAACATATCATAAATTGATAGCATAGTTATTGTTGTTTTTTCTTCAATAGGTTTTATTTATTTATTTATTGTTTAATTTCAGCCTCTGAACCAGTATGTGTAAGTAAAAATGTAAGGCGGCTGAGAAACGTCAATTATTGTAAGTTAATTGCATTACAAGAAGGAACGAGTTTTTAAGCTGATTTTCTTCCATTAGTCAAAAGGAAAAAACGAAAAAAGGTCCTGTACAAAGATAATATGGATGAACTGGGTTACAGTGACATTCCAACCAAACGAGGTTTATTTCCGCTCAAGTTTCCTTTAAAATTTGATGTTTCATTTTTTCTTTTGCAACCTATATTTGATTTATAATATTTAAATACGTATTTGTGGCGATACAAATATATAAATTACCAACATTTTAGTTAATTTTGCCTTTTTATAAAACATCCTAATTTTTGGATTTCATTTGTTTGAAATTAGGGTTCATCTGCGTGAAAGAAAGGTTCAATTGTTTGAAAATGGTTTCATTTGCTTGAAAAAAGGTTCAATGCTTTGAAAAAAGTTTCATTTACTTGGAAAAACGTTTTAATTGCTTAAAAAAGGTTTCATTTGCAAGAAAAATTGTTTTATTTCCTTGATAAAAGGTTCAATTCTTTAAAATTTCATATGCTTGAAAAAAAGTTTCAATTGTTTGAAAATGGTTTCATTTGTTTGAAAAAAGATTTCAATTGTTTGAAAATGGTTTCCTTTGCTTGAAAAAAGATTTCAATTGTTTGAAAATGGTTTCCTTTGCTTGAAAAAAAGGACAATTCTTTGAAAAAGTTTCATTTGCTTGAAAAAAGGTTCAATGCTTTGAAAAAAGTTTCATTTGCTTGGAAAAACGTTTTAATTCCTTGAAAAAACGGTTTGATTTGCAAGAAAAATGGTTTTATTTGCTTAAAAAATGTTTCAATCGTTTGAAAAAAAGGTTTCGTTTGCTAGAAAATGGTTTAATTTGCTTTTAAAAAAGTTTGAATTGTTTGAAAAAAGGTTTCGTTTGCTAGGGAAAATGTTTCAATTGTTTGAAAACAGGTTTCATTTGCTTGAAAAAATTTCTATTGTTTGAAAAAAGGTTTCATTTTCTTGGAAAAAGGTATTACTTGCTAGAAAAAGATTTCATTTGCTAGAAAAATGGTTTCATTTGCTTAAAAAATTTTCAATTGTTTGAATAAAAAATTTCAATTGACTGGAAAATGATATATATTCTATTCACATTTTTTGTCCTTGATGTTCGTTAGCTACTGTACAACTTCACAATGTATACCTTGATAGACGCAATGTTATTAAGAAGTAAACAGAGTAAATTTTATATGTATGCGTATTTCTGCTTATTTTCATAGGTACCACGGATATTTTATGGTACAATCTTGTCGAGATTGACAAAATTTCGACGGTTAACAAAATTAAAAATCGTAGATAAAACTTTCCCCTAATCTCGATCGATATTAATCTAATCCTAGCTTAATGAGCCAATCGCGTCAAATGTTAAACGTCAACCCGTTCTGTTCTTTGTTTAACCGTCTTTGCGACACCGCAGGCCAGATCCCTGGGTTAAACTTGTGCCTAAAACGGAGTCCGAATTTCGTAATGTTCAAAACCGGAGGAGAAAGGCTAGACTGGTGATAAACGGCCGACCATATGCCACGGGAAAGCTAGTGTTCAAAGTGAAAAACAAAACCGCGACATATTGACAACGAAGTTTTCAACCCATTTTTTCTTATATGTTCCAGCTTTGGGGTTATCAGGACAATTCAGCCTTTAAAACAAAATAGATGACTAAATTAAAACGTGCTGAAACGGTTCGAACACCTCCGGGTCCGCCTTGTCCCTAATATGTCCTATTTATTTTTCTCTGTGTGAGGTTAAATCGAGAATAAACGGAATCAGTATGAACTCGGGGTTATAAATCAATTAAATACTGCCTATTGGAGGTTGTGATCTTCTATTGTGAAATTCAAGAGCTGCTGTTTTCTGATATGTGCATCTTTTTTAAACACCTTCATCCTGATGCTCAATGAATTTCACAGGTTATGAACAATTTTTTTTTTTAAATTTGTAGTATGAGCAAGGAAATATGTACAAAATTAATAACAAGAGTGGAGAAAATACTCATTGCTGCTTCTGCTGGGTCGGAGGACATGTGGGAGTAGAAGGCAAGGAGGAAGTAGATGCCCTTGCAAAAAGAGGGGCTGCTATAACGCTGATATGACTCGAGCCGTTCTGTGGCATAGCAATGCTATCTATGAGCACCTCAGACGGATAAATAAAAAATGAGGGAATACCAAAACTCAAGAATCTCCTAACCAACTTTGGAAAGAAAGAGGTAACAAAATGTATTAAAGGAAGAAGGAAAAACTACGAATCCTAACAGGATACTGCAAACTGCATGGACATCTGAAAAACATTGACCTAAGATAACACCTCACGTACAGATTCTGCAAAGAAGCACCAACACACCTACTAACAAACTGTGGTGCGACACTTGTGTTTTGGCAAACTAACTAACCTTACAAGAGACCCAATCCTGAAACCGGGCCTACTAATGAAGTTTCTTTGATGAACTAAGACTTACCGGTGTGCT
Organism: Cimex lectularius; assembly: GCF_000648675.2. Lineage (NCBI taxonomy): Eukaryota > Metazoa > Arthropoda > Insecta > Hemiptera > Cimicidae > Cimex > Cimex lectularius. Next base: position 174,948 of record NW_019394173.1, on the reverse strand, counting down.
TTAAGCACAGAACGGTAGATACAATAGCTCTTAAAGGGCGCAGTATATTACACACTCCGACTATCTATCTACCTACCCCAATGATACTATAATGTCTGTTACATACTTGTGTCATTACCACTTTCACTATCATTTCCTAGATCTCGCGGCCATTGTCTCTTCAGTCGGCGAGGAGTTCGAGGTTTTTGATGTGCTCGTTTACGGTGGTTGGAAGGGTTGTGTGAATTTTGCGGTAAAGGGAACGGATTTCTTCTTGAACGAAAGGAATAGGTCTGTGTAGTTAGGTTACATAAAATTGAGGATTTAAATGCTGCGGATGATGGAATGTTTGGCTGATGCCAGTATTTTCAGTCCGTAAGTCCATATCGGCTTAACTATGGTGTTGTAAAGCAGCCTATTATGTTTGAGAGGTAAATTAGAACGTTTGTCAATAAGTCGTGCTCTGTATCGTGTCATAACCTCCTGGCGTTTCAGTCGTGTGAGGTTTCCACGTCAGGCGATTGTCGATGTACCGCACCTTGTCCGCAGATGGGGGAGGTGAAGGTAATCTGAGTGGCTTTGTCTGTGTTAAATTTTATCCTTTTCTTTTTACACCAAGACTCCAGTAGAGTAAGTAGTCGAAATGACTGCTCCTACAATTGCTGTCTCGTCTGCAAACGTAAACGTAGTGGTTTGGGGTGTAATGGAATGCCAACTGTATAAACCTGAGTATACTGTAGGGTGAAGAACTCTGGGGAACACCATCGTAGATGGGGAAATATGCAGAGAGGGAATGGCCTTCAATGACTTGGAAAAACCGGTCCGTGAGGTAACTGCAGTAGCAGTGACTCAGGTTGAATTTTAAAAACTGTACGTTGCACCAGTTTCCCTAGGCTTCCATTGCATCCTAATACAATCCTGTTACAAATTTTAAGCTATTTATACCAAATAAGCAAGTTCTAAGTTGAAGCGAAAACTGTTCATTACAGGACTTTTCGACTGTATCCTAATGTACATTTTAAGCTACTAATCCTAAATAAAATTTCGAATGGTTATATCAAGAAACGTGGAAACTTTAAGCTCAAAAGTGAATACCTTTTATTAAACGAACTCCTCCAACCTAGTAGTTACTACGGCCTAAATCATGATACATCTTGAAAGTAGGTCGATAAGAACTAATGTCAAATTTTTGGAGAAGCGAGCTTTTACAAACAGGCTTCTTTATTACTTACGGACATGGTATTTTCGAACTTTTTTTTTTTAGTCGAAATTGTATATAATAAGCTAGTGTGTTATGGCTAGTACAAAGATTTTAGGCGAGTGTGATTCAGACCCGTGTCGACGGGGAAAAAAAAACGAAAATAAAGCCATTTGGATGTTTGGCTTGCTTAGAGAAGACAATCGGAGTGAGTTTAATCTGCCACGGGGATAAAAACAAGGCTACGCCTTGAACTCAAACCGGCGGTGAAAGTGCGTTGCATCACAGAAAAAAAACGGCTTTCGGGGGTCTTGCACTGAGGACCATATGTCACAGTGACGTGACCGGTCTGTAACCCGTGACCACCCGTATGACGTCTGTAATCATCGCAAAGCTCACCATAAACATAAAGATGATGACGAGGTCGATCATCGCGCCTTACGACGAGGTTGAACTTGCATCAAGGCTAGGGCGAATCGCGCAGTTCGCCGTTCCAATTTCTCCACCGAAGACATTGCGGGTTAAGAAAGACTATCTAGGACGTGTGTTCGCGGCCCAAACGCACCACTGAAGATAACGAGAAGCCGAGACAGTCTAATTATTAAATGAAAATCATTGTTTTTCTCTTCTTTGGCAATAATAAATACCACGTTTCCTGAAAAAATAGGACTACGTCGCGGCACGGCCCATTTTCAAAGGTTGCTACGTTGAAAAACTGTCGGGAATTACATGATCGTTATACAGGCTTATTTGCGATCTGGATCGCCGCCAGTGAATTAAACGCAAAATTTCAAGAAACAGACAGCGTTGTCTTAAAACACAGAAGTTGAATAGATGAGTTTTTACGACAAGAGTGAGAGAGGAGGGACAGATGGTTTAAAAATAGGTGAACACTATGTGCACTAAGGGTAAATGGATATAATCGGGATTATACACAACCGTTAAATCCGAAAGGAAGGACATCACGATGAGATAGTAGATGTGGGGAAGAATACTTTTTAACTTGAAAAAGGAAAACAGGTCTGTCAAATGACAGTAACATCTAGAAAAACTACTGAACAGTAATGCTTAATTTCTAAGGCAGAGGATATTGTGCCGATTAATCGTAAAACCTGTTGGACAGTAGAATGGAAGGGTCTAAACCAGATGGAACCAGGATGGGGATGGTGTTGTGATAGTGCAATATGGTGATTAATCTTTGGAGAAGGAGCCGTTCAAAGATTTCAACTAGGATAAGAAGGCTTATAGGACTGTATGAGCATTTGTTTGGTCTGGGAATTGGGATTATGAGAGAAAGTTTCTGCTATAGGGGAAGTGTGATGTGCGGATTATGGCAATGAAAATGGTTGTGATTTATACAATTGCTTTTTTACGTAGGTTTTTAAGGCTTTTGGGAGTTATGAGGTCGTGTCCATGAGGTGCTTAACTGAGAAGGGGGAGGACATGTTGAGGTGTTATGGTTGAGTCCTTCGGTGAGCTGTCGACTGGTTGTTACCAGTGGATGAATTGATTAGTAGATTGTGACTGATTGAGGATTACCTCATTGAATATCTCCTCCCATGTCGTGTAGATTATTTTCATAAAAGAAGCAATTTTGACCCGAAACGTGTTGAAAATAAAATTTTTACTTAACTGTAGAGATAGAGGAAAAGAAAAGAGAAAAGTTGATTATGACAACTTAAATTCCGGTGGTTGGACAGCAGACACAAATAACTATCAGTAGAAGTTCTTGCATGGTCTCAGCAATATCGACCGAAGTGTCAGGTGCAAATAACAAGATCTACTAACAAAAGCACATCTTAGCCTGGTTTCCACCATTGATAAACCTATCAGGAGCAAATAATAATACCGTACGTTTTATGACGTGGAGATCAAGATATTATGGTCATCTACCAGGAGCACATCTAAGTTAGTTTCCAATCTGGAGGAGAGTAACAGGAGCACATAACAACAACAATTAGTACGAGCTCATCTTAGGCTAAATAATAATCGTGACAAAATTAACAGAAACAGATAAAAAGAACTATCAGTAGGAGTTCTTGCCTGGTCTCAGCAATCAACCAAAGTATCAAGTGCAAATAACAAGAATTACTGACAAGAGCTCATCTAAACCTGGCTAATCAGTAATCTCATCTAAGCCTGGTTTATACCGTGCATTTTATGACGTGCAAATCAAGATATTATGGTCATCTACCAGGAGCACATCTAAGCCTAGTTTCCAATCTGGAGGAGAGTAACAGGAGCACATAACAAAAACAATTACTACGAGCTCATCTTGGGCTAATAAGTAATCGTGACAAAATTAACAGAAGCACATAAAAAGAACTATTAGTAGGAGTTCATGCCTGGTCTCAGCAATATCAACCAAGTCTCAGGGGCAAATAACAAGAACTACTAACAAGAGCTCATCTAAGCTTGGCTAATCAGTAATCTCATCTATGCCTAGTTTCCAACATTGATAAACCTATGTGGAGCAAATAATAATACCATAAGTTTTATGACGTGGAGATCTAGATATTATGGTCATCTACCAGGAGCACGTCAATCTAGTTGCCCATCTGAACAAAGGTATCAGTAAAACATAACCGGAACTACTAGTCTGTAGGATAATAGGATATGCACAGAAGCACATAAGAAGGACACAAGTAGGTTCATCTACGTCTATTATCAGGGAGCGAGAAATCTTTCACGGGTTTTACATATACGAAAATAATTAAAACTCATTGCAAACGTAAATATTAAAAACAAATCTATTATTATTATTATTTATTTTTATCGTTTTACTGATTGATTACAGGTTTTTGTTACATGATCTTTTATTTTAACAAAATCAGTGACCTAAAGTTTAGTTTTTAATTTTAACTTGATTCTAAACAGATCAAACAAATTTTAAAGCATTTATCGCTTAGAAACGTTTTCTCTCGAATACGGATGAAATTAGAGAAACTGTTGACAGTAGCCGAGCGTGCGGAAGCCCCAGATGGCCACAGCCGGCAACAGAAGCGAGAACGAGCGGACCGAGAAAAAAAAAATCCGATCGCGGTTTGAACTGTTTTTATCTCGCTCGCGTGCGCGTGGGATGTTGTTTACAACGACTTTGCAAGATGTTAATTACAGATTCCACGAGTGTGAATCAGCATGAGAGACGTATAGGCTAAAAATATACTTTATTATTGTTTTGCCCAGTCCTAAAACTGTTCCTGACGAAAAATTTTAAGACGAGGTTCAATCGTAAAAATCCTCTACTTTTTAAACGGTAATGGTCTCATGGAAATAACAACCCAGCCGGGGTTTAAATGATTTGGAGAGAAAAACAACTAAAACAAAATCTGTTGCCTTAATGTTATAAATTATCAATTGTAGTGATGACAATATTCCGTGATAATTGTCAGATTATCACTTACATTTTCGGAGAAATCGTTGCTGGTTATAGAGAGTAATCCCATTATAGGGCCATGGCGCGTCTTTTCAGCTTTTCCAGCACTAATTCAACACGCGCTCTTCACCGGGCGAGACGTAGCGGGCCACTGGACGGGCTGGCCGGCTACCTTCCCACCTGTACGAAGCAACAGGTGGGAGTCGGCCGTGGGAGGAACCGGCCAACAGGTCGCAATTGCGCAACCGACTAATGCCATTTGACGATTATGAAGAACCGGACGATAAAAAAAACAAACAGGCGTTTATTGATGGTTCATATCAAATAAAAACAAGAGGTTTTCTTGAGATAAACTCGCTTAAGGGACAAATAATTACATGAAGCGCGATTGACTTATGTATCTACAAACCAAGAAAACTTGGTTGGCGACAAGATGTGCGAGGGGGAAAAATACAATCCAAAACTAAGTTAGAGTCAATGAATGCAAAATATCAAAGTGGTCTTCATTAAAATTAAAGTGGGCGTAACTCAGGTTCTTGCTGGAGTGTCCGATGACATCAACGAGGGCATGGCTAAACTAATATGTAAACTGTACAACGACGTCAAACTGGGCGTGGCTAAGCTAGTAGGTGGGTTGTACAATGACATCAAAGAAGATCTGACGAAGACATTTGACTTTACTAATTGTGTGGCCAATGTATCATTGAGAATTGGTTTTCTGGAATTAATAGGCTTATCAACGATCGAAATAATAGTCATTATTTTTTATTTTATTGTTAAGACTTCTTTTATTTTATTTTATTGACTGATATTCTTGAATTATCTACCACTGCCTTTTCAAAAACGTTTAACTGTCCATTTTCTTCTGTGCATTTTGATAATCCTTATACTTCTCTTCGGCAACTTCTTTTATTATGACAATATTAAAAGTATGAATTCAATAAAAAAATTTACTGATTGTTCAATGTGTGTGTGTGGCTAATGTTAGTCTGTTATTGCCCGTTGATATCAAAGTGTGCGTGGTTAAATTTAATCTGTTATTGTCCAATGATATAAGAATGTGCCTGGTTAAGCATTTCCCAGCATTGTCCAATGACATCAATGTGTGCATGGCTAAAGTTGGTCTGTTAAGGTCCAATGATATCAAAGTATGAGTGCCTAAGCATGTCCCAAGATTGTTCAATGATTTCAGGGTGTACGTGGCTAAGCATGGCCCAGGATTAGCCAATGACATCAAAGTGTGCGTGGCTAAACATGAGCCAGCATTGTCAAATGACATCTAAGTTGCGTGGTTAAACATGTCCCAGCATTGTCCAATGACATCAAAGTGTGCGTGGCTAAATTTAATATGTTACTGTACAATGACATCAAACTGTGCGTGGCTAAAGTTGGTCTGTTATTCTCCAATGATATCAAAGTATGAGTGGCTAAGCATGTCCCAACATTGTCCAATGACATCAAAGTGTGCGTGAGTAAGCATGTTCCTGTTATTGTCCAATGACATCAAAGTGTGCGTGCGTGGCTAAACATGTCCCACGATTTTTCAATGGCATCAAACTGTGCGTGGCTAAATTTAATCTGTTATTGTCCAATGATATAATAAAGTGCGTGGGTAGGCATTTCCCAGGATTGGCCAATGACATCAAAGTGTGCGTGGCTAAGCATGTCCCAGGATTGCCCCACGAAATCAAAGTGTGCGTGGCTAAAGTTGGTCTGTTATTGTCCAATGATATCAAAGTATGAGTGGCTAAGCATGTCCCAACATTGTCCAATGATATCAAAGTGTGCGTGCGTGGCTAAACATGTCCCATGGTTTTTCAATGGCATCAAAGTGCGCGTGGCTAAATTTAATCTGTTATTATCCAATGATATAAGAAAGTGCGTGGGTAAACATTTCCCAGGATTGTCCAATGATATCAAAGTATGCGTGGCTAAGCATGTCCCAGGATTGCACAACGACATCAAAGTGTGCGTGGCTAAAGTTGGTCTGTTATTGTCCAATGACATCAAAGTGTCCGTGGCTAAAGTTGGTCTGTTATTGTCCAATGACATCAAAGTGTGCGTGGCTAAAGTTGGTATGTTATTGTCCAATGATATCAAAGTGTGCGTGCGTGGCTAAATATGTCCCAGGATTTTTTAATGGCATCAAAGTGTGCGTGGCTAAAGTTGGTCTGTTATTGTCCATTGATATCAAAGTATGAATGGCTAAGCATGTCCCAGGATTGTCCAATGATTTCGGGGTGTGCGTGGCTAAGCATGGCCCGGAATTGTCAAATGACATCAGTGTGCGTGGTTAAAGTTAGTCAGTGGACTGCTCAATGATATCACAGTGCGTGGATTGTCCTATGACCATCTCAAACTATTTGTGTTTTAATATGAAAAATAGTTTTCCGGTTAATCAAAAAAATTAAACTATTTTTTACTACATAAATGAAGAAACGATTGTTATAATTTTTTAAGTGATAATTTTTTTGATGTGACTGTTTTGTTGATTGGTCAACCATAAATGTCAAAAAGCTTGTAAACGGGATCGTCCTGATTGAAATACTTGGTGTGCAATAAAAAATGCAAATGTCAACTAGACGGTTCTTTAAATAAATTCCGTCATATAAAAATACAGCGTTGGAAAATTATAAAATAGTAGCCTTTATTTACTGGGCCATTTCGCCCAAAGCGTTTTTTACCCATTAGTCACGTGGCCGATTTCGATTTCGAACCGGCTGCCAGGAAAAGTGCCAAACATTCCTGCGGGGTTGCGAGCGAAAGCGAAAAATTTGTCTCAAAAAAAGATTTATCGCTTTTTTTTAACGATTCGAAGAAAAAGGAAAAAGTTGTAGATTATCTAGTTCCTTAACTCAAACTTAATTGTGAAAAAAATCTCTTGATTATCTCTTCTCCTTGGCAAAAAGAAACCTGCAACAGCGGGATCCAGGCTTTTACGGATAGAACTTCACAAAAAAGTAATAAATATATTCCATCTCGTAGGGTGAATAAGCTAATCAGTGGATTGTCCAACGGCATCAAATAAAGGGTATTTATGGATTGGAGTAATGGATTGACCAACGATATCCAAGTTGATGAGGCAAATATGATTTATTGCACTGTCGTGTTTGATAGGGATATGAACAAAAGAGGTGGCCACAAGGCCTTCTGCAACTAGACCTGAGTAGAACTATTGTGCTACTATTTTATACACCATGGCTAGTCGGTGGATTGTCTGATGGTATCAAAAGGGGCGTGGCTGACCTAGTCGGTCTATTATCTGATGGCATCAAAATGGGCATGGGTAACCTAGCCGGTGGATTGTCTGATGGCATCAAAATGGGCGTGGCTGACCTAGTCGGTGGATTGTCTAAACTCTAATGGCATCAAAATGGGCATGGCTGACCTAGCCGGTGGACTGTCTAATGGCATCAAATGGGCGTGGCTGACCTAACCGGTGGATTGTCTGATGGCATCAAAATGGGCGTGGCTGACCTAGTCGGTGGATTGTCTAAACTCTAATGGCATCAAAATGGGCGTGGCTGACCTAGCCGGTGGATTGTCTGATGGCATCAAAATGGGCGTGGCTGACCTAGTCGGTGGATTGTCGAAACTCTAATGGCATCAAAATGGGCGTGGCTGACCGAGTCGGTGGATTGTCTAATCTCTAATAACATCAAAATGGGCGTGGCTGTGGTATTTAGTAGAGGATTGACCAATGATATCAAAGTTGGGAGACATAATGACATCAAAATGGCGTGGCTGACCTAGTCGGTGGATTGTCTAATCTCTAATGACATCAAAATGGGCGTGGCTGTGGTATTTAGTAGAGGATTGACCAATGGTATCAAAGTTGGAAGATTTAATGACATCAAAATGGCGTGGCTGATCTAGTCGGTGGAATGTCTAATGACATCAAAATAGGTGCGACAAACCTAGTCTGTGGATTGTATAATGACGTGAAAGTGTAGGCGTAGTAAAAACTACACATCCTATCTCACGGTTTTCATCTTATCCTCAACTCTAAATTTCATCCCAAAAGAAAAGAAATTTTATAGTCATCTCTTGAATCTGGCTTCCTTGCAGAAAAAGAGAAGCTTGTAATCATTGTAATAACTGGATTCAGGTTTCTCCAGTCTACTTCAAAAAGTGAAAACTGGTAAATTTGGTTCCTGTCAATTATTCATACACTTTTTTTATTTGCAGCGGAGCAACAAAGAGTATAGGTTGTAAATAAACAAAAAAGGGAACAAAATGTAGTCGATTGGCCGTGTGAAATATCTGTTTAGCCCCGGTTGTATACAGGACGCCGCCAACTTCACCCATGGATAAACGGATGTTGGCGCCAGACGTACACACACGGATTCCCGCGTTCGTAGCAGACGGTTTGCCGGCTATTTTCAGAAAAAATTGGTCCCCATCGAGATCGGAAATGTAAAAAAAAAACACTTCCTGGTTGTGATTGGGCGGTGACAGAGTAAACAGACTGTTGCACGCGACCGACCGTGTCTCGCAAGAAATCGTGAAATTGGCCGGACGGAAGTACCACACATAACTGAAATAATAAATAGCGTAAACTATAAAAATTCGAAAAACCATGTCAAAGGTATCCGTCGAATGTAGAGTTGACTATGTATCTCTTTTATCTACCTCTAAAGGTAGAATAAAGCTACACAGGATTGGTGTCATATTTTATGTAAAATTGGTCAAATACATTTTTAACTTGTTGTTTGACTACCCAGCTTAGCTACACTTACTGTCGTCATTGGTTCACTGAACCAGCTGATCTCCAGTCATACGCTGATCTATTAACTGACCATCAGGGCCAAAACTGGACTATTGACTAGCTAATCAGTTTATTCAAGCTGCAATACATGCAATCGACCCTTGTACCTCAGAAAATCTTAAAAGAGGTAACACTGCCAAAAAAAATCCTTAAATATATGGATGACCAAACAGTTATTATATTAAAACATAAGCATGTAAATTAATCAGTGAATGCATATAAAATCATCAAACCAATTTTGGGATCTGATGTGAGAGGGTCGATGGCGGAATATCGAGTACCCCATAGTAAAGTTTGTGATGAGAGTGAATGTATTTATTAGCGTGAATGTGTCACGCGAGAGGGCCGATGGCGGAATATCGAGTACCCCATCGACCCTCAATTAGGTTAGTTGTACAATATGAGTAAAGTTTGTGTTGAGAGTGAATGTATTTATTAGCGTGAATGTGTTACGTGAGAAGGCCGATGGCGGAATATCGAGTACACCATCGACCCTCAATTAGGTTAGTTTTATAATATGTGTAAAGGGTAATTTGAGTCCTCCATCACCTTAATTGAATAAATGGTATGTAAAGTAGGATTGATTGTATTTAAGGATGACCGTGAGTACTAATGGTTTGGAACTGCATGCGTTGGGTGTTGAATTGACCTAGCCGTTGACAGCACTCGGGGTAGGTGATTCTCGAGTCTGCCGGCAGTTCACTGTAAACAGCAAAAGCTAGACTACGAGAAGCGAATCACGGAAACATTTTTTACGACAACCTATAACAGACTATAAAGGAGAAGAAGAACTCAGGAGAGCATCCGATACAATGATATGGTATGCAGATGGCTCGAAAACAAGGAAGGAACCGGATTTCTATACAAGACCCACTCCTTATTACCTTATCCTGAAATACTACCTAGCAGACCGCTGCTTCAGAGTGAGGAGCGGCAATGAGTTCTCGGAAATCAGACAGATACATCGTTCCACAAGGGGGTATTCTTGGTCCCTTCCTTTATTATCATTTATACTGCTGGCCTACCTGTACACCCTAATATCACCTACGCGGACGATACCGCCATTTTGTCCTCTACCTCGAATCCTATACAACCTACCTCCAGCAATAAGCAAACCTTGGACATATCGAAGACTGATGTAAAAAGTTTTCACATTGAGAAAACAGTCTTGCCTGCCTTGAGAAATGCCATCCCTGATCTCTAACTTACTGGTGATATCTTGACGGTCGATTCATCCCTTCCTTCGATAACTATCTTTAAAGGCCGATTTGGCAAGTAACACGTAAAAAAAAGTGTTTATATTTTGACAAATCCGCTTTATGGAATGGAACAAAAAGCCACTGTGGGCATTTCTTTGGCTGTCTGTTCCCCCCCCCCCCCAAATTGGTAAATTTTGACGGACGGCTGTCGATATTGTTCCGACTGTCGGCATGTCGGCCATCATGCTCGTCCTAAAATCTGCCAGATAACGTTGCTTCGGGCCAAAGGGTCGGCTCATTTAGAAAAGAAATGTAGGAAAACAACCGGAGCAAGGACGTTAATCGTAATTGCATTTCTAATTCTGTGTATTTAAATATGAGCGGGGAGAACAATTACCCGGTTCGAGATTAGGGCAATGTCAGTTGTCAGTTCTAAAATTAAAAAATAAGCTTCGGACCTGGTTTTGAGCCAAGCTGTTAATCAGAGCGTGCTCGGGCATCGCTTTTTTCCTTCTTTTTCATCTTCTTCTCCCGTGAAGGGGGATTAGACGTGCAGGGAGGGATTTGCGGCTCAGAAAACCGAAGCGGAAGCCCTTTTAGTGACTGTTATTCTTGGGGGGTCCTCAATCCGACATTATTTTTACAGGCGGGCTACCATCTATTAGTCGAATGGGGAAAAATCGTGTCCAACTCACCGGGGACGGTTTGTTGTCCTTCTCAAAACCAATTCGTCCGATGATTTGTACACTAACCTGAAACAGAAAACATATTAAGTAAATAACTTTCTTTTCGATCGTTTAACGTAGTGGGTAAAACGGATCTCGTGTGACGTGGAAAAAGGGCTGTGAAACGACAAAGAAAAACGTCTGGAAGAAATGCACAAGATGAATGAGATTTAAATAAAACACAAATATAAATCATTAGGATTTTGAATGAAAGCCCGAAGGAAGCAGGTGGAGAGTCATAAGGACCCGAAGAGGAGAAATCACGACCTCGGCAATTTTCGAGAATATATCACAGAAGGATTTAATATTTATAAATCCAAGGGCACCTCATCTGAAGAAGGTGGAAAAATCACCAGACAGGTGCCACAGCCCTATCCGGCTATTTTAATTTCGGCGAAATCTTTGTGAAATAATTATTAACTAATAATGACAATATATACCGATCTTCTGCGGATAGAGATGTCAATTTTTTTTGTTGAAATAGTCATTTATAATAGGTTATTTGTCCAATGAGGTCAAAGTGGGGGTGGTTCGCTGGTAGGTCTAAGTAGGCGTGACTTAGCTGGTCTGCTCGTTGGCCAATGACGTCATTATTTGATTGAAAGCCGGTAGATCAGCAAATCAATTGCTGTTTGGTAAGATCATCCAATGACATCATTGTTGGCGTCCCTAAGCAGGTCTGTTGTTATATGAAGTCTGCTCCCTTGACGTCAAATTGACCTATGCTAACCAGTTTGAACCAATAACTAACGAATTTACAATGGACGTGGCTTTGCTGTTTGGTGAAATAGTCCAGTGAGATGAAAGTAAACTCTGATTTTTTATGATTTCTTCGACCGATAGATGTCAATTTTTTTGTTGAAATAGTCATTTATAATAGGTTATTTGTCCAATGAGGTCAAAGTGGGGATGGTTTGCTGGTACTAAGTAGGCGTGACTTAGCTGGTCTTCTCATTGTCCAATGACGTCATTATTTGATTGATAGCCGGCTAGATCAGCAAATCTACGATGCAATTGCTGTTTGGTAAGATCGTTCAATGACATCATTGTTGGCGTCCCTAAACAGGTCTGTTGTTACATGACGTAAAAGACTGCTCCCTTGACGTCAAATTGACCTATGCTAACCAGTTTGAACCAATAACTAACGACTTCACAACGGGCGTGGTTTGCTGTTTGGTCAAATAGTCCAGTGAGAAGAAAGTAAACTATGATTTTTTATATTACTCAATGAGATCAAAATAGGCTTTATTAAGTTCGTCTATTTACTGACCTGACGAACGTTTTCATCGGCAGTTTCTATGGCATCAAAGTGGGCGTAGCTATTAAGTCATTTAAATGACGTCATTAGTTCAATGTCTTCAACTAACCAATGATTTTTTCTAATACAGATTAGATTTCATCATTTACAAAAATTGAATCAACACACCTCACCTTCAACATGGTTAAGGTGTATACAATTTTTTTCACCTCATTCTTCTTCGTTTTCTGAATACATTTCTTCTGCAAAACATTTTTTTTAAACATAATAATGTTTAATTTTTATTAAAAAAAAAAAAAAAATGTCTATTCGCGTGTGCTAGACCTTCACTGGGTTTAATTAGCGACGAGAATGGGCGGACCCAACAATAGAAATTTTTGTTACAGCTCCATCGGGACAATATTTTGATAAGATCATTGTAAATGTATAACATTAAAGATTGAGCGTTATAAGAGCAATAACAAATACAACTTGATAAAACAGATTAACTGGATTAAAAAAAAAATCATAGCTGACCATACTATGTTTCCTCCTTCAAGTTCCCAACTAGTGTGTATTAATTTAAAAATATTTCCCTTATTTTTGCCGACGCGTTTAAAATAAACGCGTAAACTTTTTAATTGGCTTCCGGGGTCGGATTTATAACCACGCCGTCGAATCGGACTTAATTTTAGCCAGGAGATCATAATCAGGTAGCCGCGAACTTCCACCGCACGATGAAAATAGACGCTGAATAATCCTAGTCTTGTTTACCTATTCACGTCTTACGGCTCGAACCGTATGGTGAATTTTAAAGGGGAAAAAAGGGGAAAGATAGAGAGAGGAAAATTTCTGGAACAAACAACACTCAGGAGACGGACAAGTCTATTTCTACGACGTCCTTTAAGCCGGGCGTGAAGAGCCTTCACACTCCAATACCTACGAAAACGCAGGACTGCGGCCAATTCTGCAGTATAAACCGTATCAAACAAATAGGTGAGGTTAGTACGTAGAGTCACTTTTTGACTGTATAATTTATGTAATTCATTAATAGGATTTTATAGCATAATTTAGCATGGGGTTTGGCTTAATTTCAACTTTAAAAGGAAAGGCCCAGGCTACGACCTAATCACTCCCATCATCCAAACTACCATTCATTCTCTTTACAACCTACTTATTCAATGCCGTCCTAGGAACAACCCATTTCCCCACCTGTTCGAAATTTTCTTCCATCAGGATAATCCCAAAACCTAAGAAACCAAATAACCTTACTAGCTCCTACCGACCAATCAGTCTTTTGCCCATTTTTCGCAAAATACTGGAAAAGCTAGTTTTGATCCGTTTGTGCAAGGAAATTCCTACAAACACAATTACCCATCACCAATTCGGCATTCGGAGTTGCCACTGTACAACAAACACATTGAATAATCTACGTTATTCTCAGATCCCTTGAGATAAAACAGTATTGCCCGGTGTTCTTGGATAAACACCAGGCCTTTGACCGAGTATGGCAATCTGAGCTGCTGTGAAAGCTCAAGGACATCCTACCAGCAACCTATTACCTTATCCTAAAATCCTATCTTAACGTTCCAAGTTCCACAGAAATTCATTGTCTCCTATCCATCCTATACCAGCGCGTGTCACATAGGGCAGAGTTCTCGCTCCTTTCCTTTATTCAATTTATACCTCCGACCTACCTACGCAGCGTAACACTATCATCTTCATCTTTACCGATGATACCGCAATCCTTTCTGTTCGGGCGCGTCGTCGTCAGAGAAGCGCCCGATTTGTGACGTACACTGTACCCTTCTATCTACAACCCCTGTCTTCTCAAAATCCACCAATAACAACACGCTTACCTCCTTTTTCTTCAAAAACCCGCCCCTTCCAGCCTTTTTCATCCATCAAAACATGTTACAGACGTTTTCATAGTAAGTTACAAAATCACGCTACCACTCAAATTTGATTACTCCATTCCCCACAATTACCACTGAAAAGAATATGGATAAGAGACCTCTTAGATGATTAATATGATTTTATTAATCCATAGCGGCTGCCAATGCTTCTCAAAAACGCCGGTTATACCATAAACATAAATTGAAATCAAATCTGCTGGTTTAATACAAGTACAGTTGTAGATACAAATAAATGAAGTAAAAAAAAGATATACATGAATAAATTCATTCAACCAGAATTATATCTGGACCCTCCGTTTCAAAATTAATGAATTCGATTTTTTTTTTTGAGATGACTTAATAAAGGGTAAAAATTTCTCTGTGTGTGTGTGTGTGTGTGTGTGAGATTGTATGTGTTTTGTTGTGTAAATTGTCTTAAATCTGAATTGGTACGTAACAAATAAATTATGTTAAACTATGAAAATCGTTGTTGTTTGAAGGTTGAATACTATTAGTAGCATATATTTTATTATTTACTTTCATTAATTCATAAATTTCAGATCGTGCCAATATTTGCTGAATAATTATTAGATCGAACTTTAAAAATTTCGACAATATCAAAATTTTATTGAATGCTGTTTACCAACTGTATTTTTTTAATGTGCTTAATTTATAAATGTGTGGTGATTAGTGACCGTTAGTCGATGATTATTCAGAAATCGTGAGATGCGGCGTGGTATGATGTAGGTTTCAGAAAAACATTTTCTTTATCGTGCCAACGTTTCGATCTTTATTGAGATCATCTTCAGGGCTCAAAGTGTTTGTCTTGTGAGAGTGCCCCTTCTAAACACGACACGCAAAAATGGCACAATTGCACAGAAGACAAACACTTTGAACCCTGAAGATGATCTCAATAAAGATCGAAACGTTGGCACGATAAAGAAAATGTTTTTCTGATACCTCCATCACACCAGACCGCATCTCACGATTTCTGAATAATAAAAAATATATTTCGCATTGTATAAATTCACTTTTTTCCACATCCTACATGTATTTGTTAAATTTAAACTATGTTTGTAAATCCCAGGCCCTGAAGATGATCTCAATAAAGATCGAAACGTTGGCACGATAAAGAAAATGTTTTTCAGAAACCTACATCATACCAGACCGCATCTGACGATTTCTAAATAATAATTTATAAATATTGGTGTGATTTTTTTTTAAATGTGGTTCTGTTAGGAATGTCCATTTAATAAATTGTTTTTTGTGTTATTTGTAAAACAAAATATATCATGGGAGGGGGGGGGATTTTTTGGATAAACCGTTAAATTCAGGGTACGTAGTGAGTGAGAGTGGAGTATTTTTAATTGAAGTATGGATTCGGAACACCACTCAGGGGGGTGGAAACCGTGCTAAGGTCAGACGGGAGAAGAGACGGTCCGGTGCCGAAAACGTCCCCCGTCCGGAAACCCGGGCAGGTGAGCCAGGTGGGCGGAATGTGGCGTAGGTCAGTCGAGATGGTACGGAAATAAACGGGGGCACCCCTTTTTGCCGAGCACATTAAAAAAAGATGCGGAAAAACGGCGGCCATCCTCGACCCAGTTGGGCGGACAGTGCGGCAAAACACGCATATCCGTCGGGTCACGCTATTTTGCATAGTTGCCCCTTCGACGACCACTATAGGGACGATCCACTCACGCTTATCTCAAAAAGAAAATCTACAACTGGCATGTTAAAACTATAATAAAAGCACCGCTGACTTAGTCCGTACTTACCACAAAATCCCCCCACAAAAAACATCGCAGGAGATTCGTCTGGGAAGCTATTTACGGTGCGGAAGGCCAAGGGCGATGGTGGATCTAGTGCCGCCGGGCTGGAGAATACCATGGACAACAGTCTGGGAATCTTTTTATTTTTAGTCTCATTTTACCCCGAGCCTATCATCGGCTTGTTTTTATTTTGCAACGATCTTTTCAAAGTAGGATATCCAAATCCGATATGAATTTGGAATTTTATACGACTGTGATGTCTGTGCGTTTTGGGATGACTGTGACGTTATTCTTTTCATCGTGACTAACCAGCTAAACCGTACTCGTTTTTACGTCACGGAAAAACTGACTAAGAATAGAATCTTTATTCAAAGTATTTACAAGAGTGCCAGATTTTACTACAACCACCTGCTTAAGAAAATAATTTTTGAAAAGAGTGTTACAACAAGACAAAATAAAATTTAATTGAAGTGTAAAAAAATAAGAAAAACAGCCGTAGGCAAGGTATAAACTAAAGAGTTCTTCACTCTCCTATGCCTGGTACACAATGTCCAAGTCAAAGTCCTCAATTTGTCGAACTGATTGATGCTTAGCTCACACCGTTCGAAAAAATATTTTTGAGGCATTTCATGTGGTGTACAACGTAATCCATGTCTGTGTAAATGTGCAAATCTAGAATGCGGGTGAAGCGGGGTGATGAGGTCGGCAACCTTAAAAACTTATTTTGTATAATTTCAGGCGATGTCAGCGCTATGAGGGGTAGCATGCAAGAGCCGTGGTCTAACCACTACTTTACAGAAAAGTTTGTTTACTTGGGACAGTGTAGAGCATATGCACAGTAAGGGAAACAAGACACGAATTGCAGCTTTACCTTTATTCCCTTACAAGGGCGGCGTAGCACTGTTTGTACTTAACAATAGCAGACTAAGGTATTATCCGACACCCGAAGACATGCCGATACAAAACAGGCCCGCGCTTTGTTAAGATGATAGCGTCAGTTTTTGTGATATTTATTGTAATCCTCTATTTATTACCGAGCCTGCCAACACATCTCATGGTAAGTCTGCTGGCTATTGTAGACACTCTCCAGCTGTGCAGATGGCAATAACATCAGCGTACAAGGTCAGTCTGCAAGGCCTGGCTAAGGCCACACTGGTGACAAGCTAGGGGCTTAGAACCAAAGTGAGTCGCCAGGTTACTTGGTGGCAGGTTACAAGTGGCCACACCAGGATGGCGTTAGCAGTGCTATTGTGCTTTGTGTAAGTAAGTGCCCAAAATGTCTCTCTTTAAATTAATTAGAAAACTATTTCTTTCCAAAAATACTAAGTTGAAATATGATTTGTTACGGTATAAATCAAGGAGTTGAGTGCATGACATCAATCGGCGAAATATGTTGGAAGGAGAATTCAATGTGCTGTATGGACAATTACGTAATTACGATTTTTGATAAGATCCTCATTTGGATTCCATTGAGCAGGTCTTTTAAAAACTGCGGAAATAATAACCTCGTTTATCATGAAACCATCAGAAATCACTACCCACCAGGTAAAAAACAACCCGCTCTTTTACTAGGTAACTCGCCTGGTGAATCGTTATAACCACGTGCTACTGTGGCCGTTCTCGTATGTTCTACACTGTTCGTTTTCTTGGCTGACTCACCAAGCGACTCGCCTTGTCACCAGTCACATAGCTTGTCACTTCCGGCGTGGCCTTAGCCAGGTCTTGGCATCGTGTTGAAAAATATACGAAAAAGAACAGGCCCAGGTGGGACACCAGCAGATACGTCATAATTTTGAGACAGCGTTGAGATTCGAAATTTCCTGTTATATAAATATGAGTGAATGATTTTAATGAGGTATGGGGGAAAGCAGAACTTTAGCATTCCAAACCGTGTCAATCGCCTTCTGGATATCTATCAAAACCAAACCAGTGTGCTTTCGTTGGTTAAAGGCCCAAATTACGTCATCTACGACTCTAGCTACTCGGGCGATAGAGGTTGATAGGAACCCAGACTGCTCATACTGGATAGTCTGGTGGACATCCATATTACGAATGACCCTATTTCGAACACTTTACTTAGCGTGCTAATCAGACTAATCGGCCTGTAGCTGTCATGAAAAACTGAATAACCGGTCGGGCCTAGTTGATGTTTGAAAACACTGGACGATTGACAAACCGACCAGAAAAGTAGCTTTGATATCATCGGGCTTACCGTACCTTAGATCAAAAATATTTTTTTGACAAATCATGTTTTCAACAAATTCTTGAAAATGGCAACAGAAGAAAAAGGCCTAAAACAATAGAAGAAAAACTTTTATTATATTAAGTCAGTTTATCATCATTGCTCAATTAACCACCCAACTGCTTTAAGGTCATTTTAGTGTCATTGAACCTAGCCTACTTTAACGACATTAGCTTATCAATAAATCAAAAGTCACTTTACAATCACTGGCCAATTAACGAAAAAATCCAATATCGTCCATAAAATAAAAAATTGTTACATTATTTAACTTTTTTTAAGAGGCAATGCGACAGGTTGTTCATTTAAGCCCCAAGCGCATCCGAAATATTACAACACGCATTCACGCAAATAAATACATTTACACCTATTTACATTCATACTATTTGGTAGATGGAGTACTCAATATTCCTCCATCGACCTGCATAACAAACTAATCTAAACGGGGTCAATGGGGTGGGTACTTTTATAAATATTCCGCCATCGACCCAAGCCACGTACAAAGCTCGAAGGGCGATGGGGATGTTATTTCACACACCAGCCCCTCCCATTCACTCTAATAAATGCACTCATTCATACAAAACACAGAACACACTTTGACAACTATATACAATACAAAATCCCCAATTTCCATAAAAAGTGGAACGGGAGATTGAAACTCGCTACCATCTGAGAACCATCCTTAAACCCGTCGGCATGCCTACACGCTCTCTGTATGGAGCCAAGGTATGAAACGCCTCTATTATGTGAGAACATCGAGCAACCTTTCTTTGCATAAGGGGCACCCGCGCGGGCTTTGGCCCAAAAGCAGGTGCCCATGTGTCAACCGTGTACGGCCAATCCTCAATCGGGCGAGGACGTTCCCTCGTCACCTGCTCAGGTTCTCTGAGGGCCATCTACCGGTCGTGCTTTTAACTCGCAAGAAAACGCTAATCTTATTACGTCTTATCAAAAACCGGCAAGGCTAAAAATTCATAAATCCCTTGAACACTTTGCAGCCTGTAAGGACTCTTTTTATATCTGCAATCACAAAACGGTATTTCATCTAAAAACTAATATATCTTCCAGATTTCTTTTAAAACGAGTTGTATGAGAAACTTGTTTTACCCCTTCTCGCCGCTGGTCTAATAATACTTCTAAGTTCATTTCCTCGGGGTGACGTTTTCCTGGAAAAGTCTGCCAAACGCGATCGATCACGGTTGCTCATAGAGATTTGACGTCGGACGGATGCGACGACCCCTCATTAGAAAAAAATCGGGCGTTTTTTAGTTTAACGACCTCATATCTTTCTGCATTGTCTCGGTGTTCAACCGGTGTGAAATTTCTTATCCAGCCTTAATTAATCCTGGAATCTTCCGGAAACGGGGACGCGTTAATTATGATATTCCACACGACAGGGCTTAGGTTTTTGCCACGGAATTCATAACGAAAGGAAGATTAATTATTAAACCGCTCGGCGAATGCAAAGTCCTTTTCATTAAAAAATAATAATACTAAACTGCGTGAACTTTTAATTATGTAAAACATAAATTTTTAACTGTCTGATTCTCAGGGTGCCTCTTATAACCTCTCCCTTCCCGCAACCTCTTGCTATCTCGTGCTAGCCACCGTTAAGGCCTCTTCTGAGATCGAACTTAAAAGAGGATCGCAACCTATTCATTCAGTGAAGTTGTAGCAAATACAAACCATGGCGGGGTGGACTTCTGGGGTGGAGCGGGCGCAAACCGAAAGGGTGAGCTTGAGAAAGCCCTGGGGACACGGTTGCCCGAGTATCAAGGGAGAGACTGGCTACCTCTCCCCCTGAATACATCCACGTGGAAAAGTGTTTGAGAATGAACAGTTTTTAATCCTGGATGTATGTATGACAGGTACACAATCTCGGATTTTTCCCTCGAGCTTGGGTTGTCTGGCGGGCGTTCGACTTATTCGGCTTTTGAACGATTAATCTCTTTCATCCACCTAGAGGGACTGTACCTCAATACTTCGGGGATCACGGTGCCAAAGGGTGGTACATTGTGCCCAGAACGAGGGGTGTAACCTGAAAAGGTGAGCATTTCCTTTTCACAATCCACGACATTTTTCCTAAGACCTCTCCTAGCCCTTTGAGCAATGGGGAGTTTCCAGTCCACAAAATAATGGTGCCTTGAGAGCGTGGCAAACTCTGTAAAGCACAAGCTGTATTCGAGGGTTGGCTTTAAATAAGCAGGCGGGCGGCGGATGCTCGATCAGTAACACAGACGGGTCAGGGTACCAGATCACAAAGACAGGGGAGAGTGCAGAGTTCCAAGCCCAATAGTGCGCAACATGGGTGAAGGACTTAGTGGTGAGACCTCTGGCAGGTTCTTACAGTGGGCCTGTTGGTTCGGGGGTGCTGTCATCAGCTTCCTCTACCAAAGACATAATTCCTCTAAGGAGGGTTAGCGATTCCACATGAAATAAAACCGTGGCCGGAACATTATCCGTAAGTCCTGACGCTAGAGGGGCCTCTCCACCCTGGGGAGACAGGGTTGCTTTCTCTGTCTAGGAGAGCATGACTGAAATGCCGGACAGATACAAGTTTGCTATGCGGCACACGGTCGACCATCCCCCTCGGAAGTGGCAAGCATGATGGTAGTTCGTCTAGGACGAAGGGACGTCTTCTACACCGAATTTGCGAGTGTAACGCATATAAGCGTGCGTCGTCTCTCACCTTGAGAAATAAAACGTCCGATAAGGCCATGAGCTAATGCGGACGAAAAAGAACCTCATTTTCAATGCTACGAGTAAATAAGGAAATGTCTGATTCACATTGGCGTAAGGGTTGGCGATCCGATCGCTGAAAGCTCTTGTGTATCTTGCCAACAGCTAAAAAACATATTCCTTTTATTTTTTCAGGGCCTTATCAATCCCACAATCATATTCCCAATCCTCTGATGCAGGGGGTATATCCTACAGTGTGTGACAAGCACTCTGAAGCGCAAGTCGAGTGGGGATTGGGTAAGGTCCTGGGACTCAATGCGGTTGTCGGTCTACGATACAATACCCCCCCCCCCCAACATTCGAGGGTGATTAAACGACCTATTCTTTCTACGGGAGTACGTCAATAGGTTCGGGCAGAACTCGTTTCAGTTCCCAAAGTCGACCCCCTTCGGAAGGGTCAAGTGGGGGAAGAAACTCGTCTTGGTCCTTCGGGATCCGGGAGTTTTTCCACTTACTACGCACCAACCACCGGTAAGCAGAAATAAAAGACGCCATGTGCCATGTACGATCGCAAAAGACCCCTTAACTTATGTCTAATTCATATGGTACCATGGCATAACTGCAGCAAGAGGGTCATTTGAAAGAAATCAACTAAAAATTAGGCACAAATAATTGTATTTAATATGGTAAGAAAGAAAGAAGAGGAAAAAGCCAAGCTCACACTAGAGAATTGTCAAATGCACTTGGCCAGACCGACTTTATAGTCGTTGGGCCAATGGCGACCAGCTTAGGCCTATTGGACTATTTGACCAAACAGCATAGTCAGCGCACTTTATTTCAATGTAGAATTGACCAATTAGCACATGGTCTTACGTGAAGTATGAACGACTTAATGAAGATACGGTAGCCTGAAGATTAAAATCAACCATTTCTCAGTACCCCCCATTAAAGTTGATTTATAATGGTTTTACGACTTAGTCACGATAATTAAACAATTCTGATTTTTGGACGATAACTTTCATTTTATTAGAGCAAGTTCCTGATTATAATGAAATAATGACCACGTATTTGAAAAAAATATCAAAAAAAAACCTCATACAATATATGAAATTCTCAACTCTATTTATTAGGACTATGGTTCTCTACCTCTGATCAGTAGTTTTTAATCATAAGACCAAAACTAGATTGTTTGTCAGTGCAGGCGTGGTTACGTTGGTCGATATCATTCGACCGGCGTGACCATGGTTTAGCCACGACCAGTTGATGTCATTGGGCAACTGATTAAACAAGATAGTTTTCGCACAATGACCTCAATGAACATTTGATCGAACAGCTAAACACAGACCTCAGTAATTGACTTATTTTCGAGTCTTGGAACTTTTGTCATTGTATTCACCAGTCATTGTTAATCACGCCCATTTGAACCAAGTCTATTTTTAGTAAAATGGGCAAATGATGATCGTACCTTCAACCACTGTGATTTCAAAGGACGTACCAACCAGGTGGACCCAGATCAGTTTAACATCGTTGAGTAATTATCATACCGGATCAATCAAGCCATTGGACGATTTGACCGATTCAGATTATTTTGACATCACTGGAAAAAAGCAAACTACGACGTCATAGAACCAGTTTAATCACGCCTATTATGACAATATTGAATTATTGACCTATTGACTTTTATTAAGACTTTTATAAATAATATCAGTTTATCTATTTTTCATCGTGATGATGCCTATCTAACCTTAACACCTTGAACGAAAAAAAAATTCATAAAAGTCTATTTATGTTTAGTGGTCTAATTGTCACAAATTACTTATTTCAATCAATTATTATTTTTTTTATGTAAGGTCTTTGTTTTGGAACATTCAGCAAGAGTACGGACCTATGAATTCCATTTTTTAGCATGACTAGAAATTCATAAAGCAATAAATAAATAACAAGTAACGAGAGCAATAAAGATTGATCGACACAATAAGTACTAAGAATAAAAAATTTCGGTGCGAAAACAACAACAGCAAAGGATAACAACAACATGAATAAATAAAGGTGCAGACCTACCAAATAAAAAATTACATTTTGACAAAACTAACAATTTGAAGACACAAACTAATAAATAAATAACAAGTAACAGATGCAATAATTAACTATCAACTAACTACAATAAATACTACAGAATAAATACAGATCAAACGCTTGGGAAGCTAATAGCCGTCCTACGAAGAGGGGATCTCCGCCGGCCGCAGCAAGCCATCCCCGGGGAGGCTCTCGTCCACAGTTTTACACAATTTAAAAGGCTGCTGTTCTTCATAAAACGGGTGTTCAGGAGGATGTGGATAAAAACCATTTACAAAATATTGTCCTATGAATAAGTCCACATCCCGGGGACTAAATGCCCAGCGCGTTTAGAGAGCCCGACCCGAAGACAGCTCCGCATCCGGGCTGAACCCCAAGGGGATTGAACCGACCTCTACCTTAACGATTTCACGTTTACCGTTGATGCCAATATTTTGTAAGAAAAAATATATGGCCTGGTATACGTCCACTCTGTTAAGAGCAAGTAGGCTCTCCCAGCTGACCGGTTTGTTGATTTCTTTTATGTTGGACAGATTTTCAAGGAAGTCTATTCAGGTAGACTCGTATTCTAGACACTCTAAAATCAAATGCTTGATAGTTTCTGGTTGATCACAGGTGGCACAGTTTGGGGACGCTCTACGATTTATTTTGTGCAAATAAGCCCCGCAAATGTAGTGGCTGGTGCGTATCCGAAACATTGAAGAATAAAATTTTTTGAATCCGAATTTGGATGTTGCAAACCATGGGATGGAGCGCAATACTGGATGTAGCGATTTATAAAAGTTTCCCGCTGTTTCACTGTTGTACCAGTTGCGCCACTCCACTAACCAGTGTTTGTTTAAGGTACGTTTCGCATCTGTCTTTGGCAGTTTTATGTCCTGGTATTGTCCAACTGTTACATTGAGCTATCATGACAAGTGGTTATAGTAACGATGTATTGAGCCGAAGGTCGTGAGTTCGAATCCCGCTTGTAAACTAACTTTTTCATCTCAACCAAGGCCTAACAAAAAACGAAAAAAAATTCATACAAGTCACTAGTTTTCGTGATCCGCTTGACCAATTTTTATCTCAACTAAAAACCTTTTCATACAAGGTTCAATAAGTTCAATCATGCGGTTAATACGGGATAATATGTTAAAATCGATCAAGTATTCTGTTTTTTTCCCTTGTTGTTCTTTAATTAGTTTAGCTTAAAAGATAAGTACGGCTGTCCGAATAATTATTTACCTTGCGTTTTTGTCTGACTTTACACGCTAATTATAAATGATTGGATAATTAATTAAACCTGTTCTCCGGACTTGGTAATTAATGCGTCCCGTTTGTGGGCCATTTCTCCTCGATTCGTTGTACCAATATAAAAAAATGTATGGAAGAAAAATGTACGCTTGAGGATTTCCTGTGCTCATCATTTACGCATAATTTATAAAAATTCATACACAATCATCCGGTTCATTACAAAATTTGTCACATTAAATTGGCTAGTTTTCGTGGTCCGCTTGACTAATTAATATCATTCAATTAATTAAATTTTTTAGTTTAGATAAAAAAGTCAGTGTCACGAGCGGGATTCGAACCCACGACCTTCGGCTTGATACGCCGCTACTCTACCACTTGAGCTATCGTGACCTCGATCCTCTCGGACACCAATTTCCCATCTTTACCCCACCTTTTGAGTTTTGAATCAAAGAAATTTTGAAAAATCCTTTTTGAAAGGAGGGAAAATTCAAAGGGTGGGGTTAAGTTAGGAAGTTGATGTCCGAGTGGATCGAGGTCACGATAGCTCAAGTGGTAGAGCAGCAGCGTATCAAGCTGAAGGTCGTGGGTTCGAATCCCGCTCGTGATAATGACTTTTTTATCTCAACTAAAAAACATTAATTAATTGAATTTGTCACATTGTAAAGGTAAACATTTGCATAATTGACTGTCGCTAATTTTGCTTTTTTAAATTAAATTATGAAAATATTAGAATAACTATTC
The DNA here is from genome assembly GCF_000648675.2 of Cimex lectularius. NCBI lineage: Eukaryota > Metazoa > Arthropoda > Insecta > Hemiptera > Cimicidae > Cimex > Cimex lectularius. The sequence goes on along the minus strand of NW_019394173.1, from coordinate 149,831 downwards.
ACAAACTGGCGATGAGTCTTAAACCTTGCACCGATTTTAAATAACCTTAGTTATATTACATATTTAAAAGTAATTACAAATTTCGGGGTTGTTCTGAAGCAAGCGTGTTTTAAGCCTAACCGCTATTCTTTTCTTTGAACAAGCGCGCAGTGTATCGCTGCTTTCACTTGTTGCAGTTTGAGATAGAATATCAAAGGATTTCAAAATTGACCTTTTGAATTTTCCAAATGGGGGGGGGGTGAGATGGGAAGTTGGTGTCCGAGTGGATCGAGGTCATGATAGCTCAAGTGGTAGAGCAGCGGCGTATCTAGTCGAAGATCGTGGGTTTGAATCCTGCTCGTGCCATTGACTTTTTTACCTCAACTAAAAACCTTAATTAATTGTAATTAATTGGTCAAGCGGACCACGAAATTAGTGAATATAAAAATTAAAAATAGTTTTGACTGGTTTTTCAAAACTTGCATTATTTTTGCACCAGCGCAACAAAAGGTTGTATATTTCTTCCAGGGCAATATCCTAAAGGAAAAATAAAATCTGACAAACTATTTCGTTTGGCTTTATAATTTAAGTAAATTCCTCTCCCTTCACGATTTGCTTTTTTCCCCTATTTCCTGGACAGAAACTTCACCGCTTCCGACGGCCAAGATGAAGCCAAAAATAACCGGCTTCACCGGCGTGATTCACCACCATATTTAATTAGTCAAATATTATTTTTAAGATTCGAGACCGGGTTTTTTCGGTCATTTCTTTAAATTTGGAAGTTGGTTCTCATTAAGCCTCGCCAGTTTATTTACACCTCTCGTATAAGGGTTAAATTTTCAAGAAAATCGAGGATAGACGACAAAAAATCAAAACTTCCCTGCGAAGAAGCGACTCCAGATCACAATTGTTTCAGTTTATATTCGTGTCGGACGTACTAAAGATAAAAGACAAAAGGCCGGCGACGACATAGCAGGGAAAATAGACGAGAAAGCTCTGTCGCCGGGCCAGCTGTTTTCGATTTATCATTCCGATTAATTGAACCGGGGCCAACAAAAGCGGTCTTCGAGCCGAGCAACACGTCGTCCCCCACAATTCGGTTTCTCTATGGGAATGGTTCGAACCACCGCAGTCCGTGTTTATTTTTTCTCGCCCCAAGTCAAAAAAACCAGCTATGGGGTTAAATTCGTCTTCACACGGGGAGGCAGACGTCGCGGCTCGTTTGCAACCGAGTAATGAAGAAATTGCGAAACGCAAAGCAACAGAGGCAATTATCGTTAAATATAACCACCCAGACGACAATGTTGCACACATACTCTCTTCCAAATTAATCGCAATTTATATTTAATTATTTAATATTCGGCCTAAATCGATCATACACGACATGAATACGACAATAAACAACACTCACACTAATGGGAAACCTTGCGAGTTTTCGGCCAAATATTATCTACCATCCGTGACGATAAATATATTGATAAATATACACTGCTCCATAAAAAAGTGGCGCACTATGATATTTGTTTTTTAATTTGACAATATTTTTTTAACTATTTAAAAATGATTAGACGCAAAGTATTTGTTTTTGCCGATAGTGAGGCAAAACTGCTTAATTCATTTAATTTAAAATCTCCATGATTTAAATCGTCAACAAGGGCGCTGAATCCTTTAAAAATGCCTTTATTTGAGGCAAATAACAAAAGGATTATAAAAACGTCCATAATGACCCGTGCATTACACTCCAGGTTGGAAGAAATCAGTGTTACGCTGCAAGGGTTTTAGTTTTCCTAAAAAAACGGTTGTCGTGTATTCAGTGGTATCAGGAGAATGCATAGTGTATACTCGGAGACCAGGATAGGGACACCCAAGAGCAAAGAAAACAGCTGACGACCGATTTATTTGATTTCACACTCTGAGACATATGGTATGGTAATAAGGATACTAGGGGGCGGGGTTTGTGCTCCCAAGCACTGCAGCCTTCTGGCTTATTGTACCTTCCTAAATTCAGTGCAATAGACTCAATCCTTCTTCTTAGAAGTATCAGGTCATTGACTGTCGCCGCTACAATTTCATTCCCTAGATTCGTACGTTAGATTAAATCTCCATTGAGAGAGAGACATTGCTTCCGGAACGTCTCAGAGACTTCAACTGTGCGGGATCTGTCCGTTAGCGCTGAGACAGTAAGAAGTAAACTGGCAGAAGTCTATATACCAGAAGGACAGCAACGAGCTTACCAGAGAGCATCGTCGGGATCGCTTAGAGTTTGCAAGGGAAACCGACATTGGGCGGAAACAGTAATGAAGGGATATTATGTTTTCAGTCCCAGTTTTCTCTTCATCCACCAGGTGGACGTTTTCGAGTTTATCGAGCAGCTGTAGAGCTCTACAGTCAACGCGACATTGCCGGAAGAAGGTCGTTCGGGAGTAGTTCAACTGTAGTGTGGTGTGGAATTTCTTTGGACGCAAAAAGATAGTTGCAATGCAGAAATCTACAGGACAGAAATTCATGGAGAATTTGTTCTGCCATTTGGCCCCTTTATTGGCGAACGATTTTTGTTTATGCAAGGCCAACTGTCGCCACCAGTGTTATGCATTACCTTTATGCCAACATTTACTCGTAAGACGCCCGGCCAATATTCTTGATTTAAACCCCATTGAGTACTTTTGGGACGAGCTCAGCGTTGGGTAAAACGAAGAAATAACCCTCCTGCTCCTTAGCTGAGCTGAAAGTTACGGTAGTCGAGATTCGGGATGGTCTAAAGAATTGGTTAAAAGCTTCAGTATGAGCATGCTGAGAAGTTGTAGAGAGTGTAATAAGAGCAAAAGGAGGTAATACACCCTATTAAAGATTGCTAAGTTTGTTTTATAACGTTTTATGTTCATACACAAAACTGATGTTTTCTTTTTTTTAAATTAAATTTTTCATTTTTCATCTACCCGTGTGTTTTAAATTAGAATATTTTCATTTCATCACTAAGAAGAAATTAAACGACAATAAATATTTAAAAAATATTACATTTAACCACGCCTATTTGCCATTTGAACGTTTTAAACCACGCCCACATTGACTTCATTGTTTCCAGTTTAACCAAGGTTCTTTCAGTATCATTGATATCAGCTTCACCACCGCCTACTAATAGGGCGGCTAATAAAAAAACGACCGGATCGAAAACAATGTTGAACTTTTGATGATTTGTTGACTAATGCTTATGCTAGCTCACTTTAATGAATTAACTATCTCCTTACGCCACTAGTCATAATTGAACCTACAAACAATCGCGTTCATTTTGACGTATATAATTTATGCATCTTTGCATCCTAGGCAGTCATAGAGCAAAAGACCAGTTTAGCATTATTAGACAAAAGAATAGGTTATGTAACACCAATTGGACGTCATTTTACAACACCCAACAAGTATTGACTTTACTGAATTGATGATGGGTTTTGATCTGCGAGTGAAATGAATGACTGAGGAGACCCTGTGATGGTTCAAAACGAATTGACTTTATTGTTCAATCTGAAATGAGACTGTTCAACAAAGTTGAATGATGTAGAGATAACACTGTTGAAGGTAAAGCCAGGTAAAGACTCTAGTAGCTAAGCAACACTTAAAAGATAAATAATCTGTTTTATCTTGAAACGCTATCGATAAATCTCCGCCCCCATCAAAACGTTTCGACGAGGCACGCAAGGTTTTCGCTTGAGTCACCAACTTTAAAAATAATATTACTAATTAAAAAAGAAAAAGTAAACAAGAGGCGCCAGTCATGTATCAAAATAATTTGGCCAGTTAAAGCCTTTCTGTTGTCTTTCATACCGCCGTCGATGATGGTGGCGGCGGCGGTTCCGTTTTTTGACGACTCGCCAAATTTCTCCCACTTACTTCCCAAACCTTAGTACTTTGGCTTACTATGTAGCGTACTTCTTTCATGTTCATCCTGTTCGACAATGCACGACTCACCGATCCCGGCAGGAACAGTTTTGCGTAAAGATTCAGCGACCTTCTGACGACTTAAGATAAGCAATTATGCAAATGCTTGGACCGTCGGATAATAGAAATTGACATCATCATGCCTGACCCAATCGCAACTTCGCCATTCCTTAATCGCAAGCTGACAAATTACTTTTACAAAACCAAATCCGTTTTAACAATAATACCAACAACACACTCATAAGCACACGCACACAATAATTTTCAAGTAATTAATTGTTAGGCTCTAATGATCCCTTTGATCCTTCTGTTGTCCTAATTCTTTGGAATTTGAACATGTGGACAAAACAAATGCTAGCCCGGCCTGAGAATGTCATTCCTCTATTTATACCGCCCCGGGATGAGATTGTCCCGTCGCGTTAAGCCCCCGATTTTACGATGCCGTTGAACTTTTTGGTGTACAAGACGCCTTCTTGATTTAAACGAGCTTCTTGTACAACTCGAAAAATTGACAAACTATTATTTGCCTCCCTCCGTCCTTTCAAACATAAAAAGCATCCCTGGTCATATATCACAATTGCGACCCAGCTTTCAAAAGACTTTAAACGAATATGGACAATTTTCGACATTCTGTTCTATAAACCAGAAAACATAAGGACCATCGATGGCCTAGTCATTAGGGCGTCAGTCTCTCGCATTTGCCACTTGTGATTTTATCTTCAAAACCCGGCATACCCCTTGGTACCGATAATAAATGAAAAAGTATTTTCAATCTGTTTGTCCCGAAAACACGTCAAAAAACGGACAATTTTTAACATATGAAGGGCTGTAAAATAGTCGGACGTGGAATTTTTGAAGCACGTGATATTTAGAAATTCTCGTAATAAATTTTTTTCCTTCTGTGTTCAACGCGTTTAGCCACGCCCATTTTGAAGTAATTAAACAATTAACCACGCCCATTTTGAAGTAATTGAACAATTAGCCACGCCCATTTTGAAGTAATTAAACCATTAGCCACGCCCATTTTGAAATAATTAAACAATTAGCCACGCCCACAGTGACATCATATGTATCCCCCGTATTAGACACGGAATTGTCAAACCACTTAACCAGGCCTACGTGACTTCACTGAACGATTGTCTGACCAGCTTAGACCTAATTTTATATCATTGGAGAAAAGATCGACAAGTTAAGACAGGCACTGTGACATCATTGGGATATGTACCGACATGCTAATTTTGATGTCATTAGTCAAATGACAAACCAACTAGCCATCTCTGCTTTGGCATCACTGGGCAATCTACCAACCGGCTTAGACACGTGAATTTCGAGGTCATTGTACAATTAAACAACCTTGTTTTGAAAAACAAAACAACCCTTTCTACATCCCTTAATTCACAACAACCACCAGGACACAGTTTGCGCTTAGCCCATGACCTGTGTTGTGTACTGTACATTGTGTGGCTATATTAATTCCATCATTGTACTAACAATTCTTTGTTTTAATCTTTTCTTGTTCCGACATTACACTAAGATTTAGACACTTTAGGCCAAGCATCGGTATAAATAAGTATAAGCTATTAAAAAGTTTTATCTGAAAACCGGCGCACAGTGATAATCCAGTACCATCGTTTCGTACATGGAACGTGTCATACCTTTTTTCCAGCAGTTCCTGTGTGTAAATAAATCGGGTTCTGTTTCGGAAAGGTTTATCAATATCGAATACCGATTAATCACATTCGTTCAACACAGCATGTATACTTGCATATAATCAAAACCAAAAAGCAATGATTGTCCAGGGGCGCAGATAGTTTTTTTCCGATACAGAAACGTATTTAAATGCATTAAAGGTAATAATATGTAAAACAGTTTTTCGAATAAACCGAAAAATGAAACAATGCCCACCTGCAAGAGAACACCTTGGGGAGTATTGCATTGGTCAGCATCAAGAGAGGACTTCTGTATCCGCATTCCGCGTGGGTAACAGCTAATCTCACGAGTTTTGGCGACTCGTTGGATTATGTTAGCCTGCTGTTAATCGTTTTGTTTCTATTTTGCCGTATGATGAAAAGGGTTTTCGGCAAACGTTTGGCCCTTTTCCAATAATCTTTATCAAAGATAATCACGGCCTTCACAACGGCACAATAAATGGGCGTCGAATTGCGCCAACGGGAGGAGCCAAATGGCAAAATTGGCCCATTTCGGGCCCCCAGGGATCAACGGCCCGGGGGCCGTGGTTTATCTCCGTCCCCGGTTCACGGCTTACCAAAGAGGTGGCATCGCAGCCGGTGACCGGAAGGTCCAGACAAGTCGAACGTGCACGTGCACCCAACAATCGCCATAACAACGTGTCAACATCAACATTGCCGATTAAAGTACGGATGGTATTGAACGGCGCAAAACCTAACCTGAGCTAAGAATTTTCAAAACTAAGACTTTTACTAACAACCAAACCCATTATGGATTTACTAATGTAGTATCATTATGACGGTTGATGCTTTTAAGTTCAATTTGGCATTTAGCCATCTCTAACTCTATGCTATGTCCGAGAGCGAAATAAAAAGAGCAACAAGCTAGTAAATCAAATTTAGATATCGCGTGCTTGGACTTTATTAAGTACTAATGAAAATTTTAACGAAAAGCTTCTTGACAGAGGTCATCTTCTGCCAGTTTCATGCAGACGAACATATCCTCTGTTACATCAGTGGCCAATTCTCATTTCTTTCGGTGAAAAGTGTTAACAAAAGTTTTTTAAAAAAATGTGAAAATATAAGAGATCATTCAAAGATAAAAAATAGAATAGTAGTAATAAAGAAAAATAGGGATAGAACGAACGAGATGAGGGAGGGAGAAGGAGAGAGAGGGAATAATTGAAAGAAATAAAGAGCATTGCAAAACAAAACAAAAATTGAGAACTATATACAGATGCATTGACAATGAGAGTGATTGAGTGAGGGGTGTGTGTGAGAGAGAGAGAGAGAGAGAGAGAGAGAGAGAGAGAGAGAGAAAGAGAGAGAATTAAAAGAATTAAAGATTTCTGCGGAGCATTGCAAAACAAAACAAAAATTGAGAACTATATACAGATACACTTTCAGAGAGAGAGAGAGAGAGAGAGAGAGAGAGAGAGAAATTGAGGGAGAAAGAGAGAAAAGAAAGCCATAAGAACATTGAAAAAGGAAACCGGAATATGACGCTATATAGAGGTACGCTGAGTGAAAGATATATATATATATATATATATATATATATATAGAGAGAGAGAGAGAGAGAGAGAAATTGAGGGAGAAAGAGAGAAAAGAAAGCCATAAGAACATTGAAAAAGGAAACCAGAGTATACTGCTATATACACTGAGAGAGAGAGAATGAAAGAGACAGAACGAAAGAAAGAAAGAGAGAGACTCATCGATAGTCGTGTGTATGAGTTTTGCACGGTTTTCCGATGAAAAATCCAAACTTTTATCTCCCAGCGTTATCAACGGAGGGGTCCAAGTGTTATCATATCAGCAAAGCAGCAATTTTATATGAAGTTTATCTCTCGGCTTATGTGCAATCAGCGAAGCGTCGCGTTGATAGATCAGACGTTGGATCGCGACGGAATTTCCCCGATGCAACAGGCCAACAAATGTCAAGAAAATGAGGTACAATCGATATTAAACTTAATACGTGATTAGTCATATAAGAGGTGATGGATCTCCGTGTGATCAAATCGCAGTCTACTCCTTTAACTTGTGCGTTTCTAGGGGTCGGCCCCTTTTGTCGAACATGCGAAACGAAAGAAGAAAGATCAACGCTCTATTCAGCCCTCAATCACGGTATGGGTCTCTTTGTCGGTCGGAAACGAGCGTGACCGAAATGCCATAGATAGGATACACCCGAGAGACAACATGGATAATATTAGTAGATTTTTTTTTACAATTTTGACAAAGGGTGACAAGGAAGAGGTGTTCAAAATATTACAAAAACCGGTGGCAAATGAACAGGGTGAAATCAGTACCTTGACAGTAGAGGCAGGGTTGAGATGATACAGGCATTTTAGCCCCATCATCACTCCCGGCTCATCACAGGAGCGGAACAGTCGTGTCTCCTCCGGTTCCGGGAGGCGGGGAAGCACGGCGAAGCACTGCGGAAGCACAGAAAACAGTGGGCCGGGTCGGACACAGAGGCACAGAGTGAAGAGGACGAGGTAGCACTAGGACGGCTCTCGCGTCGACTGGCCCACGGCCTGGGCGGGCCGGTGGGGGCGTCCGCGAGAGGGGGCTCATCCTAGTTTTTAAAAAAATCCCGGTCAGGCGCGGTGGAAAACCAAAAGGGAAAATTTTTTGACCTTCGATTTCAAAATTTACAACTGTCAACGATCCGCAAATCGATCTAAATTGTAACGATATTCAAACGGCAACCTTGGAGTTTCTTAAAGGTCGGTTTTCTTAACTTTAAACCATTCCTCACGATCAATTTTTCAAAGGTCGTAAGAAAAAGAAGGCACAACCGTTAAAAATGACCATACCAAAGCTCTACTAATAAACCTTATAGTTTATCAACTATCAACGACGAATGATGAAGCTTACTAGCTTGCTAAATATTAAAAAAGAACCAAACAAAATATCTAGGGTAAGACACAGAAAACCTTCCATGAATCCACCCATAACTTTTTGTATAGTTTCATATGTACTATAAACGTGATTTAACAAACATAAAAACACGCCCATTGATGACAACAAAAGCAATAACACGTCTAAGACATAAATGAAACTTCGTAAGTACTATTGGGTTGTTTCTCATGAAATATCCGATTTTATAGTTTCAGAAATTCAGAGAGTATATAGCAGTTTTCTGTTGTTTACTTCCAATTGCTGATACAGTGGACTCCGCTTATAAGACTCACTTTGGGACCAGCAAAAAGTGAGTCTTATAAGCGGATGAACTTTATAGGCGAAGGAAACAAGATTTTAAAGCGTATGTATTTTCCCTGTCAGTACATACAGACATAGTGTAGAAATGATGGAGTGAGTGCGGTGTTGAATTCTTTTTAAAAAAAGATAGTTTCTACTCACAGTAAGTTGTTTTCTAACGATCCGGATTTCGAGCCCTTAGCTCATCATCGGGTTGTAGAAATCCTTCTACCTGATGATGAGCCAAGGGCTCGAAATCCGGATCGTTGGAAAACAACTTACTGTGAGTAGGAACTATCTTTTTTTTTAAGTATAGACATAGCGTGTCATTCACCTATAAAATTGAGGTAAGTCTACAAATAGGATCGTTGGAAAACAACTTACTGTGAGTAGGAACTATTTTTTTTTTTTAAGTATAGACATAGCGTGTCATTCACCTATAAAATTGAGGTAAGTCTACAAATACGTACATACACAATTCAAAATTTAAGATTAAGGTTTAAAGAAATTCACTATTTTTCGTGGCTCGCTTGACCAATATCATTCAATTATTTAAGGTTTTTAGTTGAGATAAAAAAGTCAGTGTCAAGAGCGGGATTCGAACATACGACGTTCGGCTTGATACGCCGCTACTCTACCACTTGAGCTATCGTGACTTCGATCCACTCGGGCACTAACTTCCCTTGTTTAAAGAAATTTTTTACTTTTGTTTGTTTTTTGTTATTTTCCATCATTTCAATATACGTCCCCAAATCGTAGTGCTTTTGGAATGGTCCCGTGGACAGCTCTCCTTAACACCCCTAGAGCTCTTAGAACCTCTGAGTTTGAAGGTGGAACTTCGACTCGGTCTCCTCCTCGTCATCGTTGCTGCTGGTTTCGTTCATGACGGACTGGCAGATTTGGTCCTCAGAATACGCTTCAGAGGTTTGACGATTGTCGATATCCATCCAATCCTCGTAGTTCCTCACAGTAACTCTCAATAAGGCGTCTCAATAAGGCGGCTATTATCCTCCTTCTCCAGCTCTTTATCAGTTTTGGCAAAACCTCCGTTCCGAAAGTGGTTACATCACTCACGTTATTCCACGCTTTGGACGTTGGACAGGGGTAATGTTGTTGAATGTTGATTTTCTTGGCGAGGTCTTTAGCTTTGAAAGACGAATTTGAAGATGAAGTTGACCGAGATTCCAAGGTTTCGTCAATAAGAGCGTTAAGGTTTTTCTCATTTGACCAGGTTGAGGGCATGCCAGACGGTGGAATTAACTGAGTCATACCCGAAGGGGTCTTTTTTCAGTGCATTCGGATACGTCCGGCCTGTTTCTGGCGATTCTGAGTCTTATAGAATGATGAGTCCCAAATCCATTACCCACTTTTAATATACCTCCAAGTATGAACATGGAAACACGCGATTTTCGTGTAATGTTCCTTGACAGAGTTTAAACTCGGCAGATGAGGCTGCAATGAACATCAGTAAGGCGTTTGGGGAAGAGACCATTCGCCGATGGTTTCGTAAGTTTTCGGAAGAGAATACCGAACTGGAAAACCGAGCCCCACGGAAACTTCTAACTTTAATTGACAAAGATGTCCTTAAGCTTCAGGTGGAAGAAAACCACTATCAAACATTCATAGGGCTCGCAGCACAACTAAGTGCAAGTGCAGCTACCGTGTCAAGACAATTAAGTAAAGGAAAAGTCAAAAAGATTGATCTTTGCATCTATCGTGAGCTCACTGAGCAGTTAAAGCGCCTTGAGACATGCGTTTCCTTGCTAGGCAGTAAAAAAATCGAGCCTTTTCTTGAAAGAATAATCACTTGCGATGAAAAATGGATCGCAATGACAATCAGCGTCGGTCAGGGCAGTGGTTAAACACCGACGAAAGACCAGGACAAATGCCAAAACCAAATTTACACCCAAAAAATTGATAGTGACCGTATGATGTACCAAGTAGTTTTTGCCTTGAGGTGAAACCATTACCTCTACATAGTGCTGCAAGGAAATTGGCGAAATGCATAAAAATGTACTCAAAAAACAACCAACAACATAATAAGAAAAGTCCTATACTCCTGCACGACAATACCAGGCCTCATGTTTCAAAACATACTGTAAACAAATTGAAAGAGCTTGGCTACGAAGTTCTTCAGCATCCACCTTATTCTCCAGAGTTGTCTCTAACCTGTTTAGGAATTTAGGCAACTTCGTCAAAGGAAAAATTTCTGAAAATGATGTCCAAGTCCAAAAAGCGTTTTCAGATTTTGTTTCATTTTAAAGGCATAAAAAATTTGGGTCACTCGTTGGGAAAAATGCGTAGAAAATGAAGGTAATACTTCGAATGAAAATGATTTTATTTTTATATACTAATTTTACTAAAAAAAACTTGTACCTTTGAAACGGACATTTCATGCAAAACAACCCAATATATTATCATAAATTGGTAATTTTGTTATTTTTTCCCTAAGTTCTTTTTAAAATGGAAAATAATAAGAAAATAAATGAAACTTTTCTTAATGGTGACAGAGGAGTGCAATTTTTATAAGCTGGGATGTTTATAAAATGAATCATACTGCCAAGCGTAATTTATGAACTGTGCAGTCTTCTGCAAGCTTGCAAGAACTAGCTTTTAAACGTAATACATTATGATTTGTAGTTTTGCCGTCTATTTAAATACCCTGTACGCTGTCCGTCAGGTCACAGTCGCTTCCTCTCTCTCTTTCCATCTCTCACCGCCTCATTAATTCCTCTATTTCTCTGTTTATCTCTTTTCTCGCCACTTCACTACTTCCATTACTCTTCTCCTTCTCTCTCACTCAGTCGCGCTCTCTTTCTATTTCCTTATCTTCTTTTCTCCCACCTTTCTCGCTTCTAACTCTATTCTGACTTGTCATATTCTCACTCGGGGCTGAATAACAAAACAATTAACCTATCATTATTATTTTCTATTATTTAAAGATATATTTATGATATCACGCGTTTTCTGGACACTTTAAGGTGAATCATCTCTTTCCCGATATCACGGTTCTAGATCTAGATTAGATGAGACACAGTTACCTTTGAAATTTAAAGATTTTTGTTAGTTTTTTTAAAAGGCTGTTTTAAGAAAGCACGACCTTAAAAGGCCCTTTAGAAAAAGACAGGTCTCGTTTCAGCAGTTCCTCCCGTCCTATCAAGAATATCGATTTAAGGATGAGTTGAACTTCAGACGTTTGAACCCTTCCTAGCAGCCAGACAAAATTGTATACGCTGCCCAGGAGGCAATTAATATCTAGATGGGCTATTTTACCAGGCATCGATACCATGATGAAAGGAAATGGAAATATTTTTCTCATCAGATTTTGAATACTGATTTTGCCATTTTTTTAATTTTTGAATCTTCGGGTCGTGTCTTAAGTTATGGAGGTTTGTAGAGATTATTGTACTTTTTTTGGAACATTGATCAACAGATCTTAATGAATGCCATAGTTTAGAATGCCTTTTTTTAAATTACTGTCTGATACTTTGATTGATTATAAAAAATATATTTTGCATTGTATAAATACACTTTTTTCCACATCCTACATGTATTTGTTAAATGTAAACAATGTTTGTAAATCCCAGGCCCTGAAGATGATCTCAATAAAGATCGAAACGTTGGCACGATAAAGAAAATATTTATTCAGAAATCGTGAGATGCGGTCTGGTGTGATGTAGGTTTCAGAAAAACATTTTCTTTATCGACAGGACACGCAAGAATGGCACAATTACACAGAAGACAAACACTTTGAGCCCTGAAGATGATCTCAATAAAGATCGAAACGTTGGCACGTTATAGAAAATGTTTTTCCGAAACCTACATCACACCAGACCGCATCTCAGGATTTCTGAATAATTATCGATTAACGGTCACTAATCACTACACATTATTTTTAAAGAAAATTGTCAAATGCATTTTATAACTCTATCAAACACTAATCGGATTATTATTTTTACTAACAAAATGAGGTTAATTTCTGACAAAAATATTTTCTTATTTTATGTATTTTCTTGTAAAAATCTTTTATATATTTTTATGATCATATGTTGTTAAAAAGCTACGTTCTTCTTTAAAGGTAGGTAAAATTTACACCTTTCAGCCGTTTTTGAATTAAAGTCGTTTAAATCCGATATTCCGAGATTGACTTCTTAAAAATCGTAAAAATTGTAGGGTTCAAAAAATAGATAAATTTAAATTGAAATAAATAACTACAATTAATTAAGGTTTTTAGTTGAGATGAAAAAAGTTAATGGCACGAGCGGCATTCGAACCCACGATCTTAGCCGAAGATTGTGGGTTCGAATCCCGCTCGTGCCAGACTTTTTTTCATCTCAACTAAAAACCTTAATTAATTGTAATGTATTAATTGGTCAAGCGGACCACGAAATTAGTGAATTTAACGAAATAAAAAATTTTATTTCAAAATTTCTAGGGTTTGAGGAAAGAGATGGTAGGTGAGGTGGTAAAATGAAATTTCATGTTTTAATTTTAAAAAATTTTGTGACCTATTTTACTTGCAAATAATTGGAAAAAATTGAAATTGGAGTAAAAATGGTTTGTAGAAATTTTTTGGTTATTGATCAATTTTACAGCTTTTATTACATTTTTATTGCAATCTACGTAAAAATGCTGTAAAATGGTATATTCACATAGTTGATTTGAACAAGCAGAACAGAGAATTAAAAATATTAAAAAACGGTTTCAGCTTTCAAAAAAAAAAAAAAAAAAGCTTTTGAGTGCCTTCAAAATAGAAGACATTCTGAAGAAAATTCTACTTTTTACTGGAAATTTTTACGAGAAAATACAAAATTTTAGATCACTTTTAACTTAAAGCTTTTTGAAAATCCGTGAGTTCAGCGATGAAAGGGTTCATGCCCGCCAGAGTAAAGCAAGCTGTAAATTCTTAAAGAATCATAAAATCCTACTTGCATTTTATCACCTTGTATTATTTCAATCAGAAAAAAAATGAACTAGTGAAAATTGGGACGGGTTTTGTGCTCTGGTGTAAAATTTGTAAAAATTGTCACGTGCTTTTTTTTTTTAAACCTTTGACAAGAGTGATCTTCGCCCATTTTTATGTAAATATTTATTATCAACATATGATTGGGCTTAATTAGAAANCCCTGAAGATGATCTCATTAAAGATCGAAACGTTGGCACGATAAAGAAAATGTTTTTCTGAAACCTACATCACACCAGACCGCATCTCACGATTTCTGAATAAATATCGATTAACGGTCACTAATCACCACATATTTCTACACGATAAAGAAAATGTTTTTCTGAAACCTGAGACCGCATCTCACGATTTCTGAATAATTATCGGTTCACGGTCACTAATCACCACACATTTAAATTACTGTATTGTAAATTTTTCACAATGCTTTGGCAGCCTGTAAAAATTAATATTTTATTGTTATCTAAATTCCTGCCATATTTTAGAGCCTCTATGACAGCTAGTCGTTCCACTGAGTACACTTTTAACTTGCTTTTAACTTTTATTTGTACGCCATATTATTACGATTTGTTTGTTTATGTTCTGTGTTAGATTGTAGTATTCTTTAATGATTTCTTCATATAAATATGACGTATTGCTGTTAAAATTACAGTATTGCTAATTTTTCACAATGCTTTGGCAGCCTGTAAAAATTAATATTTTATTTTTACTTAAATTCCTAATGTAATTTATAGCCTCTTTATAACTATGACTTCCGCTGAGTACATGGTTAATAAGTTAAGGTTAATAGTTAAGATTCGCAACAGCAGAGGGTTTTTCAACCCTCGGAGTGCCGGTGTTTTTGAAAAAAAAAAAAAAAAGCGCATTTGTAAATATGTCGGATTCGAATGCAGTGCCCCTAGATTCGAACCCGGGACCTTTACCTTACAGTGATGAGCGCCGTGTCAACGCCTAAACCGTTGCGGCCACCCACGCCCCCTATTATTACTTATTATTATTATTTGTAAGCCTTATTATTACGATTTATTTGTTTAAGTTATGTGTACAAATATGATGTGATGCTGTTAAAATTACAGTATTATAAATTTTTCACAATGCTTTGGCAGCCTGCAAAAATTAATATTTTATTGTTATCAAAATTCCTAGCACATTGTAGAGCCTCTGTGATAGCTCTGCTTTCCGCTGAGCACATCGTTAATTCGTTTTTAAATTTTATTTGCAAGCCAAATTATTATTATTTATTATTATTTGTAAGCCATATTATTACGATTTGTATGTTTATGTTGTGTGTTAGATTGTAGTATACTTTAAGTATTTCTTTATAAAAGTATGATATGTTGCTGTTAAAATTACTGTATTGTAAATTTTTCACAATGCTTTGGCAGCCTGTAAAAATTAATATTTTATTGTTATCTAAATTCCTTGCACATTGTAGAGCCTCTGTGTTAGGTATGTTTTGCTGAGTACAATGTTAATTCGTTTTTAAGTTTTATATGTAGTTGGTATTTTTGTTGTAATTTCTGCTCTCAGTGCATTAATCGTTTTTGATCCATGAGTGAATAAGAGGAGAAAATCTTTGCAACTGTGAGTTAGAAAAGCTCCTAAAATCAAGATTTGTTGGAACAGGAGTTGTTCATTGTGCGAAAAAGTAAACGACTGGTATCTTTCGTGACTACATATTATAATTGATATCGCTGATAATACATTGATTTTAAATGCAGAATGTGCCAGATATGGAAAATTATTCCATGGAGTTCTAGTTTTTCTGCAAAAGCAGTTTTAGCTAAACCTTTTCTGCGAGAATGTTTTTTTTCAAGGAAGTTCTTGCCCTTTGACATATTTATTGACTATGTATTTGCTACTTAACATTTACCGCAGGATTTTAATGGGGGTTTGTTAGCTTCCTAGCTCCTCCTAGCTAAAATATTGTCTATAGAATCTATGTATCTACCTCAACCTTTTAAACCTCTCACCCTCCAATCACCCTCTCTTTCACTACTCGCCATCACTCACTCTCTCTCTCTCTCTCTCACTCTCCCTCTCTTTCTATCTCTTTCCGTCTCTATCTACCTCTCTCCCTACCTATCTATCTCTTTCCTTCTCTATCCAACTCTTTCCCTCTCTATCTACCTCTCTCCCTTCTCTCTATCCATCTCTTTCCCTCTCTATCTATCTCTCTCTTTATCCACTTCTCTCCCTACCTATCTATCTCTTTCCCGCTCTTTATCTATCTATCTCTCTCCCTATCTACCTACCTCTCTCCCTCTCTCTCTCTTTATCTATCTATCTCCCACTCTATCTATCTATCTATCTCTCTCCCTCTCTATCTATCTCTCTCCCTCTCTATCTATCACTTTCCCCTCTATCTCCCTCTCTATATACTTCTCTCCCTACCTATCTATCTCTCTCTCTCTCTTTATCTATCTTTCTCTCCCTACCTCTCTCCCTCTCTCTTTATCTATCTATCTATCTCTCTCCCTCTCTATCTCTCTCTCCCTCTCTATCTCTCAGTTTCCCCTCTATCTCCCTCTCTATACACTTCTCTCCCTACCTAACTATCTCTCTCCCTCTCTATCTCTCTTTATCTATCTATCTCTCTCCCTATCTACCTACCTCTCTCCCTCTCTCTTTATCTATCTATCTATCTCTCTCCCTCTCTATCTATCTCTTTCCCCTCTATCTACCTCTCTCCCTATCTATCTCTCTCTCCCTCTCTATGTATCTCTCTTTATCTATCTATCTCTCTCCCTCTCTATCTATCTCTCTCCCTCTCTATCTATCTCTCTCCCTCTCTATCTATCACTCTTCTCTCTCCGTTTCCTTTCTCCTTTTATTTAGATGTATTATAACTTATCATTATTATTTGTAAGCCATATTATTAGGATTTGTTTGTTTAAATGGGTGGACTATAGAAGTTGATACACCCTGTACAATCGTTATTCTACAATCAATGGCTGACTACCGAAAAATCAATAATATCGATTAATAGAAAAATAATACCAAATTAAAAATATCTATTTTTCGATATTATACATATCAAATGCCAAGGAGGGTAATAAATTGATAGGAAGGCCAATAATCAATGAAGGTGAACTTATGCAGTTGATAATCGACGTTACTGAAGGGGGAAATTTTTGCGATACGACTGAATCGATACTGGAGTAGTTTTTTTGGTTATTTTGGTTTAGTGTTTTGTGTGTTTCATTGGGACTAGCTTATTTCCGCGGGTTGTCAGTCCGATGTGACAGAGTGCGGTGGATATTCCGCGGCCCCGAGACGGGGTAATTCGCCAGTGAAGACCCAGATAGAACACATGGCCCCGTTTCATTCGGATGCCAAGTGTAGGTGTTTTTGTTTTTAGGGTTTTATGTTAAACAGCCGGCCCTGGAGAAGGGCGTTGAACCGCCGAACGGATACGGGGTTTTGCGCCGATTTATACTAAATTTATGCCTCGGACTTTTATTTATATTTATATCGCACTTTTCCCCTCCACCGCTTAGCGCGTGCGGATTTTTTTCTTTTTTTAATAGATATTTTAGCTCCTTGTCCTCGGAAGATTTACAATCTGCATGTGAATGCACAAAAAGAGGTGATAATTCGTCGGACGTTTTTGATTCTCCATCTAGAATAGTCCCAACGGATATGGAGACGGTTCGCGCGAAAGTATTTTATATAAATAAAACTGGGCTGACGCCTGTCGTTTTGAAATATCAGCGCTGCTGAGGGCTGTGAGGGAAATTTCCGACAGAGGAGGAACGCCCCTCGCTATCACCGTAAAAACACTTTCAAAAATATTGATCGTACATGCTTCGTTTGATCTTTATAGTGGAAACCTAATTTAAAAAAAAGCATATACGAAAGCTATACTATTATAACTACACACATTTCCATGCGTAGGTATGACTATTATCAGTTACACCACAAACTACATAGTCATACCAAAATGTAAACGAATTTTGTGCGTAATTCAGCCTGGAGAATGATATATAAGATAGTATTGCCAACAATACATTTAGAACGTATAAAATATAATGTGGTTCCTTTTATCAAAATTGAAAATAGGGGAAGGCAGGAAGATTTCAAGAAAAGCAGCTAAAGGCAGACGGCCATAAACAATGAGATGTAAAAAAATAAAAATACGAGAGAAAGAAAGTAGTAGGGAGATGGAAAGAAAGATATACGGGGGATGGACTAGAACAAAAAGAAGAAATGAAGAGGAGAGAAAGAGAGAGAGAAAGAAACGAGAGAGAGAGAGAGAGAGAAGCAAGAGAGAGAAAGAAGCGCGAGAGAGAGAGAGAGAGAGAGAAAGAAAGAAGAGAGAGAGAGAGAGAGGGAGAGATTGAAAAGGTTGAGATAGATAAATTAGATTAAATTTGTTGAAGTCGTGAGGAGCGGTCAAGAATGAGGTAGTTTAGAAAAACACATTTTTCATTTTTTTGCCAACGTTTCGACTTTTATTCGGGTCATCTTCAGTGCGTAAGTGTCATATATTCTTGTGGTGTCATATTGTGTGAAAGTGTTGTGACTGTTGTTTGTGTTGGCACAACACTTTCGCATAAGCCCAATTTGACACCACAAGAATGGCACCATACTTGATGCCCTGAAGATGACCCGAATAAAGGTCGAAACGTTGGCAAAAAAATAAAAAAGGTGTTTTTCTTAACTACCTCATTCTTGATCGCTCCTCACGACTTCAAGAAATTATGAAACAACAGGTCACTAAGAACACACATTAGAATTAAAGATGGAAATGGAATCAGGGAGAGAAAAAAATAGTGGTAAGGGCTTAAAGAGTGAAGATGGGAGCGCAATGGCCAGAGGCGATTGATGTTTTTTTTTAGTATTAGGATTTTGGACAAAGATGGTACACCTACCTATACGTGCCAAGCTTTTCGTCCTATTTACTTTCAGACTGTCACCAACTTATGTTTCTAGTCTTAGGATTAGTATTTAGATTTTTTCAACATATGATAAGTAGGCAAATGGATAAATAAAACTTTTTTTCTCCATACAACAATGAGTACTCGTCATCGAGAAGAGTCTGTGTAGCTTATTCTAGCATCTACTAGCTTTTTGTATTTGAGGGATTTTGATCATTCTGTTTCTCATTTTGACCTCTTGTTTGAGTCTAATCAGCACGCAAATCCGAGTGACCTGAGTTGTTTAAAATGCGATGTGAACTGCTTTGGCTAAATTACACCCCCATGGGTGGAGGGGCCCTTCTGCATTGTGAACTTTATGTAACTCTAAGGTCAGAGAGGGTGTGCTACGATGTACAATTTTAAATGAAATACGCATGTTCCACCTAGGCTGCGGTTCCCTTTCTAGAGACCAATTAATTAACAAGTTGAACTACGAGCCACCTTTGCTTGTAGGATTTAGTAGACACGCATGGCAATACAGCTATATTTATGCCAATGAAATGAATATTTAATGTTTATATGATTTAATTTCAATTTGTTTTCTTTATTACAGTTCTAATTTTATTTATTCATTATTATTTTATGTTTTTTCTATTTTTTTTAAATTAAAGTGCTTTGGTAGTTTTTTTAAAATTTACGTTTTGTATTATTATGCATTTTTTCTCCTGTTTATGCTTTTATTCACCTTAGGCAGATGGAATTTACCATGGTGTAATGGTACTTAGTTAGTAGCTGTAATTGTACATTACTGGATTATAACAACTCAAAAAAAAAAAAAAAAAAAAAAAAAAAAACCATAAACAGCATTAGGACCTTCCACCCTCCTGACCGGGCCATCGCGATCAGGCCCTCTGATAGCCCGCAGTGAAAAACATGATAAAAGACAGATGGCATTGTCAGAGGGCGAGGTTGTCCGAGAGGCCCTTACGAGTCAAAAGCACGACCGGTAGATGGCTGTCAGAGAACCTGAGCAGGAAACGAGGGATCGTCCACACTCGATTGAGGATTGGCCATACGCGGTCGACACACGGGCACCTACTTTTGGTCCAAAGCACGCGCACCTTATGCAGAGAAAGATTGTCCCACATAATAGAGGCATGTCATGCCTTGGCTACATAGAGAGCGTGTTGTCATGCCGCCAGATTTAAGAATGGTTCTCGAGCACAACAGTCGGTTTCTGGGTCCTCCGTTCCATTTTTTTAACAGGAAATGGGGGTATTTTACGGTATATTGTTATATTCTATGCCTTTAGTTTGAATGCGTGTATTTTTTAATGTGAGTGGTGAGGGGTGATGGTGAAAAATATTGTCATCATCGCCCCTCCAGCTTTGTGTTTGTTTAGCGTCGATAGCAGAAAATTGATAAAAGTTCTTCATCGACCCTAATCTAGGTTAGATTATTAATACAGCATATAGGTCGATGTACTAATAATCTAGTACTACATAGACTAATCAGAATGTGTGCAATGTATGAATGTATCTATTTGTGCGATTGATCTATCCAATTAAAGTAGTAAGTATTAGGTTAACAAATTAATTAATTTTAAAAAAAGTAAGGAAAGGAGATGTGGATGGTATCACTAAACAATCGACACCTGCCCTGCTTTTGACGCTCTCCTTGATTTTTTTAAAAGTAGATTCTGAAGGATGCCATTAGTGAATCCATCTTTTTTTTTAATCAGTCACAGTGTATTGATGCCCTCTCGTACTTGGAAACGCATCGAAAGCCTATTTATATGATTCGTTAGAGAAACTTTCCAAATTATTGATTCTGATTCGTAAACATCGACGAGCTCCAAAACTGTTGCGTTGGGCCAATCCACTCCTAATCATAAAACAATGCTGTGTTGTTATCGTGTAAATTAATAATCTATACTAGTTAGGAATCGCTTATTAATGAAAACTAAATAGCATTAAGATGTATACACTTACTGTTGCTTTTGACAACAGATGACAGTTGGTTAAAGGTATGTACGGTTACGGTTGATTCCCGAAAATGTCGATGTTTTGAGTGCGGTTACTGCACGAATATTCGTGCACTTTGAAGCACACGAAAACCGAGCTCGGCGAATAACCATCATATCTGCAGCAACGCATCCATCCCCACTAGTCGGGATTCGGCGGACCTTTCGGAGAATCCCGAATGTCTGGAGCCACCTTTGTCTTGCTTGGCCGGAGCCAAGGTTCGCCGAACCCCGATTAGAGGGAATGGATGCGTTGCTGCTGATAGGATGGTTATTCACCGAGCTCTGTTTTCTTGTCTGCTTCAAAGTGCACGAATATTCGTGAAGTAACCGTACTTAAAGCATCCACATTTTCGGGAATCCACCGTAACCGTACATACCTTTAACCAACTGTCAACTGTCATCAAAATCAACAGTAAGTGTATACTTCTATTTAATGCTATTTATTTTTCATTAATAAACGATTCCTAACTAGAATAGATTATTCATTTACACAATAACAACATAGCATTGTTTTATAATTAGGAAGGACTGGTCCAATCCAAGAGTTTTGGAGTTCCTCCATGTTTACGAAACAGAACCAATTATTTGGAAAGCTTCTCTTACGAATCATACAAATCGGAACGATGGGGCATCAGTACACTGTGAGTGATTTAAGAAAAAAGAAGGATTCACTAATGGAATCGTTTAGAATCGACCTTAAAAAATCAAAGAGAGCGTCAAAGCGGGGCAGGTTTCGATGGTTTAGTGATACCATCAGCCATCTTCTTTTCTTACGCTTTATTTCTTCAATTAGTTTGTAGCCAATGCACAAAACAGTAACCACAGCTGGTGCAATAACAGTTTCGCTGTTGTCCATCACGACTGGTAGTAGTCGAGGACACCGGTCGCACGGCGTTTGGCTGTATTGACTAGGAGATTATATAAACGTCGCATGTGTGTACATAGGCACGCTATTTGGCGAACGCCAAGAGAAGCATCGATACTTGGCAAACATTCGGCGAATACCGCATGTACAGAGCCACGTTAAGATTATAGATTGCATGAGATTGGGACAGAAATGACCTAGGTCGGAGCCTAACCCGGTTGGTAGGGAAGCGACGATTAATATTAATTTCCGTTGGTCCATACTTCCTCACACGATACTACAGAGACGATTGAGTAAAAAAGCATTAACAAATCGCTAATACAATCTCAACCTCATACATTTAAAGAAAGTGTGCCTGGTTCAGTCATTTTATTAGAAAAAAGACAACACATTGACCCTTTTGCCAGGTGGTTTATCATCTCATTTTAACACGTCGGTCAATTTTGTGAAGAAAATCCGTTATTGATTGATCCGGTATCCAGGTGGGATCCGCGGTCCGGCCAGGCCGCTCGCCCCACCGGCGACAAATGCCTACACTAAATATAAGTTGACACAGTTGGTCTCTTATGCAATACTCACACGAGTCGGGCGGCCAGCCTTTCTTCCCCTTCGTTTGCCTGCGAAAACAAAACAAAAATGAATGAAATTACGAAATAACAACATATACAATCATAAAAACAACAATGAATAGCCAGGGCAGTGAGACTCCCTGATGACCCGGTAGACCGATGGAAGTGGGCTCTTTGTCATAGACTAATTTTACAACAATTTTTATCTATATCTGATGTTGATTAGGGTTGTAAGGATAATTGAACCGAACCCATCTGGTTCAATTGCTCTGAATCACACGACATGAACTTTTGGTCGTTGCCCTACTTTCATACCTTAAACTGCAGAAACGTCCGATACTCTTATTAAAAGAAAATTTTGAATTTGAATACAAAATTAATAAAAATTGTCAACGTTTACATAACAAAATATGTATAAATACACATTTAATAAAGACTTTATATGTTCTTGGGGTCGATGCCCGCCCCACTTTGAAATATCAGCTATTTCGATAATAAATAAATGTACGGACACGGGTTTGGCGGAATTTTTTCACACGAGACAACTATGTGCCGAACCGTTAGCACTTCGTCGAATGGATGAACTACTTACTGTATAGAATGGGTCGAGTCTTTCCCTTACGGGACGTTTCACTGTGTTTGTTTTGTTGGTTATCCATAAGCACTTAGGTGGTCCCTTGGGTAGGCAATTTTACAATGAAGTCAAGATGGGCGTGTCTACCTGGTCAGACCTGTTAAAATGTCGAAGTGGGAGTGACTGAACATATTAAAAGCTAAAGAGATAAAAGCGAGCATAGGCGACTGGTTTGTACATTGCCCTGTGACGTCAAAGTGTGACTGTCTAATTATGAATAAGAAGGCGTGACTATTCCTTGTTAGTTTTTGCCCAGTGACAAAGTGGGCGTGACTAAGCTGGTTACTTAGTAGTCAAAATTACATCAAAGTGTGATTGGTCAAGGAAATTTATAGATTATCCAATGTCGTCTTAAGGGTTGTTTTGTTAATTGCCCAATAGAGACAAAGTGAATATGCTGGTGATTAGCCTAATGTTGTTCAACTGAGCTAGAGCTGGTTTGTAGATTTCTCTGGGATATCGAATTGTGAGTGACTACGCCATGCGAGTTTTTGTCCAATAATAACAAAGTGGGCGTGACTAAGCTGGTTAGTCAATGACGTCAGTACTTAGTTACTGTTGCCTTACCGCGCGCGTCCTATTGGGCATGGCCACGCTGTTTGTAGATTGTCCAATGTCGTCTAAGAGGGCGTCTCTAAGCTGGCTAGTTAGTAGTTAAATGACATCTACCAGAAGTAGTGTTTGTTGACTGTCCTAATTCGTCAAATGGGTCGTACAATCCCTCGTACAAAGTGACTTGCCTTATGACGTCCAATTGAGCAGGACCAAGGTGTTTGTAGATTGTCCAAAGTCGTCTATGAGGGTGTCTCTAAGCTGGCTAGTTAGTAGTTAAATGACGTCTACCCGAAGTTGAGGGTTTGTTGATGGTCCTAATTCATCAAATGGGTTGTACAATCGGTTAGTGACTTGCCTTATGATGTACAATTGAGCATGACCAAGCTGTTTGGAGATTGTACAATGTCGTCTAAGAGGGCGTCTAAGCTGGCTAGTTAGCAGTTAAATGACGTCTACCTGAAGTAGAGGGTTTGTTGATTGTCCTAATTCGTCAAATGGGTCGTACAATCGGTTTGTGGCTAGCCTTATGTCGTAATTGAGCATGACCAAGTTGGTCTGGGGGTCGTCCAATTTAGTGTACGTAAGAATAACAGACCTGGGTAGTTGATAGTTGGTCACGCGACAGCGATTTATATATAGTTGGACAATCGACTAAGCCGCTAACACGCGTACTTTGATTTGATTGAACAATTGGCAAACCAACTTTGACGACGTTTGAACAATTGACAGATTAGCCGTAATTTATCGTCTTTACTCGAGTGGCCAACAGCCTGATCAAAGGTCACTTTGACACCATTGGATACTTGACCAACCAGCGAATACTCTTTTTGTTGTCATTCTTCTTCTCAGTCAATTCAAATACTCATTGACGACAATAAATTACTGACGAACCAACTGATTCTATGTAGACATTTTTAAGTCTCTTGGACTATTGACTAATATGGTAAACCTATCAGACGCCTTTGAAGAATTAATTAACCAGCTTATCCTCACCTACTTAATGTTATTCGACATCTAACCAACCACTTATCGTCTAATCTCCCCCTCTATCTCTCTCGTTCCTTCCCTTGCTTAGTATCTTTTTCTCGTCATGCCCCTCTTAATCTCTCAACCTACATCTCTCTCCCCTTTTTCGAGATTTACACGCCAACCTGATCGGCAAAGTTCTGTCTGTAGGTTCATCACCTCGTAGACACCATGAGGAAATCTCACAACAAAGCCTGATTGTTGCTTCATTGGCAAATTGACATTCCTTGAGCCTGGAGATGACTAAGTTTTTTCACGGTCAAACTTAGCGAACTAGAGTCGACCGAGCGTAACGGTAGGAAGGCGATTGTTTGGACACGGTCCAGTCGGTGTAGGAGGCGCCTCGGATCCATTTGGGTCTAATAATGGATTTTATGGGCCGGGAATCCACCTCGGGGGGATTCATCCTTTCAAAATTGACGGGGGAGAAAAATTCCCCCGGCCACCAGTTGGAACACGTCCACAGACACGGCCCAGTTTCCATCACCGCAGGCGACATCGGTGCATGTTTACAACGCCCGTGATGAAACGGCCTAAGTTATTTACTCGGTTTTCTAGGAAAGGAATTTTAACCTCTCAAAAGATGAAAATAATCATCCTACACTTTGGTATATATATTTAACGGAAACGAGCCCTATATAATATTTTAACAACAGTAGGAAAAGAAAAGATCCACTTTTTGTAAATGTGGTTCTACTCACAGATTTGTTGTTTACATATTTGTTGTAGAACCATCATTTACAAAAAGTGAATTTTCATACTCCCCAACCTTCATCATTTCTATTTTTTTTTTTTAATTGGGAATTCTCGGCTGAAAAATTTACACAAAAATATATTTGTGGTTGAAAGTTGGATTTCCGTCGGATTTATCCCGAACCGAGTGGAAACGGTCTGGTCCCACTAACTCACTGACACCTCTCTCTTCTATCTCCTTCTTTCCCCTGGTGGTAAATTAAAAATACACCCCTAATGGTGGTGTTGGCAGGGCCCTGTCTCAAAACAAGCCACACATCATTTTATTTCTGGGCCGTACTCGAATCCTCCTCGGCGTGAGGCTATATTTTTTCACCCCCGCGCACCCGGGCGTGTGGGTGGGAAATGGGATAAAAAATCCTCATTAATTTAGAGAAACCGCGGGGTCCAGGTCCGACAATCATTTTGCGTTTATTCCGACTATTCTCGGACATCGGGCGGTTTACTGCCTGGCCAGAGGTCAATTTTTTACTTTATAAAATAATAGAAACATTAAAGAAAACTTGAGAGAGCTTGGTTGACTCTGTTTTACCATTATGCTATTCCTTCTCTTAACGCACTTGTCAGATGTGTATAAAATTTCCTGAATCCTGATCGGAGAAAAAATCCGAACGATGAACCAAACTGGGCAAGTGAAACCTTAGTGCCCATCAGTTGTACCATTCTCCTTGCTGATGGTGGCGTGCAAAGGTTGTGACATGGGACGATAGAATATGTTCCCGATTAGTTCCTTTGGAAAAAGTGAGAAATGAAAAGCAGCGCCAAAAAGGATGACTAGTCGGTAGTAAACGACAAGAAGTCACTCCGTTATCGATGAAGCAAGAGGGAAATTTCCCATAAACTGACGGACTTCATTAGCTAAACTATCAGTTGACCGGACGGAGCTGAGATCCCTTATCGGACCAGAAGCTAATTTACAATTTAAATGTACAACTTTGTTACAAAACGACCCTTAAGTAAAGCGTAACGAGATGGCATATCGTCCAACTCCCATTGTATAAGGGTTGATTTCACCCTCGCATCAAGTGGATTCCTAAACTCACGACACGATCAATGATAATAAAATCAGGCCGGAAACCATCGACAATATATCCACCAAGGAGAAAAGGTATTCTCCTTATGTATTTTTTTCTCTTTAGACCCAGATCGACACAGTAATAAATAAACTTGAGTAATTTATTAGTTGTGAATTCCATCTTTCGTTCTGCCTGTTTTACAATGGCAGTTAGTATGACTAATATGCGTTTCTGTAACATTTTAGGTTGGTCGATTGTCTAATGAGGTGAGTTAAATATTTCAATAAGAAACCCCTTTTGGGTCAACCACCTGAGATGAGATACGTGACTGAGCAAGGGTTGATCAAGCCCAATTCAGCCACAATCTTAATTAAGCTTACTTGGTAGATAATTGGACAACATTGGATCGACAATTCTAGTTAATTGGGTCGTTATCATTAACGGGATTTCGCCCATCTTCAGTGCATGGTCTGATAGGCCAAAGCAGAGAGGATCAGTAAAATACTGTTTCATCACACGGTAGACCACATCAAGAAATCTCACAATATCAGTTTACTTTATCATTATTGAAAGCGGTATTAGCTGGACCAACAATATTAACTATAGCCGGCGTTATACGACGCATCGAACCCTGACAACCATTTGCCCAACTACTCGTCAGTTGATTGAGATAAGAGTGCCGAATGAATTTTGATCAGATAATTGAACCCAAATGTTTTATCCAAAATTTTAGAAGGATGGAAAGTGATGGCGGAGGAAGATGATAAAAGCTGAAGTAGTGGTATTGCTAATTGAAAACAATCAATGACTATTGTAACAAACAATAGGTGTTTACATTCCTCTCATACGATCTCTCAACACAAATGAATTCTGTCTTTCGAACGTTCGAGGCTTACTTTGACTCTCTAAAAGACCGACAACCGTCGGACCACGTTCCAACACTAACGCTTATCGCTTGAAGTTCGTCGGGAAGTTCCGCCATTCAATGGAAGGTGTTCGTAGCATCATGCAACGCCGGCTTTGCTTTACATTCGGTCTGAATTGACTTAATCTCAAAACAACTGAACCACGTCCGTTTTGATGTCATTGGTCATTGGATCAACCAGCTGAGTTTATATTTTACGACGTCATTGGACGATGGATCAACAATCTATGTTAAACTGGGTGTGATGTCATTGGTCATTCGATGAAACCTGACTTGATTTAATTTTACAACTTAACCAAGTCCGTTTTAACGACAATCGATCAACCGTCTGATGTGTTGTTTATTTGTCGCCATTGGATCAACAATCTAAGTTAAACTTGATTGGATATCATTGGTCATTGGATGAAACTTAACTTGATTTAACCTTACAACTAAACCATGCCCGTTTTGACGTCATTGGATCAACCAGCTTAATTTATGTTTACTATGAAGACATTGGACAATGGGTCACAATCTAAGTTAACCTCGATTTGATGTTACTGGTCACTGGATGAAACTTGACTTGACTCAATCTTACAACTAAACCTCTTCCGTATTGAAGTCATTGGATCAAACAGCTTAGTTTATGTTTTCTATGACGTCATTGGACATTGGATCAACAAACTAAGTTAACCTCGATTTGATTTCATTGGTCATTGGATGAAACATGAGTTGATTCAATCTACCAACTAAATCACTTCCGTACTAAAGTCATTGGATCAACCAGCTTAGTTTATGTTTACTATCACGTCATTGGACATCGAATCAACATTCTAAGTTAACCTCGATTTGATTTCTTGGTCATTGGATGAAACTTGACTTGATTGAATCTTCCAAATAAATCAATTCCGTACTAAAGTCATTTGATCAACCAGCTTAGCTTAGTTTATATTTACTATGTCGTCATTTAACGTGGATCAACAAGTTAAGCTAAAGAATAATCACGGATAAAGTACAATAAAAAAAGAATAATCACGGAAGAAAGTACAATTACAAAAAACAAAAGACCAACCACGCTCTGCTACCAATATTTTGTGGTATAGCGTATCTCTTCTTCTTTTTTGTTGGGCCCAACCCTGAATTCGGAAAACCGAAAACAAGGTCCCAGAGGTTTTTTACGATCGGACCTGACTACAATTATTTCATTTATCGATCAGGCACCTTTTATATTTCATTTAAACCAAAGTAAATACGACACCAAATGTTTGTTAAATTGACGTCATTGGATCAACCATCTGAGTTTATATTTACTAAGACCTCATTGGACATTGGAGTTCAGCTAACTTTGATGTCATTGGTCATTGGATGAAACTTGACTTGATCGAATCTTCCAACTAAACCACGTCCGAATTGACGTCATTGGTTCAACCAGCTGAGTTTATATTTACTATCACGTCATTGGATATTGGATCAACCATCTAAGTTATGTTTGGTTTGATGTCCTTCGGTGATTTCCCATCCAATATTAAATAGCAGTGACTTTTGAAGAAGTTCAACAAGAAAATCAAGAGGAACGATATCCAACTAAATGACCAGAGATCGCAAAATCGAAAAATTGTTCAGAATAAAATTCACCTTAGCAAGAGTTTTCATGATGCTCGTTTTATAATATAGATTATTTTCCTTTTTGCATTACAACTTTTCACTTGAGGTACAAAAAAAAAGGAAGTCGGTCACTGGGGCTAGATTTGGACGTTAAATTTCATAATAAACAGGACCTTCCATGGATAAATCACTTTTTGTTTAATCGAAATAGCCTTGGACAAAACCGATTGACATTTAATTTTATTTTATTTAAAAGGAAGGCTATAAAAATTATGTACGTTAATACATAAACGTCGTTACTTTTTAACGTATCCCATGAGACGACTGGTGATTTACGTACCACCGGGTCGTTAGTTCCGAGTTTATTGTCAGGAACCCGATACGATTTCTTCGGAATCCGGCGACACGGGAACTCCATTCGAGACATAATTTGACGCGAGATAAAAACGGCCGGTTTTATTTTAGTTCCGACCTGTCATAACAGAGCTGGTACGGAAAGTATCATTGTCAGACGTATGCCGAGTAGTCGGGGCTCACCGCGTCTACCACTCGCGTGATAGCTGAATGGTTCTAAATTTACACTCTTGGTGCATTCCTGGCAGAGCGGAGTTGGAAATTTGACATGTTCAAATATTAGTGAACCTGTTAATTGCACGTGCAAGAAAGGCCTGGGATTACAGGTACTGCTTAATAAAAAATTGACTAATAAGTTTCTAACCTTGTCCTGTGATCATTGATAACTTGATTATTATTTATTAATTACAAGAGTATATTTTTCTTCACCGAGTGTTTTTTTCTGGGCGACATCAAATGGCACGAGACAATCATTTCGGCTTTGAAGAGTTGATACAAAACTGGAACCTCTAGAGTGACAGGACGGTCTAATGATCATTTCTTTTTGTCTTCACAAATTGATATGTATTGACTTATAATTATTTAATAGTGGAGAAGATTTGAATCTAACAAATATTAAATGGCTTAGGATTCAATCGTGGACATACGTGAAAAGGGCGATTGTAAATTCGGCCAACAGTAAATTGGGTGGACTGCAGGAAAGGGTAGGTATATAAACTGGGCTAACTAAACACGATCAGGGAGAATTAAGGAGCCCAAAATTCCAATTGGCCCAATTTACATATATGCATCTTCCTAAATAGGGTGGAATAAATAAAGAAACGGGGCCCAGTTTGCTATCCCCTAGCATGTGATGGTTGCCGGAATAATACCGGTATTGGGTCCATCTTCACTCGAGGGTTTGAGTAGTTCAACAAACGTGTGTGACAACGTACCCAATAAGTGACCCAATGCCAGTTCAGCATAGTTACCGTTTCACAGACTAACATTCGGCATCCACTCTACCGTAATAATAATAAATTCAAATTAATTATTCTTTTTATGTAAGGTCTTGGTTGAGATGAAAAAGTTCGTGTCACAAACAGGATTCGAACCCATGACCTCCGGCTGGGTTAGATTAAAGACTTTTCATTAAAAAAAATAAATAAATAAATTGTTATTCTTTTTATGTGAGGTCTTCGTTGAGATGAAAAAGTTGGTGTCACGAGCAGGATTCGAACCCACGACCTCCGGATGGTTTAGATAAAAGACTTTGGATTTAAATAAATCAATTGATTATTATGTGAGGTTTTGGTTGAGATGAAGAAGTTCGTGTCAACAAGCAGGATTCGAACCCACGACCTCCGGATGGTTTAGATAAAAGACTTTAGATTTAAATAAATCAATAGATTATTATGTGAGGTTTTGGTTGAGATGAAAAAGTTCGTGTCAACAAGCAGGATTCGAACCCACGACCTCAGGCTGGTTTAGATAAAAGACTAGATTAAAAAAATAAATAAATTGATTATTCTTTTTGTGTGAGGTCTTGGTTGAGATGAAAAAGTTACTGTCAAGAGCAGGATTTAAGGCAAGGCCACAATCTTCGACTAATTAGATAAAAGACTTTAGATTAAAAAAAAAAGATAATAAATTTATTATTCTTTTTATGTCACAAGATAAAAAAAAGTGTCACGAGCAGGATTCGAACCCACGACCTCAGGCTGGTTTAGATAAAAGACTAGATTAAAAAAATAAATAAATAAATTGATTAATCTTTTTGTGTGAGCTCTTGGTTCAGATGAAAAAGTTCATATCACAAGCAGGATTCGAACCCACGACCTCCAGCACGTTTAGATAAAAGACTTTACATTAAAAAATAAATAAATCGTTATTCTTTTTGTGAGGTTTTGGTTTAGATGAAAAAGTTCGTGTCAACAAGCAGGATTCGAACCCATGTCCTCAGGCTGGTTTAGATAAAAGACTAGATTAAAAAAAATAAATAAATTGATTATTCTTTTTATGTGAGGTCTTGGTTGAGATGAAAAAGTTCGTGTCACAAACAGGATTTGAACCCACGACCTCCGGCTGGTTTAGATAAAAGACTAGATTTTAGAAATTTAAATAAATAAATTAATAGATTTAAAAAAAATAAATAAATAAAAAATTGATTATTCTTTTTATGTGAGGTCTTGGTTCAGATGAAAAAGTTGGTGTCACAAGCAGGATTCGAACCCACGACCTTCGGCTCAATACGCCGCTGCTCTAACCACTTGGGCTATCGTGACTTGTAAGTCACTAAACAAATGGAATAATATATAACAATAATAAAGATGTATATAAGAGTAATAATAGCATTATTTTTCCTTACTCAAATCAATATTATCCAATCCTACATCACATTATTTTCTAACTAACGTCACATTACTTTCTTTGCCCATTTTGCCCAATTTACGCACAACTTCTAAACTCTATTTGGTCCAATTTACAAATAGGCATCTTCTTGAAAAAGGTTGGGTTAATAAGGAAATGGGAAGGATCGGCCCATTCTACCTCTACACGAGGAAACTCCTAACTACACTTATATCCATCATGTGACTATATGAAAACAGGTGTTGGCAGCAAGTACCTTAACAACTTAGCCACGACTATTTTGACATCGTTGGGTTGATGAACCAGGTTAACCAATCTAATTTGACATAGAACGATTGAACAATCTAATCAGCCACGGCTACATTAACATTATTGACTAGCTAACTAAACCTTAGCCACACTTACATTAATTGACATTTGACGCTTGTACTAAGGCTATGACCACTTCATCAGTACCATTGGGCGATTGCTTACCAACATAGCCATCGTATATGAAAACATAGGAACGATTTTATTGGCAGTACGTAGGTAAACAACTAAGCCATGTAATCATTTGCCGTATGACAATCCAGGTGAACCAAATCTACTTAGAAATCATTGGACGATTGGCCATCCTAAAACAACAATCGAATCAAATTAGGAAACCGGTGAAGTCACGTTCGTCGGCAACTGGCAGACTTTATCAAAATTAGTAATCCAATTCAAGAATTCTTTTTACACTAGGCAATGCGCATTAGTCAGACTCGAAAGAAGATAGTTGTTGACGGTGATTAGTTATTTATCGCAGGAGTATTTCCTCCTCTTGCGTTGACTCCGCTTGCATTTGAGGTGGCATCGATTTTATGAGGCTTTGAATGTAGTGCTGGGGAATTTATCATACTCCTCCAACAGCGCCATTCTTAACTCTTGCAAATTCTCTGGCATAACCGGACGACTTTTTACCCTCGCTACTCGTTCAAAAGTGTTTGGTATGGTTTAATTCAGATCTACATGCTGGCCACTCCAAACATTGAATAGCCTGTTCAAGTAGTCACTAACGATCTTTGATGAGTGGGACCTTGCATTGGCATGCGTAAAAATAAAACGGTCGCAAGTTAGTGTCATATAAGGAACTTCTGATAACACATCTTCAATGTATGGCGCAGCTGTTATGGAACGCTCGACGAAGATCAAGTTGCGACCTTCCATAGAAGTGGCCGCCCAAACCATAACACCACCTCTCGTGTCTTCTCCGCTGTGAAAATGGAATATATCGCTGTTCTGTTCTTCTCCCAACCCTCTCTCGGCCTTCTGAAAACCTCAAACCAAACCTTGACTCATCAGAAAACTAGATTTTTTCCATTCTTGCTCAGACCAATTGTTGTGATTTCTTGCGAAACTTACCCGAGCTGTTCTGGATCAAAAGTTCTGGACTAGAGCAGGCCTTCTCGCCATCCAGCCTTTTTCCAAAAGCATCATCATACACATCACAAATTTTCCTAGAGGTCTGAACTACGCTTTTAACTTTGTTCGGTTTTAAGGTAGCAAAGCACGTTGTAAATGCATCATGACTGAATAATAAAAACAAGATAGCTAATCTAGCTATAGTGTGTAAACCATAAATAATATTGCAGAATTTTTAGACGTTTTACCCTCTTCGACAAATTGACAAGGAACAACTTTTTCTGATGACCCTCAATGAAGCTCAACTTTGTGCGACCTTCTGAGGAAATGCTTGGCCAAATCGTAATGCCACCACCTCTCTTGTCTTCTCCGAAGCGAAAATGGGATATATCGCTCTCCTGTTCTTCCCTAAACCCTATCTCGGCCGTCTGAAGATCTCAAACAAAACCTGGACCCATCCGAAATCTTGCTCAGACTAATCGATGTGATTTCTTGCGCAACTTAACCTAGCTGTTTTGTGACGTGTCAGAAGTTCTAGACCGGTGGCAGACCTTTTCGCTCGTAATCCACCTTATGAAAGTCTCCGCGTTAAACTAGGCGTAAACTGACATTAACATTTCTAACTTGTTGAAGTCGTAGCTTGATTTCAACTGCGGTAGAATGTCGATTTCGGAGTATATTCGAAACAATAAAATGATTATCTCTCCCAGATATGACACGATAGCACCCATGGCTGAGTAACCTGCAGTGTCTTGGTAGCTAAGGAAGACCCTTCGGACCTT
Organism: Cimex lectularius; assembly: GCF_000648675.2. Lineage (NCBI taxonomy): Eukaryota > Metazoa > Arthropoda > Insecta > Hemiptera > Cimicidae > Cimex > Cimex lectularius. Next base: position 116,390 of record NW_019394173.1, on the reverse strand, counting down.
CTGGTGTTAAGCGCCCTGGCCACATTCTTCCATCTTCAAACAAATTTGAGAGTTAAAAGTGGAACATTAGAAAGAAGCTTTACAGAAAAACCAACGAAGATATTGACTATGCAAAGATTTATTTACAAAAGCCGATTATAGACAAAAGTGGGAGATGGTTGTTTTATTTACCAAAAATCCTGTAAAACGGGCCAAATATTGTCGTAAAATAATCAATGGAGGGTTGTCTAAGAGATTATTAAAAATATTAAGGGTGGCCTCTTTTTTTTTGCCTGGGTAGTCCATCCACACTTCTCAACTAAAACTACTTTAAAAAAAAAAAAGGGGGTTGTTAAATTTTGTTCTTATCTGGCCAAAAACAGATTGAATCTGAAAATAATCGGAAAAAAGTTACTACTTGATCACTTTGGCCGAAATAAACAACTGCCAAAACTGAAATAAGAATAATGATAATAAAAAAGAGGAATTGAGGTTATTACACGGTAGGATGAATTTTATGTTAGGATAAAAGTTATTTGTGTTTTAGAACTAGTTTAAAAATATTCTCGCTGCATTTTATTTCCCGACGGTTCGAGTGGACGCAAAGCTAATTAGCGAAATTCAAGGGAGAGTGCAATACATAATTTACGGTTGTTCGCCTGCTCTGGGCCACGGCCGGGAAAATAAATAGATCACTAGGGTTAAAATCGATGTAATTGAGGTTCTTCAAATAAACGGATCCATTAAAAGTCCAAGTGTTGTTTAGCACCGAAGAATAGATGGCAGTAAATGTCGAAGTGGGCATAAAAGCTTTATTTAGACCGATCCAAAGGGATGGAATATTTTTTTGCGTAAGGCGGTTTCGAGAAGCTAAGGCGAAAAGAAAAAGAAATCAAACTGCTATTTGGTAAACTGCCTTCAATCCTCGAAGCTGGTAAGAAAAATATATACATCGTCCAGGGTCTAACAAAGAAATCAAAATTGTTCAAGGAGAAAATACCAAACACGACGTGATTTACGACCGCTTTGTTTTCCGCCAAGATTTAACAGTGAAATAGCAAACAACTGAAAGGTAAGAAAAGAAATCGAACAAAAAATTTTGAAAAAAGATAGACTTAAGAGAAAAAGAATCCAAGTTTTATTTTCCAATTATAACATAAAATCGTTAAATTTTATCCGGAAAATATGTATAAACGCAATCGGTTCGAATCACACATCAACCGTTTTCTCGGGTCTCCACAGTTTCCGAGGACGACTCGGTACGTCGTAGATGTCCCAGAGTCCACTAACCCTGCGAACCACCCTCGATTGGTCTCAGGCCAAGTTTTTATCATAGTGACTCACTGAAAACCTTTCCACCTTTCTAAATCCCGACGGACCAGTAGACAAAGCTCCGACTACGCCAATAGTTTGAATAACTACAATATTTTGAATGTGTTTGTGGTGACCTTGTTCACAGTAATGCCTAACTCTTTGGTTAATCGTGTCCAATTACGGAAGGATGAAACCGTTCTCCATGAAACCAAATTTAATTGGCAGCAAGAATAAAACATGACCCTGGCATGGGTTCCCGGGCACTCGGAGCATAGTAGCAACGAAAAGGGGGGACCAACATGGACTCTCTGGGTCCTGAACCCTACTATGGCTAGCATCTTGCCACAAAAGGGCATCTTAAAATGGATCCTTAATGAGTCCAAAACCTGGTGGAACACCACGCGAAGAGATTCATAGGACTATTCGCCAAACTTATAAAATAATTACTGGAAGGATTCTGGTTGGTCTCTTGACAGGACATGGTCACTTGAGAAAGCACATGCACCGGATAGGAGTATAGATAGAAGAAACACTGTGCATTTATTGCCAGGAGAACGCAGAACTCATTTTATGTTTCTGTAAAGGCCTATATAGGTGCAGGTTCTTACAACTAGGACAGAAAACCCGCAAGCAAGATCCTACACTAAGGAAACAAAGCTATAGAAGCTTATTAACAACCTGAAGCTGGCCGGTTAGTTATAAAAAACAGGGGAGCACAATAGATCTAGGTCGAGGTGCAGAAGGCCTTGCCTTGTGGCCGCCTCTTTTATCCCTATCCCTAAGAGCAAAACGGTTTCAAAATCAATGATGATGAACGCTAGTAAAGGTTTTAATTCCCAAGCATTGCAGGCTTCTGTACATTTCGTACCTCCTTAGTTCAGTTCGTCTCGATCCTGGGAAAGATTGCTAAACTGTGACAGCTGTAATTCTTTTCCCTGGGTCTTTTGGATATCCTAGGTTATGTCTCCATTGAGCGGTAGCTTCGCATTAGTAGAAAATGAGGATGTTAGTTTCTTCCTCCTCAGAGCATAACCTACAAACGGGATTAACATTGAATATGTCCATGATGTTTAAATGTTTTTCAAATTCCCGTGAACGGTGTATAGTCTTATTACTCCCCTGAGTATTACCCCCTGTAGCTGTAGCAATGTTTTTGCAGTTTTGGTGAAGATTCTTAAAACGTAAGTTTACTCTGGCACCTTTGGAGTACGTTCACCTCTCCTTTTGTTTTTTTCTGCGTCGGAGGATTCTGTATTTGTCCTTGCTATCTCAAGTATATGTTATCTCAGCATGTTCTGGGCGTATATATGCTGTCCTCTGCCAGTGTGTTTTATTTTTGCCCAGAATTTCATTGCATCCTTGCACTAAGGATTCTCTCAGGCTATTGTTTTCCCAGGTTGTGGAAATTTTGGATGCATTCACTATTTTAGATGTGACCTTTTCTACGTGCTAGAGCTTTTATGGCTGCTTGGCTGTCTGATCTGTATGAGGATTTTTAAGATTTTCTACGGTACAAGCATCAGCATGGTTTCAGGCTGAAAGAGCTTTTGCTTCAATATTTAGTTTGGATGCTCATACTTTGGACTTACACAGAAGGTTTTGGAGTCTGAATGAGCTTTTCCTAGCATCTCCTTGTATAAACGTTTCCAGTAGAGGTAGATTTAGCAGTATTTCTAAGTTTTTTCATAAGGACAAAATAGATATTGAACTGCGTGCATGACAACAGATTGGTATAATTAATAATATGGTATTGAAGTGAGGGAAACCGTGAAATACAAAGGTAGACATTTCAAACGTTACAACCTAATAAACAAGTACTCGCCCATTAGTAACTTCTTAGTTACGCCCATTTTAGCGTCATTGGACAATTCTCCAACCAATATAGCCAAACCGACATCCGATTGTCTCATGAAGTTAGCCACTTCCACTGCACACTACAATATCATTGAACCATTTGCCATCCAACATAGCCACGACTATATGAACAACATTGGACGATTCGTTAAACAACTAACCGCGGGTGACAACAGACGATTGACGAACTAGGAGACATTCTCACTTTGACATCACTGAATTGGACAACCATCATAATCACAATCACAGAGACATTAAGTTCAACCGACCTAGTCAGGGCCAGTTTAATATCAACTGACTTATGAACGAACCTATCACTGGACGATTCGTTAAACAACTAACCACGATTGAGAACAGACGATTAACGAACTAGGAGCCGTTCTCGCTTTGAATCACTGAATTGGCCAACCATCATAATCACATCACAATGACATTAGGACGAACCGACCTAGTCAAGGCCAGTTTAATATCAACTGATCTATCAATGAACCTATCACTGGACGATTCGTTAAACAACTAACCACGATTGACGAATTAGGAGCCGTTCTCGCTTTGAATCACTGAATTGGGCAACCATCAGTCACATCACAATGACATTAAGACCAACCGACCTAGTCAGGGCCAGTTTAATATCAACTGACCTATCAACGAACCTACCATTGGACGATAAACTAATAGTCTTAGAAGCCCGACTGTGACGCAGCAATAATCCCACGGTGACTGACTTCGGCTGACAGTTTACTGCCTAGCATAGTCATAAAGTCTCAATAGTCCACTTTAACCAATTGAAAATCGTTGGACGGAAAAGGATCCTTTCAAAATGCCAGGAAGCATGTGAAAACAGAACTTGGCCGCGTCTAACCTAAAAGTCAACAAACTTAGGTCCACTTCAATTCCATTGAACAATAACGTAATACTCGTGCACAAATGTTACAATACATTTGGAATACTGTATTTATTTATGTAAAAGTACCGGTAAATTCAATAACAATAAATAAAATATTTAAATAACCCTTCACAATTTTTTTAGGATCGAAGGAATGCAACAGTAATTGAATCACGGTAAATCTCACTCAGTTTTGGCACGGTGGTAAAATTACAATTTCCGGATGCCGGCCCATCGTACTTTGAATTTCGCTCAAACCCCGCCACTAAAAATAGCGGGGCAAATCCCTGGCGATAAATGTCGTTAAGATGTTTGAACTATGTGGCGTGATGTCTTTTGATTCTATGCTTCGCACCCTCCCACCCGGTCTTTTGAATCCCGGCCAGGGAAATCGCACAAACAATTTTTATTATTACTACAGCCTGACCACCCTCTGCCAGACACGGTCCAATGACTATATATTAAGTTTAAAATAAGTAAAGATCCCGAAGGGGGGAAGAAAAAAGCCCTAATGGCCGATTGTGGTGATCTAGTGGACCTTGATCCTTGAAAACGGGACGATTTTATAAATGGATTAAAAAGGCCTGTTCGGCTGGCAGCCGTCTCGTTTCGTTCTGTAGTCTACTTTTTTATTATATTCATTATCATTAATAAGAAGTCACTGACGTAAGCTATGTCGAGGAGTTATTAAATTACCCTTTAATTTTTTCTATTTTCAAACACAGTGCTTTTTAAATTATTCCTTTTTCCATAGGAAAATGCCATTTGGACAAAGATATTGTCAATTGATAATAATTACATTAATACTTTGGTGATGTCTGCTCCTTGTCATGTGCCTCCTGTTTAAATTGCTAATCAACGCCAAAAAATTACGATCATAAAACTGGCACAATGAGAACTAAGGATAAACAAGGTGATTATGGAGACCACGTCTGGAGAGGCAGAAGAATCTCCTCTCACCAGACCCGAGTGGTAGGAGGCGGTTAGGTACGAGAGGTAAAACACAATTTATTATATTTACAACAAAACCAACGCTGAAGATGGCGAATTGGCCGACACGAGTATGAAATATAGGCACACCAGGGTGATCGGAAATGACATAAAGTACAGATTCAAAATAAAATTTCAGAATCTTTAGCATAGGTTACAAGGTGATCGATTATGCTCCTACCTAAACGAGGAATAAAAGTAGACCAAGTTTGGAGACGTACAAGAACCTCCTCTCACCCAGACACGAGCGGTTGGAGGTTATATCTACATCGAAACCAACGCTGAAGATGGCGAATTAGTCGAATCGAGCATGAAATATAGGAACACCAGGGTGATCGGAAATGACATAAACTACAGATCCAAAATAAAATTTCAGCAACTTTAGCATAGATTATAAGGTGATCGATTATGCTCCTACCTAAAGGAGGAGTAAAGGAAGACCAAGTTTGAAGGTGTACAACACAATCTCCTCTCACCCAGACACGAGTGGCTGGAGGCGCGATTAGGGTTGGATATAACGAGAGGTAAAACACAATTTATTAGTTTGTGCGACCTTGCATAGAAGTCCCGCCCAAACTATAATACCACCACCTCGATAGCTTCTCCGGGGTGAAAATATAGCTCTCCTGTTCTTCTCCTTCATCGGCCTTTACAAGACCTCAAACAAAATCTTGACCTATCCGAAAACAAGATTTTCGTCTAATCTTGTTCGGACCTATACCAACTTGATAAGGAGCAACTTTTTCTGATGACCCTCGATGATCAAGTTTGTTCGACCTTCCATAGAAATTCCTGCCCAAACCGTAACACCACCAGTAAAAATGCTGTGGGGACATCGCTCTCCTGTTCTTCTCCAACCCTTTCTCGGAGAAAATCATCCGAAAACAAGATATTAGTCCAATCTTTTTCAGACCAATAGAAGTGAGTTCTTGCAAACTTTAACTGAACTGTTCTGTGCTTTGTCAGAAGTTCTGGACCAGTGGCAGGCCTTCTCGCCTTCGTAATCCAGCTTCAAAAAGTCTTCACCTTGCTGTGCGTAAACTGGTATTAACAGTTCTATCTTGCCGTTGCTTAATCTCAAGCGCGATAGAATATCGATTGCAGAGTGTCACGATGGTGATCATGCCTTTTAAGTAAACTCAAATATCTTGGTAGCTATGGTGTGGTGTTAAGCAACATACTCTTGACTTCTTCCATCTTCCAACAATGCTATGATTCTAGCCGATCCTGTATAATTAAAACATTACTCAAGCAAATTTGAAAGTTACAACTGGAACGTTAGAAAGAAGACTAATCCAAATAGTGTTGTATGATAATCAATGGAGGATGTCTAAGAGGCAATTAAAAATATTAAGGGTGGTCACCTTTTTTTTGACACTCAGTGTAGTTGTAAGCGAAAGTTAGTTTAGTTGTGTTTATGAGTAGAAAAGTTTTAGACTTCACAATCAGTGAATCCTCACTCCACCTTAAATATTTCTATACTTCCATTTCGTCGAGCTTTGTCAATTTATCTCTAAATGACCCATCCGCCCATTTGGTAACTTTTTATAGTTGTAAGCAAATAAATTAACTAAAACAACCTGTTCGATTTACTACCTAACTAAAGCAACCAGTTGAAACAACAAATGTGTTCGATTCCCAGTTTCCCTGTCTAACCGAACAGCTGACTTGTAGTTTTTTGCTTGTACAATGTAGTATAATGAGGTCATCTCCATTATGAAACAGAAAGTATTGGTTTTGTGCTTTGTAGTTCGTGTACTTGTATATTTTAACTGATACTTATTATTATCAAATAGGCCTCAGAAGTGGTTAGCGAAGGTTAGTGGCCACTTTAAAATGAAATGTTTTGTTTTGCCCAAACAATACCGTTGGTTGGTTTCGTCCAAGAATCAGTTTTGGAAACCAGCCTCGATCTTATTAAAAAGTGACAAAACTGTCGGAAAATATTCCCAACGCCCACTTCCACCCCCGTCGGTGTCCTGGTTGTGCAAGGAGACCCACGCGCATTCCCAGGGTGACAAACCAACTAAAACAGGCGACGTCGACTTTTGAAAAAAAAAATTGTGAAACGAAAAGCGAAACGGCATCGTCCACATAACGGCTGGACAGAGGCGTTTTATTTTTAAAATTTAGACGTCGGATCCCGTTTTCCGATAGATAGTGACACCGGACTGTCATAGGACCAGCTGCCATCTACGCGCACTTACATAAATTAATCTATTTTTTCCACCGTAATTGCCTCGTCCAGGTTTATTTTTTTACATATATTTTTCTTTTAAATTTGTAAGTATGAGACTATTAAAAGGAGGTTGTAATCTGAGCGATTAATCTTTCAGTAATCCAGCGCTATTATTGGAAAGAGTGATAAACATGAATTAAGGCAAAGGTCCAATGGCAGGTTTTCCAAAATTATTTTTAAAAACAATCACAATATATTTAAGATACATTTTTTTCTCAGTCACTTTTTTAAAACTATTTATATGTAATTCTGGTTTTAGGGTGGTCAAGGGTAAGATGGTGAACGGCAGCATGGTCGTTTGGGTTTATTTATTTACAAAAGTGCAATAACATTAGAAAGGAATGAAGTCGGAAATGGTAAGGAACAATTGATGAATGGGGTCAGATGTGTAGTCCAAAATGAAGTCTCTTTTTTACCAAGCTTTCGGCTTTTTATTAATTCCTCAGGGCTCTACAGAAGGATAAACATAATTATTTTAATGGCATAGGATAATAATATTAATTAAAAAACATGAATAAAAATAAAAGCGGTTCAGCTATTTTGTTCTTATTTTATATAATATTACAACAGTATAAAAAAATGATCAAAGTAAATGAACTTTTATGTTTTTTAAATAAGTATCCGTAAATTCGTTGCAAACATTGTTTTATTGAAAGGATATGCCTTTAAAATGATTACGTTTATCCTGAGGAAGGCTTGATAAAGAGTCAAATCTTGTTTTAAAAAAATAATAATAATAATTCATTAGTTTCCTGGTCCGCTTGACCAATTAATATATTACAATTAATTAAGGTTTTCAGTGGAGATAAAGATCATTTATCGCCGAGATCAAATTGATTACACGACATTTGAAAAATGGCAAAAAGGAGGGAAAATTCAAAAGGTGTGGCTGAGATGGGAAGTTGATGCCCGAGTGGATCGAGGTCACGATAGCTCAGGTGGTAGAGCAGCGGCGTATCAAGCCGAAGATCGTGGGTTCGAATCCCGCTCGTGCCATTGACTTTTTTATCTCAACTGAAAACCTTAATTAATTGTAAAATAATAATAATTGTGGCTTAATAAAAAATAATAATCATCACTGGTCGATAATTCTATGTGTGGTAAAGATTAATATTCAACAGTGGTGTATGACAATGATTAGTAATTTTTTAGATATGGTTGGAATGCTTGATGATGATGAGAAATATTTGGAGAGATGGTTAACAATCGATGGAGAAGAGATGAGTTAATATATTAAAGGATAATCTGAGATGGTTATGAATGGTTGGATATTTAAGAAACGGTTGATGGCGAGAAGACGAAACGCGTTTGATAGAACAAAACAGCGACGATAGGCAGACTAAAATGGTCAGAAACTACCTGACTGCAAGTACATGTCCAAAATCTGTTGAGCTGTTGAGGTAGTCAGAATTGGGTAGGGATAGGTGAATATATTAAAAAATAATTGGAGATAGTTAAAAATCGTTGCTTATGATTAGTAATCTTTAGATATGGTTTAGGAATGCTTGATGATGATGAGAAATAGTTCGTGAGATGGTTGACAATCGTTCGAGATAGTCAGAGTTGGGTAGGAGTAGGTGAACATATTAAAGGATAGTTGGAGATGGTTAGAAATCGTTGCTGAAGGTTAGTAAACTTTAGATATGGTTTAGGAATGCTTGATGATGATGAGAAATAGTTGGAGAGATAGAACAACACAGCGACGATAGGCAGACGAAAATGGTCAGAAACGATAACTGGATATGGTTAGAAATCGTTGCTGATGATTAATAATCTTTAGATATGGTTAGGAATGCGTGATGATGATGAGAAATAGTCGGTAGATATGGTTAGAAATCGTTGCTGATGGTTAGTAATCTTGGGATATGGTTAGGAATGATTGATGATGATGATGAGAAATAGTTGGTAGATATAGTTAGGAATACTTGATGATGATGAGAAATAGTTGAGAGATAGAACAAAACAGTGACGATAGGCAGACTAAAATGGTCAGAAACGATAACTGGATATGATTAGAAATCGTTGCTGATGGTTAGTAATCTTTAGATATGGTTAGGAATGCTTGATGATGATGATAAATAGTTAGAGAGATAGCTAACAATCTTTGGAGATAGAGATGTCAGAGATGAGTAGGAATGAGTGAATATATTAAAGGATAATTAGAGATGGTTAGGATTGGTTGGATACTTTAAGAAACGGTTAGAATGAGTGGAACTGACCCCAACTCTGATGATGGCGAGAAGATGAAACGCGTTTAAAAGAACAAAACAGCGACGATAGCCAGGCTAAAATGGTCGGAAACGACCTGACTGCAAATACACATCCAAAATTTGTTCACCACATCGGTAGACACACGGTTGCACCAAAGCTATTAATAAACAATTTTTGGGAAAAAATTGTGATTTTGAAAACGAGAAAAAGATTTTTTTTTCTCAATCATCTTGACATTGAGCTTGGTGGGTTAACAATTTCACCACGATTTAAAATTCAACAGGATTCGTGAGGTCGTTTGGCTACGCAAAAACAAAAGTCCAGAACCAAATAAGTCGTTTACCGGCTCAAAATAGGCGAAAGTGTTTATGGAGCCGACCCTAACAATAGTAGAAAGGGGGCAAACAATTGTTTTTCGGCTCAGACTATGACGTTGGCAAACAAGAGATTATTTATCGGCTTTTTTCGCTTTTCATTTTTAAAGAACCGGTTGAAATTGTTTATAAATAATTAAACTGAGAAATTCTGTTCGGATAATCGAAGACTCGGTGTAGCCAAATGAGCATGACTACCTAAAAAAGTGGTGGCTTGGTGATGGAAGGGTGGCAAATGATGAGGGTTGGTTGGAATGCTTAATTTATAGGCATAGAAATAATTGGAATGGTATAACAATGTTATCATAGTTACAATAATTGCACTCCTGAAGAAGCCAAATGCTAAATTCGTCTGAAATACCATAATGATCGGAAATTATTAAAACTATTGGTTCATCACCCAAAAGCCCAGGATAAATTTAACCAATTTTTCCCTTATTCGCAAAGCTCAACGACAGGTATGACTTGGGTAGAGGCCAAATTATGAAACGACGGACAATCAGGGTCTACCAAACACCGTTTTTTCTTTATTCATAAAAACACCAGGAGGCGGAAAGTAGGTTTAAGTATTGAAATGTATCAAACATTTAAGTGTAAGAAGCATAAAATTGCATAATTACATATCACAAAGAAACAATGAAATTTTGGATTCTTAAAAGACTGGTCCAGACAATGTAGCATGTCTGGAGGAAATTTCTGGGCAACAAACTAGTTAAAAAGGAAATCTCGGAACAATACCCGGGCCCAAATCCCTTTTGTGTCATAAACAAGATCCATATTAATACAGAACTGGAGACTTGGGCTACCAAAAATGAAGCACTGTCAACGTATGTCAGGCATGACACAACCGCAACAAACACTACTCGCAATAAAAATAGTACTATTAATAGATGACCAATGTCCACTATCTAGACGAGAAACGAGATAAAAGAGGAAAGCCATGAGCAATGTAGACATGACGCCTGAGACAGATTCGGTACTCAAAGTACTTACTTTGTAAGTACTTCGATTACAGAAATGGTATATTATTATTAAATACATTAGGATTATTACTGACAAAATTGTCGCGAATTGACAGATAAACCCATACACCTGCCCAATGTACATGTTTATTATGTAATAGTTGTTCAACAGGATTTTACATCCATGAAAAAATTTTGTTTTCAATTATTCTTATTTATTCATTTGATGATTATTTTATTTAATGCAATTTCATCTTTAACGAACTACTTACCTTCTAAAATGACCTAAGAAAATACAATAGTACAAAAAAATTTCAACAATAAGTTAAATTCTGTTTTTAAAAATCAAATCATTAAGTATTTATGCTTATGATTCATAAAAAAAATGAAATAAAACAATAACATGGTTCAACAAACTTCATCAAGAACCGATTAAAACATTTTTATTCATATACTTTTTTTTAAATTATGAATTATCTTGGCATGAGAAAAAATGCAAGGCATGTAAAACATTTCTAATCATCGTTGAAGGGGGAATAATGACTAATGCCATGATAAGAAGGCGTTCTTGTACAACAGTAAATAAATAACGGATAAGAACAACAAACATTATTCATTGTGGTTTTCATAAAAATTAATGGCAAATTTTATAAAATAATGTATTAATTGTCAGTAGACTTTGAGTTTATCATTATACAACTGGTTCAAAAATTGCCCGAACATTAAAAAAATTAAATTTGTAATTATCAAAGAGTTGACAGAAGACAGTAAACTCACAGAAAAGTCAATTAAAATAAGGTATAATTTAGTATAAATATATTAAAAAATGTCATCAACAGTAATTGGCTCATACTGCGAGAATTAACCATTATCCGTATGATAAAAAACAAAAACAAAATGAAGATACATTTCCAACAATGACCCATTTAATCATTATTATTTAAGTGACCTCAAAGTTTCTTAAGAAAAAGGTACACTGCCACCTATCGGTTATACTCAAACTACATCTAAAGTCAAGCATTTAGCACAAAACAATTTCTAACGACAATAAACATTTTTGTGTAACAACAAGAATACAAGAAACATCTGACACGTTTAAATAAAAACCATATCATGCTATACTATTAAAAAAATTAAGACCTTAATTAGATTCACTTCACAAAACTCAAGATCAAAAATAGGGGACACTAGTTAGCAAGCACCAAGAAAGAACTTGTTTACCTGATGTGTAAAAAAATAAAATGAAAAGTAAAAGTTGGTTTATTAAACTTTCATTATTATGTAGCATGAAATTGTTTTGCAGTTTTCAGTTTATGGTTACAATGTATGATGAAGTACAACGGGGTCACTGACTTTTTTTTTTATATTATCAATGATGCCAAAACACAACTTTGCCAAAATTAAGCATTTTTCCTTTTAAAAAAATTGTGAGCAACCAGTTGAAAATAGTAGGTCATGAATTGGAGAGATAGCAACATTGATTCATTAAAAAGTAACATTTGGACCAAGAAGTTATTCAGAATGAAACTAAAGTTATTATAATGTGAAAAAACATTGACAAACAAAAAGATAAATTAATCATTTATGTCATACGAGGAGGCTGGGATTTAATTTATTCCATGGACAAAACATTTTGACAACTAGTGGGTTTTCTTACTTATTATGTATTACAATTGCTACGAGGTTTTTTTTTTTGGTTTTTTTTTGTTTTTTTTCTTCTTAAGAAAGATTCACAATTAGTTTTAAAACTCAATAAATTTAGTTTTTGGTGGTTTCTGTCATACATTCTATGACCACACAGTCTCAATGTTTTTCCTGATAAATTTTTCATGCAACAAGGATTACCACTGTTTCTGACAGATTCACAAATAATTAATTCCAATGAAACTATCTTGACTTCAATCCCTCGTGCCCACAAGTTTTACATTTCACCAATTAATAAAAATCAAAACACATTTATTAGTCTAAATGGCTTCAGGCTGCTCCAGACTGATGATGGCTTAGTGTATGTTTGAGGGGACAAACCATGTCCAATCAAATGTTTCGTTTGCTTCAGTGTGCTCCAGGCACGACCAGTAATTGTGTGTCACCTATTTTTGATCTTGAGTTTTGTGAAGTGAATCTAATTAATATCTTAATTTTTTTAATAGTATAGCGGGATCTGGTTTTTATTTAAATGTGTCAGATGTTTCTCAAAAAGTATTCTTGTCGTTACACAAAAATGTTTATTGTCGTTAGAAATTGTTTTGTGCTAAATGCTTGACTTTAGATGTAGTTTGAGTATAACCGATAGGTGGCAGTGTACTCTTTTTCTTAAGAAACTTTGAGGTCACTTAAATAATAATGAGTAAATGTGTCATTGTTGGAAATGTATCTTCATTTTGTATTTTTTTTTTTAAATCATACGGATAATGGTTAATTCTCGCAGTATGAGCCAATTAATGTTGATGACATTTTTTAATATATTTATACTAAATTATACCTTATTGTAATTGACTTTTCTATGAGTTTCCTGTCTTCCGTCAACTCTTTGATAATTACAAATTTAATTTTTTTAATGTTCGGGCAATTTTTGAACCACTTGTATAATGATAAACTCAAAGTCTACCGACAATTAATACATTATTTTATAAAATTTGTCATTAATTTTTATGAAAACCACAATGAAAAATGTTTGTTGTTTTACTCTGTTGTTCTTATCCGTTATTTATTTATTGTTGTACAAGAACGCCTTCTTATCATGGCATTAGTCATTATTCCCCCTTCGATGATGATTAGAAATGTTTTGCATGCTTTGCATTTTTTTTCATGCCAAGATAATTCATATTTTAAAAAAAGTATATGAATAAAAATGTTTTAATCGTTTCTTGATGAGGTTTGTTGAACCCTGTTTTTTTTTTTTTTTTTTTTTTTTTAAATGAATCATAAGCATAAATACTTAACGATTTGATTTTTAAATTCAGAATTTAAATTATTGTTCAAATTTTTTTGTACTATTGTATATTATTTTTGTTAGGTCATTTTAGAAGCTAGGTAGTTTGTTAAAGATGAAATTGCATTAAATAAAATAATCATCAAATGAATAAATAAGAATAATCAAAAACAAGATTATTTCATGGATGTAAAATCCTGTTGAACTATTACATAATAAACATGTACATTGGGCAGGTGTATGGGTTTATCTGTCAATTCGTGACAATTTTGTCAGTAATAATCCTAATGTATTTAATAATAATATCCCATTTCTGTAATTGAAGTAATTACAAAGTAAGTACTTTCTCTGAGTACCGAATCCGTCTCAGGGGTCGTATCTACATTGCTCATGGCTTTCCTCTTTTATCTCGTTTCTCGTCTAGATAGTGGACATTGGTCATCTATTAATAGTACTATTTTTATTTTACGGGAACATGCTGTTGTGCAGGAATTTTTTTTTTACTTTCTCTGTTTTTGCGAGTAGTGTTTGTTGCGGTTGTGTCATGCCTGACATACGTTGACAGTGCTTGATTTTTGGTAGCCCAAGTCTCCAGTTCTGTATTAATATGGATCTTGTTTATGACACAAAAGGGATTTGGACCCGGGTATTGTTCTGAGATTTCCTTTTTAACTAGTTTGTTGCCCAGAAATTTCCTCCTACATTGTCTGGACCAGTTTTTTAAGAATCCACAATTTCATTGTTACTTTGTGATATGTAATTATGCTATATTATGCTTCTTACACTTAAATGTTTGATACATTTCACTATTTAAACATACTTTCTGCCTCGTGGTGTTTTTATGAATAAAGAAAAACGGTGTTTGGTAGACCCTGATTGTCCATCGTTTCATAATACTTTGTCGTTCTCTTTTTCTTAAGAAACTTTGAGGTCACTTAAAGAATAATGATTAAATGTATTATTGTTGGAAATGTAACTCTTCATTTTCTATTTTTTTATCAAACGGATAATGATTAATTCTCGCAGTATCCATCTCTCCAATTTATTATCTATATTTTCAACTGGGCTTTGCTCAAGTTTTTAAAGAAAAAATGGTTCATTTTGACAATTTTTTTTTGCATCATTAAAAAAAAAGTCTAACCGACCAACATGACCTAATAACATGAACCACCAGTACCTATACTTGCCCAGCCATAATCACCCCTAGCAATCCCAAACCACCCTGATTGTCTTCTGTCCTAGTTTCTGTAGGATTCACTTTGTCGTGGATTTTTTTTCTCACTAATATGCCAAATCTTTTCGATCTTCATGAGGTTGTTAGAGATAAGATAATTACAGTTCAATTAGGCTCCTTTGCTCTTTTCTAATTAATCCTTCACCCTCGTCATAAAGCTTTTGCCGTTCCGCTATTGGCCATGTAATAAGGTGTTTTTTGGGGACAACTTTTTTCTCTCTAAATTTGATAGCATTTTAAGGCGTAAAACAAAACAAAATGAACACAAAAATATACATAAAACAGAAAAAAAAAAAGAGGAACAACTCATTAGTAGTCAATCCTATACATTTGCAGTAATCACATTCACTGTCAGAAGGTCGCGGGGCCATTGACGCTTCAGCTGTCGGGGAGGAATGTTTGTAAGGGTGCGAGATAAAAGATTTCTAACATGAGGGTTTGTCTGATTGGATAATTGTGAAATTTCTTGCAGCTGTTTTTCACTACTTCAAGGACATATTGTATGTTAAGCTCATTGTGAATGCTAAGATTGGATCGATAGAAAGGAGCAATGGCGATGATTCGAAGGATTTTTGATTGCAGAGAGTCTTTTATTTGTAAAGTCAGTTTTATCCAGGAATCTTTTGAAAAATCTGAATCATGTGTTTACTTCTTGTTTTTTGAGGGTTCCATGTAGGTCATTTGTCAATGAAGCAGACTACATTAGCTGGTGGGAATGAATGAATGAAAAACTGTAATAGTTCCAGTATAAATCAAAATACAACAGAGAATTCTATGTCCATTTAAAAAAAAGATAAAAGAGAAAAAATATTACTTCAGTAATAAAATCAATAATTAAATTCTTCTCTCGTATCTCCAGTGCCTCACAAACCCAATCAAAGGCCTAGATCTTGAACACTCCAAAAAACCCAGAAGTCCACCCCTTGACAGAGTGAAGCAACCTAGTTGAAGCAAGCGGATTTCACCCAGTACTGAATGTCAAGAAATGAAAAACAGATTCGAGGGCATGCAAACTGCAAAGCGAACAGAAGCCATACTCACGCCGAGTTCATCTAAAGAATGCAGCTTGACCAAAGAGTAACCTTTAAAATTGGTCTTCTTCAGATCGAACAATGCTGGAGGACCCCTTAAGCCTTTATGTAATGAAACGTGTGCCAAGCTCATGGGTACGATCAGCACGATGAATGAATGAATGAAAAAGTACTTTATTAGATAAACAAAAGAGAGAAAAAACTATAAATTTTTAATAAATAAACAAAACAGGACTAAAAATTTCTTCTCAAGGAATAAACAAAGAGGAAAAAACTATGTAAGTTACTAAAATAACAACGTATCTATTTACATATACTTATGCACATATAAATAACCAGGGTGTCTCTTACATACATAAAATAAACATTTAATAATTGAAATAAAAAAACTAGTTCTTTCCTGCAGTTCCAGGATTCCATCGCAAACTTTACTAAATTTAAGCATACGGGGTTATTTAATAAAGAGATTAGGTGCTCTCTTGTCAATGTGGGCAAGCCTATGTGCCATACTTGGAATTCCGCTAAAACTAGGCATTCTGCTAAAAAGTGAAAACAATTTTCTCAAGTCTGCATGTTGCAGAGAGAGCACTTATTGGATCTATTGACTCTTGTGGGATTATAATTAAGGTAAAATAACTCACACCTTACTTTGATAAACCAGCGAGCTAGTGGAATGGATGGAATTTTAGAATTGTGTGCTATGTTCAAGAAAGGTTGATTGGTATTAAGATACAGCGAAAACCTAGAAGAATTTTGAGCGTGAACAAGACATTTCACTGTGTGAGAGGTACGGATATGGTTGATCAATTTTGAGTCCAAAAGAGGCCACTCTTTATAATTGTCCAGAGAGAAATTCTCATTGAGCTGAAATTGTTGAGCCAAGGTATTCCAGGAAGAAAACCATGATATTTTGGACCTTATGATTTCCAGCGACTGGGAAGGCGGTGGTTAGGAAGGTTTAGGACCCAGCAGACATAGGAGGTACATTTAATGTAAATTGAAACAAAAATTCAACTGAGGTCTCAAGGTAGATCATGTAGTGAAAGAAGGGAGGGGATAAATTTTATGGATAAAATAGCGATGTAGGGATTCAATTGTTTCAATAAAAATTCTTTCAATACTAAAATCCTTATTTACACATTATCGTTCTGCAGTCATTGGGGAGGGGGGTATCGAGATATTTTGAGGTGCGCTCAGGGGTTAAACAGGGATGTAATTTGAGTCCTTTATTATTCTCCCTATTTCTCGACGATCTCTCTGATTGTCTTGAATACAGTATAGGTTACGGAAATATTGAAATTTCTGACAGACTCCCCAGTTATCCTGATGAAAAATATTAATGCCTTAGAGATTTACTGTAATAAATGGAATCTTTCAGTCAACCTAGACAAATCCAAAATTATGGTTTTTTGTAGGGGAGGCAGGCTTGCGGCTAATGAATGCTGGTATTTTAAGGGCTCTCGCATTGAAATAGTAATTGATTATAAATATTTGGGCTTAATTCTCACTCCTAAACTTTCACTCAATGCACATCTCAAGCGAAAGACTCATATTGCAAAATATGCAATGAATTCAATGTTGGCTAAATTCAATTCAAATAATCTTGTCCCGGTCTGCAGTAAATACAAGCTGTTTTTGGCTGTTTGCCGTTTGATTGTGTCCTACGCTTCCCAGGGTACTGATGAAACGATCAGCATGATGCTGTGTTGAGAATTAATCCGCATCAAGAGAGCCGCAAAAAGTGCGCTCCAGTTAATCTTATCTTAACGGCCGGAAAGCAGTTGCGGGGATCAGTTTTAATTTTGGGAGATACGGAGGTTCTCTTATTGGTTCTCTGGGTTCAGTTCAAGGAACATCTGAATTTTGGAAGTTCTTCTGGAAGTTAGTTGTACAGGTTGACTCACAGGAAGTTCCCTCTTGGGTACACTATTCACTCCTAAAGGTCCCTCCACACAACAGTTAAATAGAATGTATTTACAGATATGAATGACTAGTATGAAAGGCGATGGTGGAAAATCGTTATCTATGCTATCGACACTCATGGAGAAATTTCCAACACACCATCATCACAATCGAATAAATAGAATGCACATAGGAAGTAGCAGTAATAGAACGATTTGGGTCCTTCATGCTAGGTTTCAAGCCTTGGTTTCTTATGAACGAGTAGGCATTCCAACCAACATGGACTTTGTTCTTGAACACAGCAACGAGTTTTTGAATATCCTTTTTACATATTTTTTTAGAGAAATTGGGAGCTTAGTTTATAGTTGCTTGCTTCTCAATGATGTTGTATTAAATATATTACAAATTTGTTTGATAAGAAGGTCGATGATGGAAAAATAAATAACCTATGACCCTTTTTTTATGTATATGTTTATGGAGGAATAGCGAGTTAACCATTGCCATAATAATATAAATGGTGGGCAGAACGATCATAAGAATATCTAACCCAAAAGGATTAAGAACGACAAAGTAAATTTTTAAGATTAGATAGATCTGCCTTTCTGATCCGTCTAATTTGGCTGGTTTTGATGAATTGTCTGTTGTTATCAGTTGTATATGTCAAAGTGGTTGAATGAAAAGGGTGTCAATGTTATCTTGGAACTGTCGGGGTCAGATGGACTAAGGTTTTTGTCGTCCGTACCAAATCGCTATTGTTTATCTTCAATTTGCTTCTTTTAAAGGACTAAAAATATTAATCAGATATTGATTCATATTAGGCGGCAGAAATGATCTAGCTGTCGATACACTTGGAGCCTGCTTCTTGGGCAAGACAGGATCCATGTATGACCCCATGCTGTCAGCAAAGCTGGAGTTATTTTCCCGGCCTGCTGTGAGAAATCTAATTGCCAAAGCTTGGGAATTAAGCTGATTAGTTTGTAAACGACTCATGGGGCCAAAAGCTTTGATGTGATTAATGGTGCCTTCGTGTTATTATGGCACCACACTCCAATTATACTTATAAAGGTTTTGGTTCATCACGTTCACCAACTGAACTGAGAAAAAGAAATGCATTGATTGAACATGGGCGCATTTTCACATTGAGAAAATTACAAGGTGATATCGACCGAAATGATAGGAGCGGAAGTGGTGAAAGCACCCAAATAATCAAGCCAATTGATCATTAGTCTCCGATGAATTAAATCTTGGGTTTGGCAAAGGGTACAAACAATTTTCCAATGTCAGGGAGAAGGCAATATCATATTTTGCGAACAGTGATTTTCAGGTATATGCTTAAAGCAAAGCAATATAATTTTGAAAAAATTTTATGGACAATTTTATAAAAATTATAAAACATTGTTTTTTGTGGCAAATATTGATAAATGCTTTTAATATACTTTGTTTATGGCCTGTTATGGGAATGTTTGGATTGTATGTATTGACCAACTTTGTCGTTTCGCTTAAGAAACGTCAGCTTGAGGTCGATGACACGTCCAACTGCATTTGCATGCTTCACCTGCATCCTGTCATTTGTGCATGTGTAAAAACACTCGAATCATAACTATCTTGAAATGATTGAACACGATTGTTAAAAAAAAATTATGTTTATTTTAAAAAATTATTTAAAAAGATTCCGGGCAATTTGTAAACTCGTCGAGTGGCATCGGAAGAGACCGGGGAGTCGGAAAGCACCGAGGACGAGGAAAAACGTCACGTCAAAAGGGATTATTTGTTTTATTTTCAGATTGCGTGGGTGCGGCCGAGGAACGCCGACGGCCGACGTCGCCTCAAGGAAAAACCACGTCTCGCTTACCTTTCCCGACGAACGGCCGATCCTGGAAAACGGTCCCTGGTAACAGTTCGCGATCCCTGGGTCGACGTCAACAAAACAAAAACAGAAAAAAAACAACTCTTCCGTGCAAAAGGGCCGAGCCTCGAAGTCAACCTAGATTTGCCGGAACATATGTTCAGACATACGTCAAGTTAAGTCGAGAAAACAATTATCAAAACTAAAAAATCTAAATTATCAGACAAAAAACATCCTTCAAAATCCAGTAAACAAGAATTTTTGATCTGTCACGCATTAAAAAATAACGTTAAATATATAAAAACTACAGCAAAAAAAAAACGAAAAACGACAACCATATTACTAAAAACACAAAAATCCAAATGATTTTTTCAAAAATACAATACATATTTCATTTTATAAATAAAAATAAAACATTCATTAAAAAAATATTTATAACAAATGATTACAGGCAGCATTGATTTTTCAAACCCAGAACAACGGCCATTTGGCGGGAAATTCAAAACTTTACTAGCTTGTTTGTAAATTTACAAAAAATCATTTCAACCACCTTCTCGTTTAAATTAAACTGCTCAAAAATGAATAGGGATATTTGTAACTTATTTTTATTCTTTGAATCAGGATACGTTACCCTTAATAACTTCAAGTGATGTGATTTTTACCAGGCGAGAATCAGGAGCTTGAAGCGATTTCAAAATAAAATTAAAATGTAACTTTAAAGAATAAACAAACAACAGTTCTATGCAGTCTCAATATACAACATATAATTAGGAGTTGATGATGGCAGGGCAAACAACTTACAAACAAAAAAACAGTGAACTTTTTCTATCTCTTCATATTCGCGATAGCCCCAAACTTGACCTGCATAGCAAAGAATTGCACAACAAATGGCTGTGAAAATTTGATATTTACTTTTTATTGGTGCAAGGTCGTTTGAAATTAGGCCAGACCAAACCTTATTTATAGCCAGCTTCGCAGCCAGGGATTTCTTCTTTACATGTTTAACCATGGACAGTTTTGGGGTAATCGTTATTCCCAGATGACAAAACTCGCTCAAAATTCTCCTACTCAGCAACACCCATCTCTCGTTTTTCCCTAACCTTCCACCTGCATGAAAAACCACAAGCTTTGACTTGTCAAGGTGGCTGAATATATAGATATGTTTTTAATTATTTTTTTTTCTTTAGATCAGGTTTATACGCAGGAAGCCTGAAGCCAGTCTTTTAATTTCTTTGTAAATACTGTATATATTTTTTAAATGAATATCATTCATTCATTTTTAAGAATAGTTAACATGAAGATTACTCATTTTAAACAAACACCTTTTTTCGTCTTTTCTACATTTTAATCCAGTTCTATTCTTTCTGACCATGGATAGACATTATCTTGAGCCAGAAGTTTGCAGTATTATTGTGAGAATGAGTCATCACGACTAAGAAAGTCACAGAAGTGGTTGGCGTTTCTCAGAGCTGTCCCAGGCTTTAGCCCAATTCCGAGAGACTGGAAGTGTGTAAAGTGCCTACAGGAGGCCTGGAAGCAGATCTCACCGCATTATGACACTAAGGGAGGACAGAAATATTGTCAGTGCTTCAAGATGAAACCCTATCCATAATGCCTGCCAGATCCTAAATGAAGTACAAGATGTTTTGGCCTTTCTTACCACCAATTGGGATTCAAAATCAGCCCTTTGAGACAACCTGCAGCAACTCAGGAGAATATGAAGCACTGAGTCAATGGAGCAATGAGCGCCTAGTAGAGCACACCAATTGGAATGCTGTTATGTTTACTGATGAATCGCGTTTCTGTCTATATAGTGACAGCAGGTGCCGAAGAGTCTACCAAGAATAATGGGATGCATAAAATGCCCCAGTTCGTGCTCCCTTCAACGCAATTTGGAGGAGACAGTGTAATGGCTAGGATTTACACTAGAGGACAAACTGGACTACATATTGTTGAAGGCAACCACACAGCAGTCCGTTAAGGCCAAGAAATTATCAAGGAATACATCCCTCAAACCAGAGATCTCATTGGCAGGGATTTTCTATTTTTGGATGACAATGCCTCGTAGAGGCAGCGTTTTGAAAACCTAGGAATTTCCCATCTGCCCCTTCCCCCATTGTCTCGAGATCTCAATCCCATTGAGCATGAGGGCTTTGTAGAGAAGACTTTTTGATCACCATCAGCAGCCAGTTGACCTGGAATAACTGAGTGCAGCGTTGCAACATCTATGGAGTGAAATTCATTAAGAAATTAACGACAACCTTATTAACAATATGCCTAGCGGGTGCACAGAGGACCATTATACACGGTATTAATTGTTTTAAAAAATTATTGTATCCAATAAACAAAATTATGGAGTATTGGCCATGATTTGCTTAGTGTGTACAGGAGGCAAATAGCATATTTATTGCACCCTTTAAGAGCTATTGTATCCCCTGTTATCCATAAAGCACACTGGTAAGTCCTAGTTCATCAGGAACTTGATTAGTAGGGCCGGTTTCGGTGGTTGAATCTTTTCTATGGTTACGTTGTATGTCCCAAAAACATTTCCTCTTGTGGCAAGTGTAGCACCACAGTTTGTTGGTAGGTATGTTGGTATTTCTTCTGCTTATTTGTAGAATCTGCACTTGCTGAGTTGGATTATGCCAATCTTCTTCAGATGTCTATTTAGTTTGCAGTGTCATTTTAAAAATCATGTTAGGATTAGCAGTTTTTCGTCTTCCTTTAATACATTCTGTACCTCTTTCTTTCCAAAGTTTTGTTAGGAGGTTCTTGAATTGTTTGTGTCCAATGAGCAAGTTCCATTGTTACTTCGCTTTCTTTTCATCCTTCTGTCTGAGGTGTTATAGTGTTCTAAGCCACACAAGAGTAAACCAATCTAATAGACCCCATGAATATAAATTCCCCCTACACAGTGCTGAATATATTAGAAGTATCACTGTAAAAATTTTAGAGAAGCTTAGGTTAAGGGAAAGCAACAGATTATTGTTCAATGCATCCGCAGCAAGACTCCACCCGTACTACAAACAGTTACGTCATGATCTAGAATAGATCAACTGTTTCAGTATAAACAAGGCTAGCTTAATTTTTAAATTAAGAACAGAAATGATAATCTTCAATTGTCAACCCTGGAGGCAAAATTAAAATTGCCTTTGTTCACTATGCAATTACAATGTCAATGAAATGCATTTTCTAGGCGAATGTCCTATCCAACAGATTTCTTTGTCACATGATCAGTGTTTAGTCATTTTAAATGGAGACAACTGGAATTTTTTTTTAAATTCATATACCATTACTGCTTTAAAATATAGGAAGTTTTTGTTGTTTGAATTTAATTTATATTAATGTTTCATTTTATTAACAAATAATATTTTACTACATTTTATTTTATTTGGTTGGTATTTATTTGACTATGTAAACTTGACAGACTCTTAGTCCACTGTTATTATTAAAGTTGATCTCCTTTTTTTATTGTATTTCTTTCTAGTTAAATAAAACATTATTATTATTAACATTTATTATCCAAAATCCAAATCCGAATAATAAAAACATAATACACATTTTGAACATCTATCTCACCTCCTGTTTTCCTTCAGCCCTAATAGTTGTATTAACCAATTTAAAACCCATCCTTGCTAGTGACTATTGACCTATTAGTATTCTTCATCACAATCCAAAGCATTTGAGAATATTTTATTTAAACAAATATTCTTATTTATTGACAACCATGCCCTTATATCCCCTTTTCAATTTGGCTTCTGAAAAATTCATAGTTCAGCCCTTCTCAAAATCTCAGATGATATTCACCTAGGCACTGATGATAATAAGTACTATTATTGTTATACTTGATTTTTCCAATGTATTCAGTTGTGTGAATCATAATTTACTTATTTGGAATGTGACGCATCTTTTTGGTATTTCTTCTACTGCTACCAATCTCATTTCCTCCTATCTTTCTGACAGAATTCAAAGATCTCAATTTCAGCTGGTGTACCCTAAGGCTCTATTCTTGGACCTTTATTCTTTTCCATGTTTGTTAATGATCTTCCATTAGTTCTTAATTTCTCCCAATTTCATCTTTATTGTGATGTTACTCAGGTTTACATTCAATCCTACACGCTATCTTTCTACTCAACCATGGTCTTCGACGCCTCAGCTTTTGCACTCCACAGAAAACTAGAGTTCTCCTTATTAAATCCCTAATAATTTCTTTATTCCCTTACTGTAGCACTATTTTTTCACTTTCCATAGATTCTCAATCTACTTATCGAGTCAAGAATGGAGGCTTGAATAGACCTTTTTAATAATAGAGCTCACATGGTTATGCCATGTAAGCTTGGACTTAAAAATAACGCCCAGATTTTAAACTTTAGGGCAAAATGAATAGGGGAGCCATTTATGTGAGGAGGGGGATAGACAATTTGCACTAATGGGTTTATTGGAAATTAATATAGATGGGATTTGTTAAGGGCTTAAAAGAATGCCATTATTTCTTGATCATTGGTTGTGAACATGAAGATCACAGTTGAGCAGATAACTTCAGCAAGGTTGCTTGTACGATGTTGAATGTAAAGCCGACTGTCATCAGCATAAAGATGAAATTGGGAGAAATTAAGAACAAATGGAAGATGATTTAGAAACATGGAAAATAGTAAAGGAGCAAGAATAGAGCCTTGAAGTACACCAGCTTAAATATATGTACGAATGTATTTATTTTTGCGACTGATAGAAGCAGTAAGGTAGTAGAAAAAAGTAGTATTATGCTAGGGTATTGTTGACTCATATGACCTAGCTGTCGATAGCCCCCGTCATGGTTGATATGAAAAAGTGTGTCACCAGTGGGATTCAAACCCACGACCTTCAGCTGGTTTAGATAAATGACATTAGATTTACAAAAAGATATAATAAATTGAGTATTTGTTTTAATGTAAGGTCTTGGTTAAGATGAAAAAGTTACTGTCAAGAGCAGGATTCAAGGCAAGGCCACAATCTTCGACTAATTAGATAAAAGACTAGATTAAAAAAAAAACTTGATTATTCTTTTTATGTGCAGTCTTAGTTGAGATGAAAAAGTTAGTGTCACCAGCGAGATTTGAACCCATGACCTTCAGCTGGTTTAGATAAAAGACTTTAGATTTACAAAAAGATATAATAAATTGATTATTTTTTTTAATGTAAGGTCTTGGTTGAGATGAAAAAGTTAGTGTCAAGTGCAGGATTCGAGCCCACAATCTTTGACTAATTAGATAAAAGATTTTAGATTAAAAAAAAAAAAAAGATAATAAATTGATTATTCTTTTTCTGTGCGGTCTTGGTTGAGATGAAAAAGTTACTGTCACCAGTGGTATTTGAACCTATGACCTTTGGCTGGTTTAGAAAAAAGACTTTAGATAAACAAATATATAATAAATTTATTATTCTTTTTATGTGAGGTCTTGATTGAGATAAAAAAGTGTCACCAGCAGGAATCCAGCCTACAATCTTCGACTGGTTTAGATAAAAGACTTTAGATAAAAAAATATATATTAAATTGATTATTCTTTTTATGTGAGGTCTTGGTTGAGATGAGAAAGTTTGTGTCACAAACAGGATTCGAACCCACGACCTTCGGCTCAATTGTGTCCAAGTAGATCGAAGTCCCGATAGCTCAACTGATTTTTTTTTTCATCTCAACCAAGACCTTAAATAAAAAGAATAATTAATTGAAATAATTAATATGGTCAATTGGACCATAAAAACAAAATGGATTAATATAATAAGTTGAGTTAATAAATAATTATTCAGAAATAGTGAGATGCGTCTGGTGTGACGTAGATTTCAGAAAAACATTTTCTTTATCGTGCCAACGTTTCGATCTTTATTGAGATCATCTTCAGGGCTTGGAATTTACAAACATTGTTTACATTTAACAAATACACGTAGGATGTGGAAAAAAGTGAATTTATATGCAAAATATATTTTTTATATTCAATCAAAGTATTTCTACTCACTCAATAATCAATAAATAATCTGGTTGAAATAATTTTCTTCGAGTTGATGTACTTTCACAGCTTTCGATTTAGGTAATGACCGTAGGAGAATTGGGGAAACGCGAAACGTTGCGGACCAAGAACCGGTTCGAGGGAGGTGATGATTTTTCACCGTTCTTTTTGGTGACGTCACAGTCCGCCGTTCCGGAACCCGTTCGTGGCGTATCCTAACGGCGACGAGTAGAAGGTCCGGTTCGATTCAGGCATCTCCGGTCTGAGAACGAGAAGGCCCGTCGAGCCGAGTGGCCAGTTATTTTAACCCCCTGTGCCCGAGTCCCAGTCGTGTCGTCGAAAAAAAAAGAAGAAAAATGGGAAATCCTCTCCGTCCTCGGTCCAGTTCGGAAAATTGACAAGCGCGTTTTTTTTTCGTTTTTGAATAAATATTTTCAACTCATCTTCCACCGGCGAAGAGATGGCAGAATCGAACGGACAAGTGGTGAGTGACCCTTTTTTTTATTTAATTGTCAAAATTTCCCTCGCTTTCCTACGTTAACATTACTTCCTCGATATATTTAATAGTTTAATTAATTTTTGGAAAATCCAGAACGCATTTCCATCCCGAGCTTTATTATCCAAACGGAAAAAACAATTTTCAAACGCCTGAGCCCTTTTTTAAAATTTTTTATCAGCTTTGGGAAAACCTTCTAAGGAGGTTTCATCTTATCACTCCATTTTATAATCATCATACACATAAATTGTTTGATTACTAAACATGCGGTTAATAACATATTAAAAGGTATTTAATATAGTGATTTAGTGCTTAAAACTGATCACGGACAGGTTAAGGGAGAAAAATGGGTCATCGACTTTCCTTGTTACGAGCGGGGGAAGTTTTTTTTTCAAGGATTTCTACAATCCGGATCAGCTGTGCAGCGGACGACCTCGAAGGTCGTACGATTTCCTTTCTAAGATCCGCAATGTAACCCGCATTCCGCGGTGGCCTATTAAAAAAAAATATTACACTAGTCAAATAAATGGTTTAACCCTGAAGAAAGAGAGAGAGGAAGCGTGTGAGAGTTAGAGAAAAAGAGAGAGTGATAGTGGTCGAGAGAGAGGTGTGTGAGAATGAGGGATTGTGTGAAAGTCAAGGTAAAGATCTCCCTCTCACTTGCTCTCTCTCGATGGATCATGTGAGAGAGGTGGATCGGGTGAGAGTCAGGGAGAGTGAGGGATGGAAAAAAGAGAAAGTGCTTGTGAGAGCGTGTATGTGTGTGTGTATGTGAGAGAGAGGGTGTTTTTGTGTGTGTGTGTGTGTGTGTGTGTGTGTGTGTGTGTGTGTATGAGAGAGTGAGAGAGAGTGAGAGAGAGTGAGAGAGTGTGTGTATTTGTGTGAGAGGAAGCTCGTGAAAGTTAGAGAAAAAAAAAACAGAGTGATTGTGGTAGAGAAAGAGAGATGTGAGAGAGGGATTGAATGAAAGTCAGGGAGAAAGATATCACTCTTTCTCTTTCGCGAGATTGATAATGTGAGAGAGATGAATCGTATGAGAGTAAGTTAGAGAGAGAGAGAGAGAGAGTGAAAGAAAAAGAGAGAATGTGAGAACGGGAGAATTTGCGAGAGTGAGAAAGAGGGTGAGAGAGTATTTTTTCCAGCGAGAGCAACTCTAAATCCGGGGATTTAATTGTCAGATAGACGCTCCGTTTTAATATTACACGTACATCTTGTACTGAGTAATGCTAATTATTTTTTTTTTTATATGTATGTACTTTTTATAAGTTTTGAAAATCAATATTGCTTCAAATGTGTGTTAGTTCTTTATTTTGCACAAATATTATTGGGTC
This sequence comes from Cimex lectularius, assembly GCF_000648675.2. Lineage (NCBI taxonomy): Eukaryota > Metazoa > Arthropoda > Insecta > Hemiptera > Cimicidae > Cimex > Cimex lectularius. Next base: position 88,828 of record NW_019394173.1, on the reverse strand, counting down.
GGAAAATCTCCGGGAGACGTTCTGGAGGATGCAGGTTCGAAGTGGAAGTCCGCTTCTCGAAGTTTGTACAGTGGAATATTATGTCTTCCTAAGTGTTGTAAACATTGTCACAGAGTCAGTAGGGGGTCAGGTAAAATATTAAATCATTTAAGATATGCCCTATTTTTCCCATGCCCATTCAATAGCTGGATCGTTGTCGTTGGGGAAGAATTTCGGCCTGGCTCCCATTTGCAGTATCCGTCCAGGTCAATTCTCAATCTTCAGTATTTAATTCTTGCTTTGGAATGTGACTTACGCAGCTTACAGTACGCCTCCAGCAGATCGCTGTGGCCAGAAGCATGCTTAGCAGCTTCATTTACTTTTAGGCCAATGTGTTCTTTAAGCCTGAAAAAAATTGATTTTTCACTTGTCCATGTTTCATGTCCGGGAAAACATATGTACGTTGAAGGCGTTTCGCTGATTCGCACGCTTAGAACATAGGTTTATCTGGCAGGATTTTCATAAAACGCTCAAAGGTCGATTTTTAATTTTTTAATACGTCTATTTGTATGTACGCGCATACTTACATAAACTCACAAATTGAAGTGTTTTCCTTTCAAAAGTTCGATTTGTTTTCTTTTGATTTGATATGAAATGATATCTATTGTAGTTCGAAATAAACCTTCTTACAACTTCTTAGCTAAATGGTTATGAGATTAATGAAAAATAAAAATTAACAAAAAATAATCCGTTTTGTGTTTCCCTATTGGGAGCCCCTTTATGAGATTTAATCCTGTAAATTGACTAATATTCATTCATACGTCTTTCACTATTAATACTCTAATTGTGAATTTAGGTCTGCGTACTAGACAATTTTTGTTGATAATGTGTCCATTCATCCTTAAATACGTTCATACATAAAATTACATACATACATATACATTTATATCTTTAAATAAAAATTTTATCAGACGATTTTTAAGTGTTAGTAATATGGAGAAAATAATGTAAAGTATTGACCATTCGTTCGCGACAAGCCCTTCTGTATAATAAGAATTTATTTATTTAGTACATTTTTAATGCAATAACAGATTATTATATCAGTAAGCCACTAAACAAATATAAAAAATGTTTGAATTCATCTTTTTTGTTCGACAAAAGTCGGACGAGACTTTTTCACTGTTGTTGTCTTTTTGTACTTGTTTATAATATTAATTTTTTGATGGTGTGCATCCTAATTTTGTTGAACCCTGTAGTAAGATGATGGGTAGGAAATATCTTTTCCACAATAGGCATTTATTAAGTCAGACACATTCGGTCTAATGTAGACCATCCTTAGTGACTTTTTTTAAATAAGGTTTGATGATTTGTTTTACATTCTTATAAGTTCAGGTGTGGATGTCTGGACGACTATGGACTTGGCGAGTAGTCTGCCAATTCTTCTAACAGACTATTCGCGAAGTTCATAGTCGTCCGGACATCCACTCTGAACTTTTAAGAACGTAAAAACCGTCAAACCATATAAAAAAGTCCCCCCATCATCCCAATATCAATTGTAATCGGGTTAAAAGTTTTTTTTTCTGCAAGTGGTTTTATCGTGCAAGTTAATCAACAATCTCTTTATGTTGAATACGCGTTAGTTTTTTTTTGTGACAGTGTAAACATTTGTGAATTATTTTTAATTTTTTAATATGTGGAATGGCATTTTTATGACGGTATGTCTGCCAAGTTGCCGCAGCGACGCAACGCACGTCTTGACAACGATCTGTTTTCGTCCAATTCATCGGCAGCGTTAATTGGCGGACCAAATTGGCTAATTATGCGAGTTACTAACGGTCTTTTTAAAATAGCACTTCCCTTTGTCGGATTTGGTTTTCCTGTTTTAATTAATCTTCGACCGTGTAATCGCTTTGATCGGTTGCCCGTGGACGTTCTTCTGACCCATTTCGCGTCCCGCTTATGTTCTCCTTATCTCGAAGGTTCCCACAGGACATGACGAACAGGAAGACGACCGTCTGAAAGGACATTTGACACTTGACGGCCGTGTAAGGCTATATTAGAGGAATGCGTCTGCAACCGCTGTCCCGAGGAACTGCGCCTCCACCCCTTAAATTGCTGATATCAGATTGCTGGTGAGGCCGCCACGTCTCACTTTTCACCAATTTTACGTTTTTATTTGAACAATGGCAATTGACATCATAATTCTCAGATGATCTTTCTGCAGTTTGGCCGATAATTCTATCTGTTCTCTCCTCTCTCCCTTGCTCTATTTCTTTCTATCGCATAAAGGTGGCTCCAGACCTGCGGCATTCGCTGAAGGCCGATTGTCCCCGAATATTTGCTAAATCCCGAAATGCTCGTCTTGACATACGCCAGCACATGCAGGGTTTGTACAACTACACAGATTGCGCGGAAACAGCGAAAATTCGCGTGCCGTGCGAGTCCTCAACTTAACTACAAATATTGATGGACCACAGTGAAACTGCAGTTACTGTGTAGTGGCTACAAACTCAGTCACAAATCAGTCACAGTGTTGCCCCACTCCATCTTACTTTCGATCCGTTTCCATCGAAAAAATGTTTCCGATTTTTGTGATTCGAAAGAGAAGCAATCCAAATTTTTGGCTTAGATCGAGGAACTCCAAGACAGTTAATTTGGGCCAACAGATATAATGCTATGCTGTTCTTTCATTAATGCACCTATAGTAGTTAGTAATCGATTATTATTAATAAATAAATAGAGGTAAATAATAGCTGTTGATTGTTGATTACAGTGCATTTAGGTACAGTACTTTGAATTCGTCTACTTCACGCATATTCGTGCACTTTGAAGCGGACAAGAAAACCGAGCGACAATATTCGGTGCTCGGCTAATTGTCGATTTCCTTCAAAATGCACAAATATACTTGAAGCCGAACTAAAAGCAACCCACATTCGGGATCAACTGTACTGCACGGATATCAACTGTCATCATGAATCACCACTGCTATTTATTTTTCAATAATAAACGATTCCTTACTAGTATAAATGTATTAATGAAAGAACATTATAACGTTTCTGTCGGTTAGGAATGGATTAGCCCAACATAACAGTCTTGGAGTTATTCGATCTGTACTAAACTGAACCAATAATTTGGAACGCTTCTCTTCCGAATGACAAAAATCGGAACGAGGTTTTCGATGAGAGGAAGAAACGGATGGAAAGTATGATGGGGCAACAGTACTCAGTGACTGAGTCTACACAAAACAGTAACCGCAGCCGCAGCAATATCGGATTCACTGTTGTCCATCATGAATGGCAATACGTTGAGGACTAACTAGGAATATTAGCTTTTTCTGCACATACTGGCTGTAAACACGGGCACGCTATTTGGCGAATGCCACGACGAGCATCTCGACACTTGAGAGCTGTCCGGCAGCAATCGGCATTCGGCGAATACCGTATGTCTGGAGTCACCTTATCAGTTACAAAAATCAAAGTTCGACGTTCCTTTCCATTGCTAAATTTTACCCAACATCCCTGTTCAGTTCACTTTATTTTCCGAATTTCGCCTTTCTGCCTTGGTTTCCGTTTAGTTCAAAACGCATTATTACAGTATCGACTGAATAATATCTGTTAAAATGTTTGTACCATATTACAAATATCGTTGAGCGGTAATTAATATAGATAAATAGGATTACATCTCTGGATTGCTAAACACCGCGAATGTGCTTTGGATTTGAGGTCATTATCCTTCAACTTACTCGCTGGAAAAGTTCGTTCGATACATTTTGGTTTTCTAAAGCCTTTTTCTTTCTGGTTCTTGCTTTAGTTACAAATGTCTTGAACAAGCAAATTCATAATACGAAAAATCTGGTGCGAGACAGTTCGGCGATCCGCTACTAGATCGAGGTCGTGTGTCAGTGTCGAAAGTTAAATACTTAAGCCCTTTGAATCTCCCTCCCCCTTCACTCACTCTCTCTCTCTCTCTCTCTCTCTCTCTCTCTCTTTCTTTCTCTCTCCCCCTCTCTTTCTCTCTCACTCTCACTCTCTTTCCCTCTCTCTCCCCCTCTCTTTCTCTCTCACTCTCACTCTCACTCTCTTTCCCTCCCTCTCCCCCCTCTCTTTCTCACTCTCTTTCTCTCTCTCTCTCTCTCTCTCTCTCTCTCTCTCTCTCTCTTTCCCCCCTTCTCCCCCTCTCTTTCATTGTCTTTCTTCTCTTTCGTTCTCTCTCTGTCTCCTCTCCTCTCCTCCTCCTTTCCCTCCCTCTCGCCCCTCTCTGTCTCTCTCACTCGCTCTTTCATTATCTTTCTTCTCTTTATCCTTCTCTTTCATTGTCTTTCTTCTTTTACTCTCTCTCTCTCTCTCAAACGTTAAGTGTAAGAAAGGTCCTAGGGTCCTAATTTTGCGTGTATTTTAATAAATAAATCGTTAATCAATCAATAAATCTTTTTTTCTCTCTCTCTTTCTCTATCCTGAGCCAATAATAGGAAAAACATATGTGAAAGTGAAGTCGTGAACATTGTAAAGAAAATAATATAACATTAGTAATTTTAAACAAATTAATTTTTTCAAATACAAATATGTAAATTGGTAATTTATATCAAAAAATGAGATGGATATATTCAAAGTAAAGCCGTAACTGGTTAGCATCGGGCCATGGAGTCCCTCAAGGCTCGACACTTGCAGCACTCTTATTTTCTAGCTATATTTACAGGTGTATACTCACCCTCTAATATCAGTTTATATTAGATATCTATGTCATCTATGTTTATATAGATGATCTATATGTCTGAGTAAATTAGACATTAATTAGAAACTGAGTAGATTATTAAAATGGTGTAACAACAGGAACTAGTTCAACAAAAGGTAAAACCATTATTTTTGATCATAGCAAATAATTGGAAAAATGCCGTATAAAAATTTATATAATAGTATAATTAACAATGACAGCCTCGGAACAAATCTAAAATTCCTAAGGTAACAGTGTGAGAACAATCTCTCCTGGAATGTATTACATAGTACGCTACTGTATTTAGATTTAAAAAGTTATTGTTATTTTCTCATCAGTAAATTAGAAAACAATAGAGTGACGTGAATCGTTTTGAGATAACAAATGGTAACAAAGAGGTTTAAATGTTTGAATGAGGTATATACTAAATCGTATTTTTGACGATCGTATAAACGATCAATTTTCAAAACTGAATTTTTACAGTTTAAAAATTTATTATATCCGATGATATTATCTAAGTGGGATCACTAAAGATTTCAAAATGTTTGATAATTAACAATAGTAAAAACACAATCCTGAATTTAAAACAGTACTTTCACGCTTTAGACAATTACATTTTATGTGTAGTTTTGCGGAAAATACAGCATCTTAAACGGAGAATTGTGGCCCCAGGTTAAAGAGAATGAATGGATGGATAAGTTGGCAAAACATGCTTGTTCCCAGGAGAAGAATTACATTAAGTTAGTTACATTACCCAGAGGTATTCAAGGTACTAAAGAATATGTAAACGAGTGGGAAAAAATAGAAGAACCTGTGAACGTCCAATTTCACAAATAACTGGAATCCAATTATTAAATTAACTGGTTCCATAATCAAGTAGTAAGTACGTTGTTGACGAAAACGATATATGAATACTTGAACAAGATTAACACTAGATTCAAGTACATGTGACAAATGTTCTGCTAATTGTTCAATGAAACATCTAATCATGAGCTCTTCAGCTTATAGCCAGAAAAGGGATGATCTGTTTAATTCTTTGAGTGGGTATCTTACCTCTGCCTTTCAATTATACAACGATGTTAGGATCAAAAAATGTAAACGTTTATGTCTCATTATTAAATTATCTGAAAGCTCATGCTGTAGTCATATCTAATGATCTAATCAGCTAAGCTAGTCGAGGGCTGCGGGTCTTTTTTTCTGATTGGGCTTGAGAGCCCGGATGGCCGTAAAAATGTGGATGGATGGCACAACGTGCACATCTTTGTCGTGGAGTCCGTAACAGCAGTAAAAGTGGACATTGTTGTGCATGGCGGCGATGGATGGCGGCCGTTGGGCGGGTTGGGAGTTCCGTACGTTCTGGCCGTAGCATGTAATCACGTGAATAGTAAATAATAAATGATTGAATCATGGTTGATTTAAAAAATTATAAGATGAGAAGGAAATCGCGAGTCTTTGTCGCTTTAGGCATCTTAAAGGATTGACGAAAAGGGTTCAGGATGAGGGTCAAGGTTTATTAAGGCGGCTTTATTGACTTCTTTTGGTTTCAGAGACAGACTCGATCTGAGTGGATAGTAAAGTTTGATACGAAGTTGGAGACTTTGAGCAATTGTTAGACTGGTGTGACTAAATTCTTTGGAGGTTGTACGCTTGGTTGAACCTTACTTATTCCAGATCGGTTTCAGTAATGATTTTTAGATGAGAGGCGTTTGTTTTGTAGTGAGAGTTTCGTTCTGTTGTCACGTAGTGTATATCGCCTGTTCTATTGAGACGAGGGTCGGGGTTCTAAGTAAGTCTTGTCGATGTTAAGTCCCAACCAGCGGTCTACATTGGTTGCGGGGAGAGGAACAGAATTCTAGTAGATTGAAGGATGCGACGAAGGATGAAGATTATTTCCTAATTAATAAATATTTTTTATGTAAGGTATTGGTTGAAATGAAAAAGTTAGTTTCACGAGCGGGATTCGAACCCACGACTTCGGCTCAATACGCCGCTGCTCCATTCACTTGAGCTATCATCACTTCGATCCCCTCGGACACCCCGGAATCCCGCTCGTGACACTGACTTTATTATCTCAACTAAAAACCTTAATTAATTGAAAGATATTAATTGGTCAAGCGGACCACGAAAACTAGTGAAATTAATAATTAAGTTATGGCAAAAATAAACTGCAGCTTAATTTCAACGAGGAGCTGAATATTTTCGCAAAAGTCCGAATTCCTCTCTGCGAAATGTTGAGAGTTTTAGGTTTTTCAAAAAATAAAATAACAACTTCCAATTAATTACAATTTTAAGCCCTATCGCTCTCATCTTCTCCTGGGACTTCAAGATTTTGATTATGAAAGGGTCTAACGTCCTTTTTTTTACAACTTTTGGCCATAACTTTTATTGTTTTTTATTTACCGTATTTTTATTTTTTTGTGTCAGAAATTTTAAAGTTGTACTGGGTGTGAGGTACCCAGTCTTCTCCAAAAAAGGTAAAAAATTAAAACTAAACTAAAAAATATTAAACAGCTATTTATTTTTTGACACTGTCATTGGTTCAAGAGAAATTCAGCTAGGCCGTCTAAAAAGGACACCCTGCATATTTCGAATAACCCTTCTGTTTAAAAAAATATCGATACTGGAATATCAAGATTCGTTCTTTCAAAAAATACTTCAATAATTTTTTTCTTGGGGTTTCGTAGGTTATGATTTATTTTATTTATTTTTTTATTAGATCCACCAATACTTTACATGAAAAAGATTAATTAATTGAATGAAGTTATTTGTTCAACCAAGATTACTATTTCCTAAGATTTGGTCTCGTTGAGATTGATCCTACATTTCTTATAAATTCGAACAGGAAAGATTGTCATGGAGGAAGAAGGTAACCTGGGTTTGCTGAAAGGTGAGTAGTAACTCGAGTTCGGTAAGAATTTCTGCAATGTACACTGAATAGAGAATGGTAGACAGGATGCCTTCGGAACCCATCTTTAGGACGAGTATTTCCACTTTTCACGTTCTGCTTGTCCATTGTCTCTTTTTCACAACACTCTTCCAGTTTCGAATACGATAAAAATATGGGTGATTGTGTCAAATTCTATAAATATCTCCTACATTTGAGAATGTATGTAGGTGTAACTAACCACCACGTTGTATCGAAATACAACGCTTTTTGGTTGACCCCAGGGTAAATAAACAAATGATCGTGGAGTTCTTAAACCTACGTTTGCATTTGTTGAAATTATCTTTAAACAACGTAATCTTTTCAAATTCAAAGATATTTTTAACATTTCATACGATAAAAGGTCGAGAACAGAAGTGCTGCAGTGTAAACGATTCATACCTTGTGTCTTTCTTATCGTCGACTTTCCCAATGAAAAATACAATCTCGTATTGATAAATTATAGAAGAAAAAAAATAGTTGCTTCCGGTAAAGAGTAATTTAAATCTTTAACTCTTGAGTTGTTTTTCAGTTTCAAACGATGCCCCGATATCGTTGTTGTTTTGAACGCATTTTCGAACGTCTGCAAAAGATAACACGAGGGAATAACTCGTGTCGTTTAAACCGGCGATAATCGCTAAGCTCGACGTCCAAGTCGTCGATCGACGGACTTAGCTATAAGACTGAGGGAGCAGACCTCCACGTGCCTGTAAGGCTGCCCTCCGGTCTCGCCCTTGAATGCTTCCCGACCGACGCTATCGTTATATAATAATAATAATAATCGAACTGTACATAAATGACGCAAGGCGTCGCGAAAAGCCATTGAGAAACGGCGAGACTATTTATTTAGATTTTTAACTGGTTCAGCGGTCCTTAACTTTATATCACCTTGAATGTGATAAAACGCAGATCTCCCAACCTCGTTTTGAAATATTGGTTTAATTTTAAAACTACTTCATACGCAAATTGTCTGTTTTTTTATGGCCAGGAAATGATACTACATAAATTTTAATTTATGGGATTTCTTCTTGGCGTCGGCAGGCTGATAATAGTTTGGTTGGTTATTTCATCCTGGTCTGCTTCGTCGTTTTGGTCTGTCAGATGCGTTTTTCATTTTCGCCATCTTCAGCGAACTACATCAATTTCAGAAAATTTCGTTATGCCATCGCTGTTTGTCAACAGTTTGATAGACACAAATTCACTCCGATTACTCTTTGGTCCTTCCGCACCTATTGTCAATCAGGCTCACTTACAACCAAGGATGCAACAAAGGCCTAATTGCCCTGTCCGGCCTGTCATCATATATTCCTAATCATCTTTTTTTTTGCCTTATCATTAGCATATAAAGCCATTTATTTAATTTATGTTTGCACAAAAACGAAAAATGTGAACGTAGAAATCGCTGCTGCTAAGCAGAGAACTGAAATTAAAAGAACTATCTACTCCCTTCAAAGATACCGCTCAACATCACATGCTTCTCTCTCAGAAACCTCTGGCACTCCCAACACTTTATGGGTCATGTCATCTTTGACCCCACAGGATTCACAGTCACATAAGGGACGCAAATTTATTTTAAATAGTTGAGATCCACATCGTCGAAATATTTGCTTTGGCCACTTTATAAAAACCGGGGTTTCTTATTTAAAGAGACCTACAATGATCTCTCACCGTGGCCGTGGAGAGAGATTGTTGCCAAGCCTTAAAAAAATTTTCCCTTGAAAGAATTACGGATAATGGATACGGTTAACTTGCTAGGGCTCCTGTTGGACTTTTTTCTAGTTGATCCACTATTTCATTGTCCTTTACTCCAGAGTGCCCCCTAACCCAACAAATTGCACCTCTTTGTTTTTAAGTTCCAAGTTGTAGATATTTTGTGCTAGTAGAGGAATAGTCGCATTTTGAACGAATGGATTGCTGGGATATTGCGCTTAGTCCGTCAAGGAATACATATCTTAGAGACTTCTATGCCTGCCTTCAACGGCTGCCCTAATTGCCAAAACCAGCCCTGTAAATACTACATTGGGCAAGCAGATGAACTAATCTTACTGATTATGGTTGCTTTGTTGAAATTGAGGAAGTGTTGAAGTTTTAGTACACGTTTCCGAGATGAATTGGACTAATAAAAATATCCATCCATCTAAAGTTGTTAATATGGGTGATGTTGAAGTTATGACACTGGATATTGACGAAGAGCGTCGTCGTACCTCATTAGGTTTGAAACAGTGTAAACCAAATCCATGGCAGCAATTTGCAGAAACGCACAATAAGAATGATCGTGTCGAAGGTAAAATAAAATCTATTACTGATTTTGGTATCTTCATTTATATCTTGACGGTCTTTAATGGGATCATAAACAGTAAACTCAGGGATTCCATTTAATATAGATCCACCTGCAAAGATAAGATGATGGTTTGGAAAAGCATCCTGAATATCCGCTTTGAATACTTTATCGACAGTAGATGGAAGCAGTTTAGAATAATCCTGAAGGTGAAATCTCACTTTTAAGTACCTCATAATACAGAACAAACACTGAGGGGGTACTACTCTTTTTTAACATTCATTTGTTACGTATACAGGATCGTATACTACACAAATATGTACACATGATTATATCACACACAGCACAGCACTAGCACTAATGCCACTAATGCCGATAGAACAGTGCTTGGAGGAACCAGCCATTGCTGGCACTCAATGTATATGATTAGGTGTCAAGGAGGTCCCGAGGCCACCGTTGGTTGAGGCTAGGTGGCGGGTTGTCAGGATGGGAATGAGCGGAGAAGGCTCGAGCAGTATGGTTAGGATGGTTCGAAAGGTTGATGCGGAAGATTTAGAATCTGGACCGGATCAGTTCGTTGACAAAAGGAATGTTGAGGTCTTTGTGGATAGTGAGGTTAGTGACATAAGAAGGTGCTTTGACAATTTGTCTTAGGACTTTCGATTGGAAGGACTGGATGCGCTGGATATTGGAAGGCTTGGCAGTACCCCACAGTACCACTCCCTATGTCCATATTGGGCTTAGTAAAGTCTTGTACAGTATTAGCTTTGTCTTAGTCAAAGTCGATTTCGGTCTTAGAAGTCTTCATAGTAGTACAGTCTTGTATTAAGTTGTTGTTTTTTAAGCCGTATGTGGGGATTCCACGTCAGTCTGCTGTCGAGATATAGTCCTAGGTATTTGACTAAGTAGAAACTTTATTGACTATTTTCAGCGTGTAAATGAACTCGAGTGCATTTTTCTTCGTTCGGTCTTGTCCTCCATTTTTGACACCAGTCTTCGATAAGCTCAAGGTGTGCCTGGATGTTGGAGGTAGCTTGGGCAGGAATTGAGATAGGATACTACTCTTAAATTTTATGTTTTTGCGTGTTCATTTATTTGCAGAAAGGACTCGCAATCGAAGGAAATCTTTTCTTTTGCCATTATTTGCTCGTCAAGACATTTGAGCCAGGTGACATAGGGAAGTATAAATCGGATTGTCTACAGAGAGCAGTTGTAGTACGCTGTTAAAAGTCTCCGATTTGGTGAATATATGACAAACTGATCGACACGTGATCACTCTACTGGGTCTTTACATTTCTCGCGGGTTTCGCGGGTTTAAAACCCGGAAGAGAGTAGACAGACCTACCAGACATCAAGCGCCGACCAGTTTTAAAAGTTAGTGTTCAGCGATGATTTCTCAGCGTTCGCCTTTCATCTACGCCTCGTTGTTATAAAATCGGCCTTTTCCACTGGAGATAAGGCTTTTTCTTATCTATCCCAAGACTTTCTCTAATCTTTAATCGTACCTTTAAAAACGCTTAGGCGATGAGTCAGCCCAGCCCAGTAGGGAATAAATCATCAACGTCGAAGAAGAAGAAAAAAAAAATATATATCTTCTAAATTACGGTGCAGGACTCCCTTGCGCATTCTACCATTCAGACTTAGATTTTTGCGAATGTTGAATATGTGGATATTTACTAACTCCTCCCCTTTTAACAACCGACCAAGGAACCCCGTACCGTACGTTTCTTTCTCAAGCCACGAAACCCGGACAGGTAGTGAAGTGTTCCGTTAGGTCTCGCTGAATGAGAGGAACCGTCCATTCAGCGACTCGGAAGGCCTTGTCCCCATTCCAAGCCGTCTGGGATCCATGAATTCCATACCAGGCCTTCGTAACACATCCAGCACACCGTCTTTACCTAAATCCACTGGGCAACATCAATCCTTCTTGTCTTCTTGTGGGTGTTAAAAAAATCATCCATAAAAATCTAAAAATATTCTGATCATTCCTAACCTATCTACCTCTTTCCATTTCTAAACGTTTTCAATCATCCCTAGACAAATCCAAATATTTCTAATTATATTTCCAATCACTCCCAATTGTCCCTAACTATTTCTACTCTTAGTCATTTATATGTAACCAACTCCAATCATCCCTAATCATGTACAACCATTCATATCTCCAACCATCAGTAACTAGTACTGCACATAACGTTCAATCCCGTCCTCTCATAAGGCATTGGTCTAAATCCACTGGTCAATATCCTCCCAAGTGATGATTTTCGGTTTGCCCGTTCTTGGGACCCGCATCTGTTTTTATTGCGACGCGCTCAAAATACATATTTGGGTTAACGACCCTATAAAGCCCTCGGCAGCTGTTCCACCTCCGGACGATAAACATCGATCCGGCTCGGGTGTCTGCCCGAGTTGACTCATCCCAAGTCCCCTCTGACGACTCGCCGTGTGGATTTCACACTTAAAAACCCGACAGATATCCAGCGTAAAAATAGACACGCGCCGTAATTTTGTCCAATTTTGAAGCGGTTTGTTTTTGTAAACAGTAAACATATGTGACAACTTTCATCCTTATCCACGAGTTGGACGTTTAAGTCTAACTGTATGACAGGAATTTTTTTACGACGGGAAATTTGAAAAATTGATATCCCCGAGATGCGCGTTGTTTTTCAAACTGAAAGTACCTTTAAGAAAACAACCGATTTGTAAATTGTCAAGTTACTTGTTTAACAATTACCAAATTGGTTGTTATCTTAAAGGTACTTTCAGTGGGCAAAAATAACACGCATCTCGGCGAATTTTTCGAATTTTCCGCTCGATTTTCACCCAAACGTAACGCTTTTCCCCATTATAAAAACTTACCATTTTTAATGAAACTTTTATTTTTCTTACAAATCACGCAATAATTGGATGCTAATTGCTAACAGAAAACATACAAGGTGTACAGAATAGTCTTGGAAAAAGTGTTTTCTTCGATTTTGTCAACGTGCCCGTGTTTATCACGATAAAGAATAAGGCCAAGGACCGGATTGAAAACAAACAAAAAACAAAAACAAGCTCACACAATGTCACTTTTAGAAGGGGGAAAACATAACAATTAACAAAGAGGGCGGATGAAAACATTCGGTTTGTTTTTCGTATAAAAGCCTGTGGAAATATATTTTCCTTTTAAATCTCAATGGAAAACGAATGCAAATACGTTAAAAAAATATAATATCCCGGCCGTTGGTCGCTTTTGAACATCAAGCCTTGAGGTTAAATAGTAAACATTATCGAATTTTCAATTAAATTTATCTTGGTGAAATTTACTCTAATCCTCCTCGAAGTGAATAGCGACGCAAATAATACAAAGACCGCAAATAGATGTCGGCATTTCGACAATGTACATTCCCTTGAGATAAAACTCTTGTAGATTATTTGTTTCGATCAAAACTGTTTATCAGGAAAAAAGTATTAGTTGTTTTATAACCAATGGAACGTAGTTGTTTTTCCCGTTAGATATCAAAATTCTTTATGTTTTTATTCGAACAAACCTGGTCCGTCCATTTTCGTAGAGATTCGATCCAATTGATCAGTTGTCTATTTGTACCTTAGTACGATTATGCTAAGAATATAAGGCCCAATAGATTATACTGGTATATCTGTTGGGTTTGGGCGGAATTCTGGTACTTCTGGGACAACCACAGTTTCCACAGTGACTAGTTTCCGCAAATACTTAACACATCGATTAATAATAGATCATTTTATCATTCGATAGAAAAAATATACTTTGTTTACGAGGTCTCATCCCTAATACTCATGGAGTACTAGCATAATCGATAATATCGACGTTTGATTATTAATGATCAACCCTTCCGTTCCAATCAGCATAGAAAGTAAAATTTCATTATTCATTCTTAGTCAAATCATATTGTTAATTCATTGGATATCGATATATAGTGCTTAATTATCGAACCGAATTATTCAACTTCGTCTAAGTTAATGTGTACTTTCCTCAATATTTACCTGTAGCGGATGCTGGAAAATGCCAGTTAAAAATCGATAATGCATTGATAGACCGCGCGTTGAATATCTACAGTATTATCGATATTTTGACGTCTTATGCTCTTGGATCGATTGTTTGAACTCCCTTGATTGGAAATGTCTCGTTGCTGGAGGTTAGCCCATTCTTCATGAAGAGGCCTTTCAAAATCGTTGAGTGTATCAGGAAGTGATGGACGTGATGTTATTCTTCTTTTGAGGTTATCCCCTAAATGTTCGATGGGGTTCAAGTCTGGAGAGTGGGCTGGCCAGGCTAAGACCCTGACGTTACGCAAGGTAGGTTTGTACTATGCGATACTATGCGGCGACATTTGGACAAACGTTATCGTGGATTAGAATAGGATTGTCCCTGATTTAAATGGAGGATGGGCAACGCACGATGTTCCAAAATTTCATCCACATAGCGAGTGGCTGTCAAAAACCTTCCACGAATAAGAACCAAATCTATGTAACTCTCCAATGAAAAGGTCTGTTCTGGGAAAAATTACAGGCTTGTACCTTTCATTTCGCCTTCTCCACACTCTTTCACGCCCATGGGGAGATCGTAGAGCAAATCTTCTCTCATCAGTAAAAAGTACAGCAGACCAATCGTCCAAAGATCAATGGCTGTGTTCTTGAGCAAATGCGAGCCGTGCAACTCTGTGTGTTCTGTTCAATTCTGGTCCTCTTTCGGGGCGAAAAGCCATCAGTCCATACTGATTTGATCTTGCTCGAGCAGTGCGTTCATAAATTTATACACCTCGAACTTCCTGGTGCTGATGTATCGCTCGAACAACAGGTAACAGTAAGGTGCCGGTTTCGAAAAATTCTCAAAGTCAAAAAACGATCATCCTGTGGTTCTGTTACCTATGGCGTCCACCGGGCCTTCTATGGTATGACCCAGTTTCTCGAAAACTCAAGGCGTCTCGCAGAGTTTCTTATGGAACTCCGATGGCAAAAGCCGAATACCTGATGGAACGTCCATCATCAATAAGTGCCACACAACGCGCAACAACCTCAGCACTAAGTGACATTTTCAAGTTTAAAAATTGAAATTAAGAAAAGAAAGATGAAAACTAAACAGTTTATTGCTTTAGAATTCAAGTGAGACAGAATAAACGCTTTAAATTCCGTAAAAAGTAAATATTGAAAAATCCTTTCTCCTTGTTTTGAATTAAGGATTAAGTGAGTTTACCTCTAATTGATATTACCAATTGAAAACCAATATTTATTGGTTAAAACAATGAAAAAAATTAAGGGAAGAATTTTCTTTTATTGAGAAAATTTTAAAAAATAATCAATAAAATTATGTATTATAAAATAATACCATAATAAATAATAAGAAGAAATGGTTTATAAATTTGCAATTCAAGAAAATAATTTTTATTGCACGCATATTAATTTTAAACAAATCAATAGTATATCGCTTATTAATAGATATAATTCGATCTCAGTTAATAATTTTATTTTTTATTTTGTTCTGAAAAAGGCAGATAATTACGAGTGTGGAGAATGCTAGTACAGATTAAACTTAAAAATTAAAAACTGCTATTAATATACTTATACATATAAGAGAAGTATATACGTACATTCTCTCTTATACACGACCATATGAGATACCTAGAGATTTTTAGTTTAATATATCTTAAAAAATGTATACTCTGTTTATGTGAGTATCGTTGATAATCTCGATAAGTCGTCGTATGGCCATCTGTACCCTATATTCGAATCGGTTGATAGTGTAGATCAATTTCCTTATTATAGGTCATTGGTTGGATTTCGATATTTCTTCTTTGCCCTTATGGCTGCCTAGCACACAAGGTTTCAGCCTTTCCCTCCCGCCAGTGTGTTTCATCGAAAATCGATAAAGTATTTCTGGTTGGGTTGATTTTTCCATAGGCCCATCGAAGTGCAATGTGAACCAAGACCGTTCGTGATGTTGAAAAAGGGCGTTCGACCGAGGGTGGCAACAACTCCATTACCCTCGTCGATGTTGTGTCTGCCTGAGGGGTCGACGAACCCTCGAGGGTGCTTCCACCCCTCGTCTAGACGAGCCATATTGATCCGGAAACGCGTTTCCATTTTGGCCGGTCGGACCACGTGGTGGGCTACTACTTTACTACGGGCCCCTGGCGGTGACTGAATGATAAATCAATTTATGGCTGTTGTCGGTGGTACCAGTTGTCTGCACGTGGATGAACCGTGTTTACACTGATCGACATATTCCCATCTATTGTAATTTCTTACGTTTCATATTTACGCGTTTCGACATCACGCCATATTCAGTGAGGGACTTCTCGCCTTTAGCTACAAACGCACAGGCTACTTTTTTTTATGATCCTATCCTCGTCTTCGTCATATAGGGCACATGGTTTATACCTCTATTTACGCTTATCGAACATTGGGGTGTAATGAAAAGTCTGTAGAGCTTTACCCAGAGTAAAAATAGGTGTTTTTCCCATTGTGGAATTTGTATCAAATAGAAAAATATTTTAGTATCTATTCTAGAAAGTACAATAAGCCAGAAGGCTGCAGGGCTTGGGGGAACATACCCCCCCCCCAATTTCCTAGCCCCCTTTCATCATCATATATGTTGTTGACTTTTGTGGTGCAATTTCTTCCACCTTTTTGGATGGTAAAGTGCCACCAAACCAACCTATGATCGTCTGAAAATTAATGTAAAAACACTTCTTGCTGCGAAGGTATCTTGAGTAATTGCTAGCATTAATTAGAAAATTAAAAAAAATTCCATAATTTGTACTTTCGAAAAAACCAAATGTAGTTGGTTTGAAAAGTATATCGAATAATCACATGTATAAAGCAAAATATCGATAATGTTGAAGGTAAAATATTGATACATCAATATTGACTTAACTGATTTAGGAATAGGAAATGGTGAACATTATGGACTTGTGATAATAATATAGTATACAGTATCGGTAATAATATGGTGCAATATTTTATCTAATCACTGAAATATATCGATCTAATAAAACAAAATCATAACCTACGAAACCTCAAGAAAAAAATTATTGAAGTATTTTTTGAAAGAACGAATCTCGATATTCCAGTATCGATATTTTTTGAAACAGACGGGCTATTCTTAATACACAGGGTGTCCTTTTTAGATGGCCTAGCTGAATTTCTTTTGAACCAACGACGCTATCAAAAAAAAAAAAAAAAAAACGTGTTCAATATTTTTACTTTAGTTTCACATTTTACTTTTTTTCTGGAGAAAAATTATACAGGGTACGTCAGGCCCAGTTCAACTTAAAATATCCCTATCCGCCCTGACGTAATTTTAAAGAAATTTTTTCGCTGAAAACAATGGCGCATTCGGATTTTAAATTGGTCAAAAAATGACAAAGTTATGGCCAAAAGTTTGAAAAAAAGATGTTAGACCTCTGTCATAATCAAAGTCCTGAAGTACCAGAAGAAGATGAGAGCGATAGGGCTTAAAATTCTAAGTCATTGGAAATTGTAATTTTATTTTTTGAAAAACCTAAAACTCTTTCAACATTTCGCAGAGAGGAATTCGGATTTTTGCAAAAATATTCAGCTCCTCGTTGACTTAAGCTACAGTTTCTTTTTGCCATAACTTTGTCATTTTTTGACCAATTTAAAATCCAATTGCTCCATTGTTTTCAGCGAAAAACATCCTTTAAAATGATGTGTCAGATGTATAGGGTAGTAGATTGAAATTTTGAAGTTGACCTTGTCCTGAGGTACCCTGTCAATTTTTTCTCAAAAAAAGGAAAAATTTGAAACTAGATTAAAAAATATCAAACGTATGTTTTTGTTTTTTCGATACTGTCATTGGTTCAAGAGAAATTGAGCCAGGCCATCTAAAAAAGACACCCTGTATAGATGCAAAAAGATTGATCTTAATTGTTAAATTCACTAGTTTTCGTGGTCCGCTTGACCAATTAATATATTACAATTAATTAAGGTTTTTAGTTGAGATAAAAAAGTCAGTATCACGAGCGGGATTCGAACTCACGATCTTCGGCTAGATACGCCACTACTCTACAAGTGAGCTATCGTGACTTCGATTCACTCGGACACCAACTTCCCATCTCTATTATTAATTATTAATAATAAAATTGAGACATTATCGATCCATAGATTATTATTGACTGATGGTCGACTTCGAGTACTATATCCAGATGAGATTAGTAGAAACATCGACTTAATAATATCGATATCGTTGGTAGATATAACATAGAAAACGAAATATCGATTGTTGGTTAATAGGTTATAGCTGGTCATCCCTGGACATCAGAAGGATTTATTATTGATGAAACTCATCACTCTCCACGCCTTGTTGACCATTCTTTATAAACTTTTGAATAATCGACTCGACGAGGCCGGCGTTGTTTTTCCTCCCTGAAATGACTTCCAAATCCGTTAATCTTTAAAAGGTTACATGTCCCAGAGGGGAGGCGAGGACCTGAGGCCAATTTGGATTAATAGCCAGCCATCTGGAATCCAAACTGATTCAAGGACCTGTCCAGATCTGCAGCAGATGATTCACCCCTTGATCACATAATCACAAATCATACTTATATCCTGAATCACATTAATTATATTATAATATCTACATGTTTACATAATCGATGTAAGATTTAATTTGCCTTACATATTAGTATCGATAAATATTCTTTTTTTCTACATTCGATGAAGTTACATTGTTAATTAATTAAGATTAATTAAACGTCTGAATGCATCGAAAAAGTTGATGTTAGCATAATCGATGTGACGAATCAGTACATCTTAATGTCGATTATACATGGACGTTCGATGTTCTTCTCTCTTTACATTTAATAAAATACCGATCGATCTCATGTGGTATCTTCCATCAATAGTGCAATCATCATGTTTTGTATTACTATGATAAGTAATTTATTTTTGATTGTTGGAGTATAGGGGATGATGATTGATTACCCACAATTCCTTCGCAGGAACGCCGATTTAAGCATCCTTAATTGTGCTTCAGCACGGCAGCGAGTATTTACGTCCCCCGTTCCTATTCATAGAGGATACGGGGTTGTTCTATTGTATACTAATAGAAGTTGTGTATAGAACAGCTTGTGCTGAGTGAATGCATTTATTAGCGTGAATATGATATCGAGTACCCCATCGACCCTCAATTAGTTAGTTGTATAATATGTATAAAGGTTGTGTTAAGAGTGAATGTATTTATTAGTGTAAATGTGTGATGTGAGAGGGTGGATGGCAGAATATCGTGTACTCCATCGCCTTAATTGAATGAATGGTACGTAAATAGGAGTGAATGCATTTCAGAATGAACGTGAGTACGAATGGGTTTGTAACTGCATGAGTTTGGTGCAGAATTGACGTAGCTGTTGATAGCACCTGGACCCAAACCTCGGTGGGCTGGAGAGAGACTGAGGTCTGACCCCGGTATGGTATGGTATGGTATGGTGAAAAAGGAAGCCGGGTTTGCACACTCCAGGCACTGCAGCCTTCTGGCTTATTGTACCTTCCTAGTTCCTTAGTTCAGTGCAATAGACCCAATCATTCTTCTTAGAAGTATCAGGTCATTGATTGACGCTGCTGCAATTTGATTCCCTAAGTTTTTCCGTACATTAGGTTAAATCCCCATAGAGCTGTTGCTTCGCATTCGATGATGATATGAGTGGCTGTTTCCTCCTCCTCATTACATAATCTACAAATGGGATCATCGCTGTATATATCCATGTTGTGTAGATGTTTTCTCAGATGCCAGTGACCGGTTAGTAGTCCTACCACTCCTCTGAGTTTGGCCCTCTCCAATTGCAGCAGTGCTTTTGCCAGTCTCGGTGAGGGTTGTTTAATCATAAGTTTACTATGTCTAGCACCGCTAGAGTTTATCCACTTCTCCTTTTGTTTTGTTTGGATCCATTCTGCGATGGAGGATTCTATATTTGTTTTTGTTATCCCAAGAATAGGTTCGGGGCCTATGTCTTGCAGATCCTCCGCTGGCCAATCAGTCTGCTTTCTCGTTACCCAAAATTCCCCTGTGTCCTGGCACCGTAGATATCTTGTTCGTTATAATTTCCCCAGGTTTTGGAGATTTTGGATGCACTGACTAATTTTGATGTGATTGTACACACACTAATGCTTTAACTACCGCTTGGCTATCCGATCTTATGCGGATGTTTTTGCTAATATAACCTCCTTTAAGATTTTCTAATTTTCTGCTTGAAAGAGCGAAGTGTACTTCCATAATGATTTTGATTGCTCATGTTTTGGGCTTGTACAGAAAACACCCGATCCGGTTTCTTCGTTTGTTTTGGAGCCATCTGTACAACATATCATTACATCTGTTGCTCTCCTGAGTTGTTCATCTCCTTTACAGTCTAGTTGAGACTTTATAGGATGTTGTAAAGAATGTTTCCGGGATCATGTCTATGAATGGGTTCTGATTTTATTAGTTATGGTTGTGTGCCCGATATTGCTTGGTTCCTATCCAATTTGATTTTTTTGGAGTCTAAATGAGCTTTTCCTAGCTTCTCCTTGTATGAATTCTTCCATTTTTGTATGCTGCATAGTTTTTGGGTAGGTAGTTTTTTTGTTGAGCTTTGGTCCACTAGATTAATGATCGTTAGGTTTTTGTGTTTTATTTCTGTCGTGTATAGCCAATGAGCGATTTCCCATATATAACGGTGCTATGATCACCATCGTTATCGGTATTTGGACGCCTATCGTCAGTACAGAAGCAATGATTTTTATATTTGATTTGTGATTAAGTATCGATATGTCCAGAATAACACCTAAATCTTAAAAAAAATGTGCTTTTAGGTTTGCCAAATTTTTTTAAAACTTAGAATCTACTCGCCACTCATATCCACAGTCGCGAATTCGCAACATACATTCAAGGTTCAAAAATCAATGGAAAATCCGTTTTGATAATGGACTTAATCGTTTTGTTTTTCAACTCTCTTCTCCACGCGCATTACGTGATTTGAGCCAACGTAAATTTCATCGATGTTTATTGGAAGTTGGGACCTTGCGACACAGCTTGACGACGCACCTTTTCCCCTGTTCGCCCGACGCGGCGCCGGGATTCCGAGGATTCCGTCCCGCCTGTGGAAAAACAAACGCTATCTCGAGATACAACAGTCGACTGTCTCGGAGGGGAAAAAATATTTAAAAAAAAAACGAAATAAAATAAAACCTTATCGCCGTCAGTGAAGTATCACGTGAAACGGACGACGAATAATATCAGATGTTAATTTTTCAAAATGTAAAACACGACAAATAAACTGTCCTGGTTGCAAAGACTACCGACCACCACAAATGGCCTAAACATGGCCGTTTTCTTTCCCGAACAATTTTTCGTAGTAGGCGAAACAAATTGTTATTTACAATCCGTTTCACGGCTAGATGTATATAAAAATTATATTCCTGTCTACAAATAAACACACAAAGGTTGTATACATAGCTGTTTACCCAAAGAAACGTGTCTGGATGATTGGAAACACCTTCTGGAAAAGGCATACGCTATATAATTTTCTCACGATGGATGCCCCCTTGATTTTATGCTAATTGCCGCCCTTTAAGGCCAACGTGTTTTCCTTTCGCTCACAGCCGTGGGAAAACTTTGTGAAAGCACGTGGAAAGTTGTGTACGTTGAGTATTTAACTAATTAACTATTACGGGCTGTATCTCACAAACTGGCTCGTTAGTCTTCTCTGATATGGTACTGCTAAGGTTTTTTTTTTTTTTTTTTAAAGGAAGGCTAATAGCGGAGGTCAACCCTCGGGTGCCGGTGTATTAGAAAAACGAGCCCATTTGTAAATATGTCGGGTTCGAATCTGGCGGCTCTAGATACTTACAAATGGGCCTTTTTTTCAAAAACACCGGCACTCCGAGGGTTAATACTCGTTTCAAAAAAAGGATACTTGGAGGTTAGTTAAGGACTTTGATGATTAGAAAGGGTGGAATAAGTTGTGGAATGGATGATGGTCAGTAATAATTGGATATGGTTAAGGCCGTTTGCACGAAGTGCAGCGAAAGTGTGAGAGACAACGATTGTTTGAGTTAGTCAGGAATAGTTGTTGATTGATAGGAATATAAGACACAATTGATTCAATTTGCAAACAAGCCAGAATAGTCAGGTTGATCGTGACGCTGCACACCCCAAGAGGGAACGATGTATCGAAACTTTTCGATATTTTTTCTGTGTATCTTTTGTTTTTCCTCTTGAGTGCTTTAGGTAGAGCTAGTGCAGAGACAGTCTTGTTTGCCGGTCGAACATTGTTATTTTAACATTCCGTAAGTGCAGATTACGATAAAAAATGACGATCATAAAGTTATCGCTCTATTTGTCGTATGAAAATTCCAGTTTAATGGACATCTCTATTTTCCTTTATTACGACCAGGGGAGCCGATAAGGGTCAATTCCTCGCGACCATTATGCAGTATATGGTAGGTTTAAAGGCTGTTGACGTCCGAGCAATTACAACCACCGGTTTTTTTTATTTTTTAATTTTTAATTGGGCAGAAAATCACAAATCCGCCCCGTTAGCATGTATAACAATGGGCCAAGAGCTCCCCTGGCCAATTAAGAAAAATGGCTTTCCGGCCCGATAAAGATGAAAGTAGAAATTTATGCGTTCCGTTTTCTTCGTCGGATTAAGTTATGTTTACCTTCTTGTATCAATTAACCACGATGGTACATCAGAAATCAAATATCGCTAGTACAATCTTCGGCAATCGCGGAAAACCAATGTCTGTGTGCAATAAATATTTTCACGGTGATTTCACGATTCAAATTTATAATAATATCAATTGTATATTATTATATTATTATTTTTTTACGAGAGTTCGCAACAGCAGAGGTTATATGAACCATCAGGCGCCGGTATCTTTGAAAAAAAAAACATTTATAAGTATGTCCGGTTCGAATGCAGGGCCGCTGGATTCGAACTCGGGACCTTTACCTTAGTGATGAGCGCCGTGTCAACGCCTA
This sequence comes from Cimex lectularius, assembly GCF_000648675.2. Taxonomy (NCBI): domain Eukaryota; kingdom Metazoa; phylum Arthropoda; class Insecta; order Hemiptera; family Cimicidae; genus Cimex; species Cimex lectularius. Next base: position 65,947 of record NW_019394173.1, on the reverse strand, counting down.
AACCGTTGCGGTCACCGACGCCCCATTAATTGTATCACACACTGAAAGCAAAACATGATTCTTGGGATGATGATTCTTCATGATCCGTTCATCGATGCTTCAATGTTATGGGATAATTGATGTGTTGTTACTTTCAAGGCTTCTACTGACACTTCAATATTATCTATATCGATGGCCATATTTGTTTCATCGTAGTATGCAAAATATCGATACTTTTATATTATCTACTATCGCTGGCTTTCCTAGCACGTGCCTGAAATCGATACCACAATATTATTTATTATTGAAGGCCTGTATGCGTTAGTGATGGTCTTTTTTCTTTGTGAGTTCTGGTTTGCCAACGTTTTCGATTTCTTTTTATGACGCGTCGTATACCCTCCGCCTACATGCGACGGATTATGGTCCAAGTCCTAGGTACCCTTTCATCTGCCAGTCTGCCAACTAACTTGGGCGTATTTATGTGTCTAATCGTCGCAGACCATTCCGCCCACTTTCAAACTCGCACCTGTGCCACTTTTCGACTTCTTTTTTGCTCTGTTCAGTGTTGTGGGCAACGGTAACGGCCAGCAAATCAGAAAAATTGCACTTTTTTTTTAAATTTGAGCCGACTGGTTAGAGGGTGAAGCGTATAACCGAACTTTCGCCCATACAGAAATATGATTGCTCGGAACCTATAAATCAGGCCTTTTATTTACCTTTACTTTCAAGAGGCACACAATTCACTGTTTATATTTCTGTAAAGTGTTTTCTCATTGCACAGAAATGCTCTTAAGTGGAGAAATTTCAGTTTATCTAACCGTTTTGAAAATGTTGTGACATTTTTATTGTAGGTAAAGTGTTTATTGTCGACTTGTCATTTGTACACTTTTTCACCGGGAAATATAAGACATCAGGGCTGAGAATTTATGTGAAATATCTAGCTCTGTGTGACCATCTCTATCGCCAAACAACTTACAGTTTTCAACTATTCCTCATCACTTCTATCTATTCCTCAACATATTTGACAACATATCCTACCACTTATCATCATTTCCAACCATTTCTTAAGATAAGACCTTTCCTAATCATTCGAAATATGTGTACACAGAGAGGAAAGGATCGGAAATCACCCAAGTTTGAGTACACAATATAAAAATTTAATCACAGTAGTTGTCCATTTGACGGAGGTCGGGCTTGTAAAAATGTTAAATGAACGCAATTAACAATGTTGTATTCTTTAGGGAGATTTGTGTTTGGAAGGAAGGTGCGTGGTCCAGATTAAAAGAGGAGGCGAACCGAGGCAGAGTTGCGTGCACGGCATGGCGCGTGTGTGCACCGCTTCCCGCCTTGGCCGGGTGCGTTGCTCCCGCGCCGAGTTTTTTCCCTCCTCCTTCTTCTTCTTGTTTTCTTTTGCCATCCCGTCGAACAATGGGCCCCGTCGGCCAAGTCCCTTCACCTCGAGTCACAAAGTGCTTCTTCCCGCCAAAACCTTGGGAGCGTGACTCTATTGACGGCCTCGGTGGTGGCCTTCAACCCGGCCGACTGTATCGAACGGCCACCGACTGACTCAAGGCAATACCCTATGGGCTTGATTTTTTTCTATTTTCCTACTATTTCTCTTCTCCCTTGCTCTCCACCCACAAGCATCCTGTTTTCCCCCCGGAGACGACGAGTCAGTCACAATTAGTCATTCCCGTCGTTGCTGGTCGCCACGTTTAAGAACCGCCCTTATTTTATTACAAGCAGATGTTAAACCAAACAGAATTTCTACCTTACAGCCAGTATGAAATGCTTAAACATCAGATTGTAAACATAAGGAAGACACTGTGGTTTTAAAAGTGCAGGGTTTTGTAATCCAAACCCAATCATATGGGAACATTTGTTATCGAATCATCAATTGTTTCACGCTTGTTTACCAACAAACAACTACCTCTTTTTTGGTTATTTTCTTATACTGGAATTGTTGCAAACAGGGAACCTTAGTATTGATATGAAGAACACCTCCTTTAAAAATAGCATCATCTATTGATTGATGGATCTAGAACGCAAGAAGGTACGGGGTCAGGTGAATTCGGTCCTGGAACCGAATTACTCAGAACCCATGGGAAAATACACCAATATCTTCCAAATTGAGGTCCATGCAATCGAAAGATGCACCCAAATCAGTCTGAGTAAACAGTACAAAAACAAGACTATCATGTCACATAGCCAAACAGCGAAGAGCTAAGTTCAAACCCAATTAGTTCAAAGATGGTGCTGAACTGCAAAACCACGCTAAACGAACTAGGGGTGCAAAACAAAATCCGCCTCTGTTGGGTCCCAGGTCATGTGGGAGTTGAAGACAACGAGAAAGCGGGCTGCAGAAGAGGTGCTGCTGTACCCTTGATACCCTTCCGTGGCATAGGAATCGACACCATCAATGAGATGAGACAGAAGGATAAAACGAAAATGAGGGAACATTGACACTCACTCATTGGACACAAACAATCATGAACCTCCTAACAAACTTTGGAAGGAAAGAATGGAACCAAATGGACATCTGAAGAAGATTGATATAACCCAACACGGCAAGTGCAGATTCTCCAAAGAAGCAGAGGGGACTGCAACATACCTACTAACAATCTGTGGTGTTACTCTTGCCTGCAGGAGGAAGTGTTTTGGGACTTCCATTGTAACCGTAAAAGAGATTCACCCACTGAAACAGGGCCTACTAATAAAGTTTCTTGATTATCTAGGAGTTACCGGTGTGCTTTAAGCACAGAATCGAGGATATAATATTATTATTTATATAATTAATTTTATAGCTCTTAAAGGGCGCTGATTGATACAGACCCCGACTAATACATCTATCTTGTATTGTAAAATATAGTATTGATATTGGTAGTTTAATAACACTGAAGTATTGCCATAGGTGCCTGTGGATTTTCCCACCTGTATTTTATATTTTCCACGATTTTCTCCATGACAGCCATCAACTTTCATGGGGTCGTTAATAGAGACTATATGATAAATAGGGTTTACGAGCTAGAAACTTGGCAATAGGGCTCAACTGAGATTACAATTGATCACGGCTCGCCGTTTTGCGCATCGGTGCCCCCATCGAAACGTGTCATCGATCAATTTGGAAGGAATATCGAAAAAGAAAGGAAAAATACATTATGTAGCCGATTGCCATGTCTTTCGGAGATAATGTCTGGGACACTGTCTTAACTGATCAGAACTATTCTAACCGTCCATATATTAATATATTTGAACCAGAATATGAACAAACTAGCTTTCTAAATTATACAAATACGATTGTAAGCTTGAATTATTTTTAGTAGCCATGAGACATTACTGGAGAAATAAAAAAAACTAGTTAATTTTAATAAAATTACTATTCTATACTCTTCCCGTTCACAAAATATAGTAGCAAAGCAGAAGAACATTGCGTAACATCGAGGATTATTTGCGTCCACGTGACTTTTTAGATGGAGCAATGGGGTTATGAATAATTATAGATGGTTAGGAATGGTAAGGTATGCTTGGATGGAAGACCATGGCCCAGTTAGGGCATCGAGCAGGCAATAAATAGTGTATGTACAGATGCAAAGTTGAAAGCAACGGTAGAATAATTCGCGAAAATGATCCAAAAATAGTACGATTCCGCACACAAGCACCAGTCCGACTTTGTAACATGGGGGAGGGACAATAAAATAAATAATATACGTTGAAGTAGATGATAATGTGTCGAGAGGTGGGAAGAAGAGCAACAACAGAAAAATCAAGGAAGTTTCCACAGTTAAGAAGAATTAAGTCGAAGTGTTATTGTGAAAATAAGTTTAAAAGAAAAGAGTCATTGAGCTACTATTGCCAATCATGACTTTTACGAAATTCTCAAATAATTTATGTAAAACCCATACCTTCTTTACTGAAAATTTTTTCAATGAACCAATACGATACACGATAGGTTGGTTTAACAAGGTTACACCGATTATGTAACTATTGAAGACTAATTACAACCCAGTAGCGACGAAATTTTCAAGTGTGATGCTTAAAATTTGCTTGTCAGATGATATACCAGTCCTCGACGACTAGCACTGCCTTAGAAGAAAATCGTAGACAGCCAGTTGGAAGAATGTATACAGAATGGTATGATACAACATTCACAGTCGAAAGATACCATCTTTTTAACATATTATTTTAACAAGATATAAAAAATAAATGCCCAATTGATATATAAAATTAATAAAACAGTCTCTGAGAGGTCTCCTTCTAAAACGTTGTTCGGACACCGACCATCCTTGTCCGCAGCACGATGCCAGGATAATTAGGGGTGCTCTGTTTCTTTCGTAAAGTGGGCATTCTGTGACGACATGAGAGAACGTCTGCACGACAGCCTGACTGCATAGGCATGCTGGCGATGTCTCCTGGCCGAGACGGTGTAGGTATGCCTTGCAGTTGTCATGACCTTACGCTTATTTTGCGTTTGATCCAATGGATACCTTTTAGAACTGCCAGAAATTCCGCCTGGTTGTTGGACCATACTTCCTCAAGATTATACTTTCCATATGCTATTTTCATGGAGTTACTGTATACAACAGGCGCAACGTTTTCGTCTTGCTGCTGCCATTTGTCTAATTCGCCTCACATTCTGATGTAAAATCTTTTTGGATCGGAAGGACTTTTCCAGGGTGAACCCACTCGGAGTAATGCATAGGCGTATCGTAGTAATTTTCATGGGATATTGGTACATTGTCGATGTCATATGTCCATGTTTAGTCCATACCTAATTTAGGTTGTATAGGCATAATGTCAGCAATAACACAGCCCGGTAGGACTTAGTCGTTAAAAAGGAAACCGGAGGACTTCGATAAAGTGTTGATTTTAGACGCCTCAAAAAAAAAAAAAAAAAAAAAAAAAAAAATTTTTTTCAAGTTCCTCTGGACGAGTCGAGCACAAAATTTTCATCTTTTGTTGTTCCAAATGGACAATATGAATTTCTGAAAGCACCCTTTGGGACTCAGCAATTCACCTGCTGCTTTTGTCTGCTTTGTCAACAGCGTTTTTAAAGATTTCATCTGTAATGACAATGATACTCTACATAGACTATTCTCTACATCATTCCTTGATTCGACGAACAAGACGCGCACATGGAAATTTGCATGGATTGTTTCCAAAGCAGCATTGAAAAAAAACCAAAGTACAGGGAAAATCCAAATTGAAGCTAATCCTAGTGTTTGGTCGACTTTTTTAATTTGGCGTAGATGTTTCGCTTATTTTTCGTTTGATCAAGAAAACCTATCCGTTCTATACCATTCCTTACCATCTTCTACGATTTTAACATATTTCGTGCTATTTCTAACCATTTACAACCATCATCAGTTAATCATATCCAAAATTCACAGCCATCTCCTATCATATCTAACTTTCTCCAATCAATACAAATTGGTTTCAATAGTTCAATAACTACCCGCAAGTAATATAGGAATTTGCGTACTTTTTTAACCCATCTTTAAGTCGTTTGGCTATTTACAATCATCAAGAAAGAAGTCGGTCCCTGGTCCACGGAGAACGGCTCGAAAAGGGAAAAGGCCATACTGATAAGACTACGCATAGGTCATACAAGAATAACGCACGAGCACCTTCTGGCCGGAAAGCGACCGCGTAGGTGCCTGTTATGCAAGGATAGAATAACAATCGAGCACCTTTTCAATTGTAGTAGGCTTGATGCATATAGACAATATTTTGACATATCGGACCTGTGCGTAGTCTTGGGACACGACAGCGGGCACTATTCCGATACCTCAGGGCTATAGGGATTTTTAAATGTATATAGTTTTTATGTTTGTGTTGTGTCTGTGTTGACTTTATGTTAATTTATTGGAATGAATGTAATTTATTAGCATGAAAGGAAGGGGTGATTTAACCCCTCCCCGAGGAACATCGAGTACTTTGGGATGAGTGAGTAATGTCTGCAGATTACAAGTAAGTTATTAGCGAGTAATGTAGTAAGTTCACCCCCCCCCGGAGGAATATCGAGTAGTTTGGAGGAGTGAGTGTGACCAGATATCTATGTTTGTGGTGATGTACATATATGTACTTGTGTTTTGTTTCTATGCTGCTTTTGACAACCTGAGGTACAAACGAGAGACTAGCAGTCTAGGTTATCAACGTATATGTTTGAAATCAGAGGGTCAGTAACCAGATCGAGACGCTCAGATGGCTGCAGCTTAAAACAAAATACGCGCGAAAGAAGAGAAAAAGATGGAAAACGCGCAGAGGGCCGGCGATGACATTAGCTGTTGGTCTTCCCATAAACTTCCCACTTTATTACAACCAGCCCTAACCATATCCAATCAGTCATATCCATCTCAGACCATTCGTAATTCTTCGGTTATAATTTTTGTTTTTTGCGCCTTAGCCAGCCGGTTAATGTCAATACTTGCATTATAGATTTAGTACCTATCGCCGTAATCGCTCCTACAGCTATTAGCCGGGTTACGTACACCTGCCATTGCCGGGCTTCATTCTTCAGTTGCGGAGGGAATCGTACTGTTTTGGGCTCATTTTCGCGAATTATTCTACTCTGCTTTCAACTTTGCATAGGTCAATATGCTGTTTATTGTTGCCTACTCGATGCCCTAACTGGGCCATGGTGCCCTATCGAAACATACCATTCGTAACCATCTATAATTATTCATAACTATCTCTAACGATTTCCCCTTATCTGAAATTATTCAAAACCATCTACTATTTCTAACCGTCTCCTTTTCCTAACGATTTTAACCCGTAATTAGCTAAATTTAAAAGCTCCAATTATTGCTATGTGCAAAATGGTGACAGTTGTCTAAGAGACCAAAACGAGACCAGGTGGACGAAGATGATCGGAAACGACCAAATGAGCAAGAAAAAATCTTACAATTTGATCTCTTTTTACTATGCACGTAGACGAGTTGCTGTCGCAGGTGGAAGGCGAAAGTGTGAACGCCTCCCACCGCTCTTTCTCAACGCCGAGTGCGTTGCACTCGGACCAATTCCAACAACAACAACAACCACGACGAGGAGGAGGATGAGAGTTGAGAAATGCCTTATCGGCCGCCTGTTTATCTATCCGAGGAATGGTGTTTTTCCGCTGGCACAGAAACGCCGACCGACCATCAACGAATCTCTTCCATTTTACCTCTGTCCACCTTGTTGGCTTTCTTAAGGTTCTCCTTTTTATTTTGAAACAACTGTAGAAAGCAGACGTATTTTCTAGATACAGGAGTACAAAAGTGTGACATATAAGCCAGAGTTACAGATCTGAGAATGAACAAAAAACAAGGGATCTGGAAGATGAGATAGCAGGCAAGGAAAGAGGTAATAGAATGTATTAAAGGAAGCAGGAAAAAACTGCGAATCCTAAAAGGATTCTTAACAGGACACTGCAAACCGAATGCACATCTGAAGAAGATTGGCATAACCCAACACGGGAAGTGCAGATTCTCCAGTATAGAAAGAAGACATATTTGACAGAGAAATATAAGTCCAGAGTTACAGACGATAGAATGAACAAAAAACCAAGAATTGGGAAGGTGAGAAAGCAGGCGTCCGATCGCCACAAACAATCCAAGAATCTCCTAAGAAACTTTGGAAGGAAAGAGGTGACATAATGTATTAAAGGAAGCAGGAAAAAACTGCGAATCCTAACAGGATTCTCAACAGGACACTGCAAACCGAATGCACATCTGAAGAAGATTGGCATAACCCAACATGGCAAGTGCAGATTCTGCAGTGTAGAAAGAAGACATATTTGAAAGAGAAATATAAGTCAGAGTTACGGACGAGAGAATGAACAAAACCCCAGGAATTTGGAAGAAGATTGGCATAACCAACACACCAACACGGCAAGTGCAGATTGTAAAGAAGCAGAGGAGAACCAACACACCTACTATCAAATAGTGGTGTAGCACTTGCCCGCAGGAAGGAATGTTTTGGAACGTACGATGAAACCATAGAAGAGATTGAAACCGGGCTTACTAATCGAGTTCCTTGATGAACTAGGACTTACGGTGTGCTTTAAGCATAAACGTAGACTAGAACAGCTCTTAAAGTGCAGTGCACACTACAACTAATACATCTACGTCTACATATATTCATGTACGTTGTACTAAAGAACGGTGACCATCACAAGTGCACATACTGCACTGTAGAAAGCAGACATATTTGCCAGAGAAAAAGTCGGAGTTTCTCGTGAGCGACGTGAGAATGAACAAAAAAGAAGGAATCTGGAAGATGGGATAGCGGCCGACCGATCGTCACAAACAATCCAAGCACCTCCTAACAAACTTTGGAACGAAAGAGGTACCAGAATGTATTAAAGGAAGGAGGAACAAACAGCGAATCCTAACAGGATTCTCTACAAGACACTGAAAGGGATCTGGAAGATTGTCACAAACAATCCAAGCACCTCCTAATAAACTTTGGAATGAAAGAGGTACCAGAAGGAGGATTGTTAAAAGGACACTTCAAGGGATCTGGAAGATTTGGTAGTGAAGAAAGAGGCTGCTCCGCAAGGGTGAGATGGAAAGAAATAGGAGAAGATAGTGTAGGATGTAGGTGAAGGATGAAAACGGATTGACAGAAGAAAATCTAACAATGATAGCGAGTTGCAAAGGGCCCATAAAAACGTATATGTCCATATGCCTGTTTTTCATCACGCTTTCGTCCTACGCGTCGATCGTTGGTTGTTTTTGTTTCATATTAGTCAAATCGACCGTTTAACCCAATTCCGCTTTTGCGATCCATCTTCAAGGATGCATTATTCAGGGCGGCCGCGAGGAGATCTATAAATAGACGGATCGATAGATAATTTGAAAGAAGGAGTAAATATGAAAAAGAGACGTGTCGTTCCAGCGCCAGGGCTGTTATCGGGACAATCGGCTGGCGGGGTGCCGATAATCGACGCACGATCGTTCGATGAACTCGCGATAACGACGCCGAGGGCAAACTTGTTTGTAAACGAGGCGAGAAAAACAACATAAACTGTCCGTCACAGTGACACGTTTCAAACCCGTGACGGCCCCGTTGGTGGATTTGAGTGGAAATCCAACACGATTGAGGATAGAACGGCCGGAAGGAGGCGGAAGAAGGCCGTATTGGATTTTGCGTCGTCGCGGCGAAGGGGGAGCTGCCGGCCGGTGGCAATGACCCCTTAGCGCGCAGCCTTTCTCCGCCCCCCTTTTAGCCCTTTTCTACGGAGCTTCCAGTCTAGACGTACGGAGATATTTCCGGCCGAATACCCGTCCGACTATTTATACACGCGTAAATAAACCGGTTCAGTGGGGGTGGGGGGGTGGGTGTTAAAGTTATACCCCGAGGCGAAGGGGATCCATCGAAAAGGCGACGTACCATATGCCCTCCAGATCGCGAGATATTTATTATATCGAGGCAATATTAATTTGTCTCTCAGCTTGATAAACGGCCGTCTTTATATAGGGTGTTCGCCTACTCGTGTTATAAACTTTGCCAGTAGATTCTACATTCAAATTGGCACCAAAAAGTCCTAATTAACTATGGCCCCAATCTCAACAGTTTCGGAGTTATTCCCTGTTTTCTGATTTTTAAGATTTCACGACCTTGCTTCAAATAAACAATAACTTCAAAACTAAAAGGTTTTGGACAAATCCGTTGATACCATTGAAAACTAGGTTAAATTTCCAATAAAATGTGATACTAAATTTGTAAACGCTCCTAAAATAAGCGTTTTAGTAGCGAGATAGACGTTTGTTTACAATTTGAAAAATAAATTTTTTTTTTCTAACTTGAAAAACTTACTATGGTGATTTTAAACTGCTATTTCCAAACCTAGTGACCAGCAAATTTCAGAAAATTTAATATCCCTTTTAGTGGTGTAATTGCTTTTTTAATTACTTTTTTCAAAGATGAAGAAATGACGATGGAAAGGAAAAAACCGTGGTTGACGGATTGGTAAGGTGGAAAGATTAATAATAATAAAAAATAAAAAAACGTAAAGAAATTTTGAACGAATTTACATAATTTTGGTTCGAAACCGAAATAGTCCAAGTGTTGACTTATTTATCAACACTGCTGCAAATTTGATTGAAAGATTATTGCATTAGTATATTATTATTCCCCGGAATAAAAAAGTTCAAACATTCAAAAAGGTTTTAGTTATCTATGTGATATCGGATCCTATCTGCTGCTGAAAAACTTATGCTTAAATTAAATTTTCGAGTTACAGAGGCTAATATGAGAAAACGTGCTCGTTTGTGCATTGCGAAGGGTGGAGACCATTTCGAACCAAAATTTAAAAAAAACGCGTCGCAAAAATAAATTCATTCCTTAAGTTTTTTTTATTTTTTCTACTTTCCAAACTGTGAAATGTATCCGGCATCAAGCTGGGTTTCCACTGCTCGAAAATCACTCGCGTAACTGTTTCGCGAAATAGTGCGCATCAAAGTGTTTCGCTTTATTTGTTTTTTTAAATGTAAACGCTCTTGTCTCGAGTATGAAAAAGAACCGGGACGACATTCGACTTATCCCAATTGTCACAGCTATCTATTATTGTGGGATGATAAAGAAAAACTCATCTTAACAAGAACAAGAGAGAGGGTGCGTGGAAGAAAATGAGCATCAAAACAGGACTGACAAAAAGTACAGCAAAAAGCATCGCAGCAGTTGGTGCAGTTATAAACGGCATACTTGTCTCGGGCAAACTGATAGCTAACCGTGTTTCGCCTGTTGTGAAATGTTTTGCCTCGTGGAAACGGTTTACCCGAGACCCCATTCACGAAGTCTCAACTTGTGAAGTTCGACCAGAATAATTTTCCTGGTCGTAATCGGTGCTGTGAGAAGTTTAACTTAAGACATTTCGGTCATACCATCCGGGTATCAAATTCCCTCATATGGTGAACGAGCAGGAGACTCGAAATAGTCTCGACGCGTCCGGAAACGGCTCCATACAGGTTTTTTTTTACTGTGGGAAAGGCCGCGGCCGTTTAATGACAAGGAGTGTGCGTAAAGGGAGGCGTAAATTACGTTTTACACCCGTTCGGGTTCCCATTTGTACGTTGGGTCATTCAACCGGCGTTCGTCCTTCAGACATGCGGTTCGAGTCGAGGACTTCGTCTCGCTTCCAACCAAATAAGTACCGTCTGCTCAATTTACAATTTATATGTGAAGGCTCTTTTCGCCACAAATGATCCACCGGCTCGTTAAAAAGTGCAATACTGCTAATTAAAATCCTTTGTTTTTAAGGAGCGGAACTCGCTTGTGGAATCTAGTTCTCAACTAACTCGAATAAAATAAACGACAGAAACGTTCTATAATAACTCCTTGTTATGTTTATAATTGTTGCGGTGTGTGCCCAAGAAACCCGAAATCAGATCTGTAGGGTTTATCCTATTTGATTTAAGCTCCTGTCTCGATGGCACATCGCTCTAAGGATCATGGGAAGGCCGAACGCGTCGACCGAAAGGGAAAATACGTGGGCCGAGGTGCAAACGATATTCGATCACCGTCTAAGTCAACAAAACAACCGGGATTTCATGACCACGCACCATTGGAATCATCCGTGGTCTTTGTACCATCCATTTATTCTCCTCCACTGCAAACAAAACGTCTTGCGATGAACCCTTGATGCATTGTCTAGTGGTTAATGTACTTATTGTCTAAAATCACTTTCTGGCGAGTTGTAGGCAGGAGTGTATTCAAATTATGTTTACGACTGTTCGTCTTCGGATGAATCATCGGGGGCTCCCTGAGCTACTGACTCATCTCATGGGAGAAACGGACGCCGGGATGTTTGTCATAGACGTATTTAGAAAAGATGCGAGGGGCCGAGATGACTTGTACCGCCGTATTCGCTAGCCAGCTAATGATCATGATCATCCTCGTCCCACGACCAATGAATAATACAAACGATGCAAACAAATAAACGAATTTCCGCTATTTGTGCTGGTAGGTTTTCTTAAGCTGGCAATGTCTTAAGTTCTTAAACTGTTATTTACCCGCTGTGAGAGAAAAGTACGGATATGTACATGAGCCGGACAATAGGAACAAGGGGAGTGTGTGTGTGTGTGTGTGTGTGTGTGTGTGTGTGTGTGTGTGTGTGTGTGTGTNAGAGAGAGAGAGAGAGAGAGAGAGAGAGAGAGAGAGAGAGAGAGAGAGAGAGAATAAGAGTTTAAAAGGGATATATGTAGATAAATAAGTGATTAAGGGAGATTCTAATTCAGAGGGAGAAATGAAGAGATTGAAAGAGAGTTAGGGAGAAATAGTGGCACGTGCAGTCAGATAAATGGTTGAAAGTGATATGCTAGCCGTCATAATCGCGTGTTCTGCCTTCATAGCCAGTCATGTTGGCGGCATATTTTCACGTATTGATACCGGTCGATATACATTTTCCGTTAATTTATCGTCGAGGTGTCGGCCAGGGATACCAAGAAGTGCACGGCCGAAAAACCGGGGGCGAAAACAAAATCGGCAATTTATTTTCTATCGGATCAATCGAAACCAAAATAAAGCCGGTTATTCAATATGGAGGGGTTTACCGCCTGTGGCCGCGTTACATGACATCGACTCTTGGCCAGATACCAATTTTCTTCAACCGTTCTTGACCCTTTGTGATACGTTTGAAATCAGGCGTTCCTGCCAAAACCAGGCTGAGGTGCAAATAAGAACAATGTCAAAACGTTGGGACCGTTTAAAGTAAACAGCTTTGAACAATAGACACAAAGGCGACGTCTATTCCTTGTTTTCTCATGCATTCAACTACGTAATTCAAAGCAGTGTTGCGACAAATTGGCGCAGAAATCTCACAATTCGTTTGAAACCATTTTGGATTTGTTTTTGATTGGGTTTTTCTATAAACAAGCGCAATAAATTCTGTTGTGGTCTGTGCTCTAGACCCCATTGATCTTTAACTATCGCACTATTGCTCAAAAACACACCAGACATGGAATTTGGTTACAAACGCTAAAAGATTCATTTATCCATATGATCAGTGAGTAAGAAGCAAACTGTTTCTACTTGAACTCAGCCTGGGATGAATGAAACTGTGAGTACATTAGCTAAACGACAGTTTACGATTTTATCCTTTTATTGTCTCTGATCGCATGTTACTCCGAACTTTTGGATTGAGTCCAAACTTGGTCCACCGTACGTAAAATCTGCCGGGTCCGTTCATCCTCCGCCGGAACGTACATACCCAAATAAACTCGGTAAAAATAAGCGGGACCAGACGGACGATAATTAATAGAGCGGGGGCCGGCTATTTTCGTCCAGGGAGAAAAAAGGGCAAAGAAAAACAATGAATAGACGGGATAGAATTTAACATCCTTGTATTAAAATCATTCCAGATAGTACCGACCGAAGAGCCAACCGATCATGGATAAAAAGCTGTAATGGAAGGAGGGGAAAAGCCAAGAAAATCGTCATAGCCTTTATGAATGAATTAATTTACTGTGTTCTAATTCAATCTAGAATTCTTTCTCACTCTCTCTTTTATTCTCATTCTCATGGGAGATGATTTTTAATCTAAACACATGCTTTTGGCCCAAGTCGCAAAAACAGACTCTGGCAGAAAAGACTGGTTCACACAAGAACAGACTACTTACAATTGTTGATCGTTCGTATTCACACAAATTCTTACACACATTACCAATCTAGGGAATATAATCAACCTCTTTATTACAGGCGATTCAATAATGTGACAACGAGCGTTCGTACAGTTCAGGCGTGCGACTCGAACTCAGCAGCAAATTGTTAAATTTGTTATGTGAAAAATAAATCTAAGCTTTGTATCAATAACCACGTGCAGATATTTACGATGATATACGCATTTCATTGATTTGGATTTGTGTAGGCTCAAATCCGCACATGTACGTACATACAAATAAACGTGTGCCGAGTTGACCCTACACGCTTCTCGTAATCCACCGGCAATTCTAGCTTTTACTATTTACAGTAAATTACCGGCAGACTCGAGAAACACCCACCCCGGGTGGCCACCGAGGTTGTGCTGTGGGGGGGGGGGGGGGGCGCTGCCAACAGCCAGGTCAATTCAGCACCAAACACATGCAGTTCCAAACCCATTCGTACTCATGTTCATTCTTAAATACATTCCCTCCAGTTTACACACCATTCATTCAATTAGTGTGATGGAGTATTCGATATTCGTCCAGCACCCTACACTCATATTATACAACTAACCTAATTGAGGATTGATGGGGTACTCGATATTCCGCCGTCGGCACTCTCACATCACACATTCACGCTAATAAATATATTCACTCTCAACACAACCTTTGCACAACATATTATATAACTAATGTAATTGAAGGTCGATGGGGGTACTCGATATTCCGCCGTCTGCACTCTCACATCACACATTCACGCTAATAAATATATTCACTCTCAACAGAATCTTTAGACAACATATTATAAGACTAATTTAATTGAGGGTTGATGGGGTACTCGATATTCCGCCATCAGCACTCTCACAGCACACATTCACGCTAATAAATATATTCACTCTCAACACAACCTTTACACAACATTATACAACTAATGTAATTGAGGGTCGATGAGGTACTCCATATTCCGCCATCGGCACTCTCACATCACACATTCACGCTAATAAATATATTCACTCTCAACACAACCTTTACACATATTATACAACTACTCTAATTGAGGGTCGATGGGAATAAATTAAGTAAAAGTGGGGAAGAGGCGATTTAACGATATAAGGCCCGATTTTTTTCGAAAAACAAGAACAAAACAACTCCGTATTGAACAGACATTGCCATCCAGGGACCAAACTAAATACCGTATTTAGAGACAAACATGGATTTAGTTTTGGTGTGTATACTTAAGCTTCACTACTCCTATATTGTGATAGTTCTTAAGTCTCCCGATACTAGATACACATAAATTGGCGGTAATTAAGCCTAATATTTCTTGGTTTGCAAACTGGAAATATTTTTTTAAAAGTACAATTTGCCCTTCCTCCTATTCTTAGACAACCTCTGTATTGGCATTGGGAATCTGTTCTTTGTGCAATGTTCCATTGAAACTGTATCTATTTCTCGGCGGAGTGCTCATCTCTGGATGAGATTGGTTACGGCATCTCGGGTGTTTCACTCTCTCCAGAGTTGAACTGTTACGGTTTTTGAGTGGCTCAAATTCACGGCTTTTAATTCGTTCCTAGCGTAACGTATACATGGAATTACAGTTATGCGTTAATTAAGGAGTTTAGTCTTTAGGCTCGCACACGGATCCTTGATCGATGTCCATAAATGCTTTGAAGCACATTTGCCATTTTTCTTAAGGTTAGATCAAACATTATTATTTCCCTCATATCACGCAATATTAAAGAACCATTTTTAAAAACAAATCGTAACTAGATATGAAGTTTTTGACAATGTTCAGAAAGTAAAACCTGAGGAAAACGCAACGACTCACTGTTTACAACTCCGAATGTCTGATTACAGCCCAACAAGATATTTCCATTTGGTAGGATTGGAAGAGGGGTGTTTTTTGATTCTTGCATCCAACCCAACCGTTAATTAATGCATGGAATTAAAGATATGAGTTAATTAAGAAGTTTAATTTTTGATTTGTATTGTATAACCGGTTTTTCTTTTTCTTTCTCTCTTATTGTTACCAGTTGTTATTTCTCATTTCTTACCATTTGTTTCCTAGCCTATTATTATTATCTTACTTTATTATAGTAATTCAATTAAGTGTGTCACTTTGAGCCCTGAAGATGATCTCAATAAAAGATCGAAACGTTGGCACGATAAAGAAAATGTTTTTCTGAAACCTACATCACACCCGACCGCATCTCACGATATCTNTTTCAGCTCAAGAATATATGTCCATTTGGTAGGATTGGAAGGGGGTGTATTTTGATTCTTGCGTCCAACCAAACCGTTGTCATTTTTCTTAAGTTCAATCTAGCATTATTATTATTTATTCTTTTTATGTAAGGTATTGGTTGAGATGAAAAAGCTCGTGTCACGAGCGAGATTCGAACCCACGACCTTCGGCTCAATACGCCGCTGCTCTAACCACTTGAGCTAACGTAACTTCGATCCACTTGGACACCAATCCCCATATCAACCTACAACATTTCGAAATTTTCCCTCTTTTTGCCATTTTAAAGTGGTTAGAGCAGAGGCGTATTGAGCCGAAGGTTGTGGGTTCGAATCTCCGTCGGGACTAGATTTTTCATCTCAACCAAGACTTTGCATAAAAAGAATAATTAATTGAAATAATTAATATGGTCAATTAGACAAATAAACAAAAATAGATTATTGTTTCCACCGAAGAAATATTTCTTAGAAAAAAATTATGAAACGTCAAAAATAAAACAATTTAAAAATCGCGATCAGTTCATTCAGTAATGTTTGAGGTGTGTATATTAAATTTCGTACGGGATTCACAGGCGCAAGGGTGGCGAGGCAAGAGAGAAAGTCTGTGTGGTATCGTTGGGGGGGTGGGGGGTGGTTTTGTACGTCAGGAGGGGGGCGATCGTTCCGCGGTGGGGGGCTCGCGCCAAAGGTCCCGCTCCCAGTGCCTCGCCGGCTTTTCACCCCGTCGTATCATGGAACGGCGACTGAAAAACAACTGGAACCCGGTTTCCGTCATTTCCACGGCCCTGGCATCGCTTTTCAACGTTCACAAGCACAAAAGAAAAATGGACAAGATGAAGGTGAGAACTTTCAACTGTTGCCATTTATCGGGACGATTTTCCCACTCGCACCTTTGATGCTGTTCAACCCTCTTGTTACAATGTTATTCCAATGTGAAACGTTAAATTCAACACATTTTATACTTAAATACAGATATTTTTCTCAACAGAACTTACTCAATTACATTTATTTGTAAATACACCGGTTTGTTATTCACAAAATCAACGGTCTTCAAAATTTTCCCGCCTAAACGGAAAACAGGTTAGATCCTCCCCCATCATACGTTAAACTGTCAACCTGGCAAAAACACTTATTAAACACATTTCACTTTCTTTTTGTTTCAAATAAACATTATTGACAACAAGAAATAATAGTTCGTGGCCAAAGTGTTTCCTTGAGACGATGTGTCAACTGTTAAGAACCTTCAAAAAAACAAACTTTCTTTTTTTTTCATTTTCAAATCAATACCGTAAAAAGGTTAATCCTAGTCCCTTGATAAAATTGAAAGTTCTTACAAAAGTTGATAAAATTGATCGAATATAACGGTATTTATATTTTGCAATTTAAAAACAGCATATTGTAGAGTAAAATTTTTTCGAAAATGGAAAACAACATTCTGCGTGATTCTCATTGCGCTTCACAGTTCAAAGGACGCGAAGTTCTGGCGCCGCATCCAAACAAAACAAAAAAGACAAAAGTTCGACATTGTTTAATGTGCATTTCACGTCCGAAATAATAAATTTCCCTTTTATATTTGACTTGGAAAAAAAAAGCGAAACTTTCAAGAATAGCTGTCAAGCTTTTTGTTCGTTTTTGTCGATTGATGTTCTTATAATCTGGACGAATTCCGCGCGTAACATCGGAGAGAGGGGGAATGGGAAAAAGTGTTCCATGTGTACGAGAATAGGTGGCCGACTCGCAAACGGGTCATCTTGACCAAAATATAAAAACTTGACATCGTATCTGTTTTGGTCGCTGGTCCGAACCCAGGGTTTAACAGTAAGAATCGACGCTAATTAGCATATACGATCCTGTAAATACGTCAAGTCACCATGGACAATTCCAACCCCTCGGGCCACTGACCGCCGTCGAGTTGTAAATCGGTTGTTTGAACCCTTTTTAATATCCCTGACCCGGTGAACCCAGGGTTTCCTCCCTCCCTTTGTTCGTTTGTTTACCTAGAATTTACGAACAACTGCGCTTGGGAAATTTCATAACGACTAGCCTGTTGAGAAAAAGAAAATCTGTTACACAACATAATTCTTAAAGTTTACATTAACATTCATAAACCTTTTTCATAACATTATAAATAATAATTAACAAATATACACTGTTCTACAAAATCAGTGGCGCACTTTGAATTTTGATAATAATAATTCAGCTACTCATTAAAAGATTTGATTAGTGGGAAAATATAAATATATTTCATAAACGAAAGAATAAAAAAAAATCACTTTTGTGTATGAACGTAAAATATTACAACACAACTCAACAATCTTTAATAGGGTGTATTGCCTCCTCTTGTTCTTATTACACACTCTAAACTTCTCAGCATGCTCGTAATTAAGCTTTTAACCACTAAAGGTCAAATCTTTGCATCTTTACGCAAGGCCGGCAGTTCGAACGTGAAATGTGATTTAAAAAAATAGCAAAACAAATGACCTTTTAAGATAATTTTGTAATTTTTTGACAAATTTAAAATCCGACTGCACCATTGTTTTGAGCGTAAAAAATCCACAGTAAAAGTGACGCACTGAAATTTTGATATTTTTTTAATGTACTTGCTTTATCAGTACTTTTTAACACCAATATTTATTATGAATAAAGATATTTATTACAATTCAGCTATTTATTAAAATATTTGCTTAGTGGTAAAATAAAAATATCGCAAAAAAATGTGATTAATAAATAGCAAACCAAATTACTTTTTTTTCCAACTTTTCACAAAAACTCTGTCATTTTCTGGCATATTTAGAATCCGATTGCACCATTGCTTTCACCGTAAAAAGTCCTTTAAAATAACGTGTCAGGATGTAAAGAGTCGAAGTTGAACGGCTTGAGATACCGTGTATAATTTTCCTTAATTTTTTTTTTTAACTAGACTAAAAAATAGTAAACACATATTTTTTGTTTTTTGATAGTCATTGGTTCAAGAGAAATTCAGCTGGGCCTTCTAAAAAGGCCACCCTATTGCTCCACAAAAAAAAGTGGCGTACTTTTTGTAGTTTGATATTTTTTGATGTACTTGCCTTTTCAATAATATTAACACCAATATATTTTATAAGGTACTTATTAAAGGTTTGGTTAGTTTGAAAATATAAATATCTTTCAAAAACGAAAAGAATATTTAAAATAAAAAACGAAAAGAATATTTAAAAAACACTTTTGTGTATGATCATAAAACATTATAAAACAAACTTAACAATCTTTAATGGAATGTGTTGCCTCTTTTTGCTTTTATTACACACTCTAAAATTCTCAGCATGCTCATAATTAAGCTAGCTTAACTTCTTGAGATATTTCATCCCAAATCTCCTCTATCGGCTCATTTAGCTGAGCTAAGGCTGTAGGAGGGTTATTTCTTCGTTTTCCCAACGTCCGAGCTCGTCCCAAAAGTACTCAATCAGGAATACGGGCTGGGTGTCTTAAAGTGTAAATGTTGACGTAAAGGTACTACATAATACTGGTGGCGACTGTTGGTCTTGCATTATCTTGCTTAAGCAAAAATTGTTCGCCAATAAAGGGACCAAATGGCAGCACTTTCCTACCAGTCCAAAGAAATTCCACACCACACTATAATTGAAACACTTCCGAACGACCCTCTTCCGGCAATGTTGCGTTGGCTGTTGAGCTCTACAGCTGCTCGATAAACTCGAAAACACCTGGTGGATGGAGAGAAAACTGTTGTTTGAAAGTTTGTTTGTTGCTTGTTTAAAATAAAAGGTTAAGGAGGTCTATTATATCATTTTTTTACTTTTTTGCCTAACATCTAATTAATAATAATGTTATTAAATAATAAATTTTATTAAATGAAAGGGTTACCAGTGGGGCCTTCGTTACCCCACTCTGTGCCGAAATATTCATTTGAAAAAAGTATTTTCAAATCAAATAATAAACTAATTAAATCTGTCATTTTTTTAATACGCAATGTAGACGATATTTTAAGTATATGGTCGGGAACCCTAGAGGATCTAAAATGTAGAAAATCTAAAAGAATTCCTCCAATTAATTAATTCTTTACGCTCGAGTATAAATTTTACATTGGAAATAAATAAAGATTAATATTTGTAGATTTAAAGGTGTATAGACTGTGTGTTGAAACTACCATTAACACTTGCTAATTATAAAAAATCATAGCTAAAAACAATGTCAATCAAGAAATATTTATTGAAAGATTGCTAGTAAAAATAATTAAAAAAATTAAATTTAAAAGAAGCAAAAATCGGACTCAGCCATTAATAATAGAAAACCCATTGGTAACTCGCTCATTTGAAAAATTTATAATTAAATTTACAATAATTAGATAGTACGGGGAATATTTAAGATAATTAATACAATGGTCCTCTTTTCGTTCAAAATTCAAGCAGTACCTCCTTCAACCTAATGAGCGTTTAATGTTTGAAATCCGGATTTTTGAAAACAAACTGTGAGTGTGAGCTATATTTTAAAGTAGTTAAAATTGCTTTTGTTCCTTGAGAATCTTTGAAAGTACTGCATACGAGGAAATGTTGTATTTAATTAATTGTTTTATTACTTATTTTTATTCGGTTAAAAAAAAAAAATCATAAATAAAACTTTTTAGTTTTTTAAGTAGAGATAAATGCCTTTCCGATAGATATGTCGAATTTAGGTTGAAACAAATGTTAGTTTATCGCGCATAGGAAACAACTGGGCCGTCGTTAGACATGACACACTTAGGTAAAAAAGAAAAGCGAGATAGAAAATAAAAACAAGGTTGAATTATTTATTTAAAGGAGTTACGCCCGTTCGGCCCCCACCCGCGTACTTTCGACCGGACGGATTGTATAAAAGTTTGACGTCATGCGGGGGCGGTGACGTCACCGGGGCGCGTCACGCGCAGCTCGATAGGGCGCCGACGTCACGGCACACGTGCCTCCGTCCACGTGTCTCGCTCGATTTATCGCCCCCGCATTCCGATCCATGGCGGTAAAGTCCCGTCTCGACTTTACCACTCGGAAAAGTTAGGAAAACCGCCGCCCACACACGATTTGTGATTTCCTCTCTCTCAAATTTCCACCGTATTAATTTTTAGCGTAACAATCCGAAAGTAATTGCATCTTTATGTGCAATTTTTACATATTTCGTTGGATTCGAAACGCAAAGGGAATACTACAAAATATTGTAGCATAATACACGTTGCAATATTTCGATAGTATTAGGACTGATGACTTATTTTCTCATCCAGTAATCAGAATTATGGAAGATTACGATGATCAATGATTCGTAGTAACGAAATTTCAACATTTTTATTGCTACACTTCTTTTAATAAAGCTTATTTCTTTATACCTATTTCTTTTTAATTGATTATATTATATCTCTATGATGTTGCTATAAACTTTATTATTTTGAATATCATTTTTCGCCGATTTCTGAATGAGTATTTATATCGATTTTAACCTGCAACGATACTTTTTCATTATTTTGCGTCAAATGAATTGTGAAAGAAGGATAATATGTACATTTATATTTTATTAAAGATTTTAAATATGAACATTTTTTTTTTAATTTTTCAATTAATTAATCTTTTTATGTAAGGTATTGGTTGAAATGAAAAAGTTACGATAGTTCTAGTGGTAGAGCAGCGGCGTATTTAGCCGAAGGTCGTGGGTTCGAATCCCGCTCGTGACACTCATTTTTCATCTCATCCAAAAACCTTAGATAAAAAGAATAATTAATTGGAATAATTAATATGGTCAGTTATGACCATTAAGCAAATAAGGATTAATTAAACAAATATTTACAATTTTTCAATTAATTAATCTTTTTATGTAAGGATAATATGTCCATTTATATTTTATTAAAGATTTTAAATCTACAGTCGAATTATGAGTAATATAGGTTTAAGTAGTTAAAATTTGTGGCTCGAGAATCATTGGCAGAACTGCATACGAGGAAATTTTGTATCTAATTAATTGTTTTATTGATTTATTACTTGTTTTTATTCTAAGTTTAAAAAAAATAATCATAAATCAAATTTCTAGTCCTTTAAATAGAGATAAATAAATGCCCTTACGATATGCCGAATTTAGGTTAAAATAAATGTGTGGTGATTAGTGACCGTTAATCGATATTTATTTAGAAATCGTGAGATGCGGTCTGGTGTGATGTAGGTTTCAGAAAAACATTTTCTTTATCGTGCCAACGTTTCGATCTTTGTGTAGAGATTAGTGACCGTTAATCGATAGTTATTCAGATATCGTGAGATGACCGACCGCATCTCACGATATCTGAATAAGTTTCGATCTTTATTGAGTCTTCAGGGCCTGGGATTTACAAACCTACATCACAGCAGACCGCATCTCACGATTTCTAAATAAATGTTAAAATAAATTTTAGACATAACAAACTCCTTATTTTGCGTCAAATGAATGGTGAAGGAACGATAATATGTACATTTATGTTTCATTAAGATTTCAAATGTGCAGTCGAATTATGAGTAATATACTGCGATGTCGCAACGCCCCCCAGTTTTAAGTGGTTGGCCTAGTAAGAACAGGGTCACCCCCTAGCTTGACCTTACCCCTCTTTGCGATTTTTGTCTTGTTTTGTTGTTTATTTATTCAATGATTGTTAAAAAAAAACACATTAAAATTAGAGTAAAACAGTAAAATGTGTTATTGTTCGTTAAAACTATGTACGAAATAGGTTTTCCTTCGTATCAGTTTTAATGTTTTTGTTGTTTTCTGCCTAGTGTGTTGTGACAGTTGTTTTCATTTGTCGGCATGGGTTTTCCAAGTGATTCTTTCTCTTTTTGACGATTGACAGTAAAAACGGCAGCCGACTCATGTTGCACAACCCAGTCCGCGGCGAAAGTGCGTAGGCGTCACCGCCCACCTTCGACCCAGTTTCGCACAAAACCGACATCGACGCCTTCAATCCGGCCGCGAGCACAGTCCAAATTTCGCCTAATTGCCTCCCAGAAAGTCAATAGTATCGACGCCTTCTAGGAAAAGCGACAATCGTACGGGGGAAGGGTGTAGAAAGGTCAATCGTGAAATATGCACTTTCAGTGCTACACCAAATCTGTTCTGTGTCCGATACTTCTTTATGACGGAATCATTGCTTCATTCAATACCGAGTTCGACTGTCTGACTTTTACAAAAACACACACACACCTTTTAATAGTTTCCAACCATCGGCTCGAAATTGATTAGGCTAGAAGAAAATGGACCTCGAGGAGTTTACGAAGCGATGAAACGTTAATTTTTGGTTTCATATCATTTTGGTATGCATTTCCTAGCTGTTTTGGCCAGTGAGGTTTCTCGCTATCTTCCATATTGGGTCTATATATGCACATTCTTAGATATTCACCGCGAGCTAAGCCCATGACCCTAGCCTCGTAATATATAACAATTTCCAGTCGTTCTTAACAAATCTTTAACCATTCCCGACTATCTCCATACATTCTTGAACACATTTGCACATACAATTACCCTCCCCGTAAAATACCTTACCATTATTTACCATTTCCATGATGGGATCATAGTCAAATAGAATTTATTATATTTACTACAAACCCACCTCCATTGACAAGCGAATCTGATGACAGAACTAAACGGTGAAAACATCTTGATGTCTCTGGATCAAGGTATGTTCTTGAAGAAGAAAGGAAATTCTTACTGCCAAGCTTTCGACCTATTTTAAGGAAGCCACTAAATGCACAGACTAATCAACAGACATGCAGACTTCTCCCGATTGCCCCGTCCGAAGGGGTGGGTCAACATTGTGCACTTAACCGTGTGCCGCGCGTAAAGGGATACCCGAAAGGGCTGAAATGCATCAGCCGGTCTCCCAATGCGCTCCCTAGATAGAGACAACTCTATCTCCCTGAGTATAGGGACCTCGCCAGAGTCGAAACTACCAGATCCGCTCCGGGCGTGGTTTCGTAAAAGTGAAATGTCTAACCACCTCAACCTGCCTTCGTGTAAAGGTCGCCCATAGCACGCTACCGGGCTTGTAACTGAAGACATTGTGCTATCCCGCTGGTTATGCACCCTCTCCCGTCTATGCAGACTAGTACTCCAACCCACTCTAACCGCCGTCCGCGGCGAGCTCTCAAGCCAACAACTCCCTTATCGCATTTCGGGGGACTAGGTAGGCATAGTCTTTACAACCTCGCATGCTGTACGCCTTGGTCCTATCACCAAATGCACGCAGAGGGTGCTTAAGGCGATCATGCAAGCCAGGAAACACGAACAGCTTGTGCTTTAGAGAGTGTGTTAAGATCTCAAGGCTACACCATTATTTTATGCCTGAAAACCCCCCTTGCAACCAAGGGTTGGGAAGGGTCTGTTGCAGTCTCCTTGGAGCACCCTCTCCACAGTCCTGGGAATTGGATTGAGAGAAAAGGACATGCCGAGGCCCAATCTCACCTTTGCAGGATACACCTAAGCAATACGATCTACCGCTCGTTGTTACCATGGTCCTTAATCATTAAGGTTAAGAGCTCCCGACAGCGGAAGTCATATCGACCCCAGGGGTGTCTATGTTTTTCAAAATACGCCCAGTTTAAGTTAAGCATGTCGACGCAGACCTTTGCCTTACATTGATCAGCGCCCAGTCACCGTTGCGGCCACCGAACTAAAAGAAAAGCGACGTAAAAGTTTCGTGGTTGTGACGTATACCCATTTGTGTATAATAGTGTTTTGCTTTGGTCGTTATTTTTTTCGCCAATTGCAGTATCAGATCGAAAGAATTATAAAGCGGATTTTTATGCTCGTTCAATTGGATACTGTCTCCGAACACTATCTTTATTATTATCGAGGAAAAACATTTTTTCCTTATACCCTTGTCGGAAAATTATAAATTTTTTTTTTATCGTTGTGCGTAAATTGTCGAGTGTTTTGTTTTATTAATAGAAACAATGATCGGATAGACTGTCTAAAACAACAATTTTTGTTTTTTATTTATAGACGGTTTGTGTTACGTAAAGAGTTTCACAGGACAACGCGGATAATTTCAGGCCGTTTCTTGATAATATTTTATTTAAACGAAAAGTAAAATGTCGTTAGCGGAGCTAGATGAACTACTCGGACAGTCGGAAAATGGCATCGTCCGGCGGAAAATTCCTCCACTGTGAACTCCCGGTGCCCAGGAAAGGCGCATTTCCTGCCGGCGCTTAATAACGGCCATTTATCTGATTGTCATTTTTTTCCCTACTCCTGTGAATGAAACTGTGATTCACGTAGAGCCCGCGTCGCCCATTCACGAGGCCCAAGGACCCGGAAAACGCCCAATAACAGGGAAATGACAAATCCGTGGGAAAAACAATGAAAGACCGCTGAGATGGACGATTCTCGCGATATTATGACAAGCCCAAAGTGTAAAAACAATTTTTTCCTAATCATGATTCAAAATTATTAAGCTCATATTTAAATTTTTCTACATATAAAATTATATTTATATTATACAGGGTGAATTGCTACTCGTGCTACAAACTTCTCCAGTAGATTCTTCACCCTAAAATGAACAAAAAAGTTCATATTGTCCATGGTCNGAATCGGACCATGGACAATATGAACTTTTTTGTTCATTTTAGGGTGAAGAATCTACTGGAGAAGTTTGTAGCACGAGTAGCAATTCACCCTGTATATACCTATCATAAATAGATCATTTAGATTTAGTTTTTCTATTGTGATATCGCCGTACCCACTTGCCTCAAGGGCGATGTACAAAGAAGAGCAAATGTTACGTAAATACGGCACAAAAACAAAAAATAGGCCTAACGACGATAACGTAAATTCAATATTTCCAGATTAGCGATCAAAACAATTTATTTTATTAAATAATTTAAATAATTTCAAAGGAAATTATTAAAAAATACCATCGATATACGTAGTACAGATTCGAAGCGAAAAATTAAAATCTTTCAAGTCGAAGTCGCAGGTTTTCCCTGTATGATTTTCCTGTTTGTTTTCTATTGACGTAGCTGTAAATAAAGCGTTATGGTACGAATCTTGCCTCGTAGACAGAACACGTATAAACGTTTAACATAATAGTTTCCTCGCCAATTAAGAAATAAAGTACTGTTAGACTTAAAAAAAAAGCTGAAGGTCGTGGGTTCGAATCCTTCTCGTGGCGCTCATTTTTCATCTAAACCAAAAACCTTAGATAAAAAGAATAATTAATATGGTCAATTATGACCATTAAGCACATTTGGATTAGTTAAACAAATATTTTCAATTTTTCAATTAATTAATCTTTTTATGTAAGGTATTGGTTGAAATGAAAAAGTTACGATAGTTCAAGTGGTAGAGCTGCGGCGTATTTAGCCGAAGGTCGTAGGTTCGAATCCCGCTCGTGACACTCATTTTTCATCTCATCCAAAAACCTTAGATAAAAAGAATAATTAATTGGAATAATTAATATGGTCAGTTATGACCATTAAGCAAATAAGGATTAATTAAACAAATATTTACAATTTTTCAATTAATTAATCTTTTTATGTAAGATATTGGCTGGAATGAAAAAGTTAGTGTCACGACAGCTCAAGTGGTAGGGCAGCGGCTATTTAGCCGAAGGTCGTGGGTTCGAATCCCGCTCGTGACGCTTTCATTTCAACCAATACCTCACATAAAAATTTTAATTAATTGAAAGAAGTTGTTTGGTCAATCGGACCACGAAATATAATGGATTTAATATTTACAATCAAAAACTTCAAACTGGTTCGATTCTTTTTGGAATAAACCATCGATGTTCTTTTGTTTTTACTTCATTTTTCATTTATTTGATACAAAAAAGTCCACAGTCGAAAATACTTGAACAAATTGTGATATCAGCCAATAACTGCAAGCCGAGAATCGATATGTCTAGGTAACTACATATTCTGCATTCGTTTTGGATCGTTAACGTTCGATTTTACTCATCACGATAAAATCTGTCATTGATGGCTAGGCCAAAAACGAAAGGATCGATATGTTGCTTTCAATAATCGATTCGACGCATTTCGATACAAAAGGCCACTCATAGTGCGGACGAAAGCTATAAGTGAGAATTTGGATGATGGAAATTTCGTAAACTTTTTCAAATTTATTATTTTTTACGTAAATGCATTTCGAGGCTCTTTCCGCCTCCTTCTCAGTCTTTTTAAAATAATATTTTACAAGCCAACTCTATCGCACACCCACAAGAAAAGTGACACAACTAAAGAAAAGAATATATTTCAGGAGAGACAAATGGATGTTTCCTTTTTTTGACTTATGTATTAAGTACACTCCATTACGGTTCTTGGCAATAAAAATTGTCATGATCCATCAACACTCTTTCGTTTGTCCAAGACTTAAGCGAAAACACAATAAAAATCCAGTTGTACTACCCCTTGAGTTTCGACACTATTTGTATATATTGGCTCAAAGTAATATGTTTTAAATCAAGGTTCAGAATTAAGATATGCCACTTTTAGTGGATGGAGACGGTGCGTTTCCGCCAATTCAGAAGTGGCACATAGTACTGGCTAGCAGGAAAGAGTAAAAGTCCACAGTTGTCATTTTTCCTGTAGCATCACGAACCCGAATACTTAAAAAAAACACTAAATAATCCGGTTTTTATAATTTTTCGACTTCTGTCATTTATCTTGTAGGTGTGCGATATGGAGGACATAATTTACGTCATTTTAAGGTTTAAACATCTATTTCGCTATTGTTGATTTATGTAAATTTTAGAAAAATGTACTGAGGAGGAGGCGGTGCCTCGAAATGCATCTACGTAAAAAATAAAAAAAGTTGGAAAAGCTTACGAAGTTTTTATAATCCAGATTCTCTTCCAGATCCAACAAAAAAGAGAAGAAAGAAAAAATTATAAATGTATTTTCAATAGTCGATTATTAGGGGGCGTCGGTGGCCGCAACGGTTTGCGTTGACACGGCGCTCATCACTGTAAGGTAAAGGTCCCGGGTTCGAATCCAGCGGCCCTGCATTCGTACCCGACATACTTACAAATGGGCTTTTTTCAAAAACACCGGCACCCCGAGGGTTTATATGACCTCTGCCGTTGCAAACCCTCGTTAAAAAAATCGATTAATGACAATCGATATAACGCAGTACTATAGTTTGCAGAAAATCTCAGAGTATCGATATGGTGTTAAATTTTTCAATTATTAATTTATTTCCCCAACGTAAATGTCATCAGTGGTATTACCGAAACCAAAAGTATCGATATTTTGCTTTCACTTACCAATTACCTATACAATGAACATTACCTCTCTCAGTACATACTAAATAGTTCTTAGTTATATTTTAGTTCAGAATTTTGATTAAATATAATCTTATTAGCGTTTAATCCTTATCGATATTTTGACAGGGAAACGAGGCAATTTCTGTTTATTGTGATGAAAAATCGAGGATATATATATATATATATATATATATATATATATATAAATACACATCTTCCTATCAACTCGGCGTCCCCTCGAAGAAATTTTACATTTAAACCGGTGTCCAGGGCAAAACAGCGTCCGAATATGGACGCCGATTCGCCGGGCCAGTGCTTTCAGCTCATCATCATCATCAGAACAACACATGTACCAATTTATATATATATCCTATATATATGTAGTACAAATGACTTCGTTCAGAGGAAAATTGATTTGTATTACGTAACATTTAGTTTTGTATACATCACAGTGTTCAATGTACAATACGTCCAGCATAATTATACTAATGTGCTCTGGTGTTGTTAATATTTGTTGTGAACTTTACGGTGCTAGGAATAAGTAAAAGCAATTTTGAAGAGCATGTTATCTCGTCAAGGAAGATAAAATCCGTTGGTATTGGTGTTTCATTGGGGTCAAGGAGTGTTTGTTATTTCCAACGTTTACATTATAAAGTCCTCGAAATCTATTCTGCTTCGCTGCATGACGCGTACCGTTTTCCCAGGATGACCGGTGACCCCTTTCCAGCTTCTAGAAGGCAAATTTCGGCTATTCCGCCATGTGAAACGTGTTTGTTTTTGTTTCGCTTCAAAGTGTTGCGGTAGGAGAGAGAGGCCGGCGGACGGAGAAAGTCGGTAACGGGTCGCCATTTTCCCTCTTCCTCCGACTCGAATGGTATTTAGGTCGTGTTTTGACGCCGTGAACTACCCTTCTAACTGTTCCCCCCTCTCGACGGCTTCCTAGATCTCCTTTCCCCTTCAGAGACGTCTCTCAGAATCCCTTGCATTTCTCGACTATGTGTAATCTGTTTGTTGGAACATGATCCGATTGGAATGAGCGACCTGCACATTGTCGATAAGCAATCATCACGAGTTGTACAAGAAGAGACTAAGAAAGAAGATTAGTAGCGTATTTATAAAGTGTGATAGCCTGTTTTTTAAAATTAGTGGCGAGGCCTAGGGAAGACCCTTTTATAAAAGGAATTTGACGAATCTGCACCAATGTGATCGACTTTATAAGGGGCCCCTGTAAATTGACTAAATACGGCTTGTATCTGTCCCCTCGGTTTATCGGCGGAGAGTGAGTCAGAAGAAAAACCCCGACGGCCGTTTCCCGTTAAGTCATCATCCCAGCATCCGGCAGATGCTCTTTTGGAAGAAACAAGTAAAAGAGAAACGAGATAAAACCACCTGGCCTTCCACCTGTCTGAAGGCGGGTGATATAATTCCACCCGGCCTGCTTTCTAGACTGCAGTTTTGCAAGATCTTTTCCCACCCACGCCGTCGACGAAGAGAAAGCGTCCTTTGGTGGAAAGTCGACTCACCACGGGGCCGAAGGACTTGCGTAAGAGCCTGGTCGGACCGAGCCGGGATTCTGGGGATCTGGGTCATTGCAACGACCCCACGAACGTCTTGTGCAACCTCGCAGTACCTCAGGTCTTGTTTACCGGCGGCGTCCTACTTACGTCGAACATCCCCACTAGAACGCACACCTCCAACAGCCATTATACCAATGAATAATATATAAAAAGGCCAATCTTTACCTTATAAGCACCGACCCTTCCTTCATCTTACAGAGGAAGAACGAAAAAGTGCATTTTGTTACATCCAAACACAATAATTGACCAAGGACAAGGAAAATACAAAAACGATATCGAAATTCTATTATCGATGAAAGGACTTATCGAACTCCTTTCCTTAAAAATCATCATAAAAATAGAGGTAGTGAATTGGTAACCAATTTTCTTGACAAATATGATTTCTTTTGCGTTGTACATACAATATACTTCGTTGAGTTTTCTTACTGTTTCTGACTGTTATCCTACGTTAAATATATATTATTTTAATCCATTTAGGTTTAGTGGCCTAATTGACCATATTAATTATTTGAATTAAATATTCTTTTTATGTAAGGTCTTGGTTGAGATAAACGCCGAAGGTCGTGGGTTCGAATCCCGCTCGTAACACTAACTTTTTCATCTCAACCAAGACCTTTCATTAAAAGATTTTTTTTAGTAATCTTGCAATCGTTGTACTAATTGTTTGAAGATCGTGAGATGCGGTCAGGTGTGACGTAGATTTAGAAAAACATTTTATTTATCGTGCCCACGTTTCGATCTTTATTGAGATCATCTTCAGGGCTCAAAGTATTTGTTTTCTGTGTAAAACGTTATAATTTTTCTTTTTTGTTGTTTTCTGGATATTTTCAAAGAATTACATAAGGTATAGCTAAATAAAAAATTAAACTGAGCAAAACAATTTTACTGAAAATGTTGCTAAGGGAACAATAAAGAAAACATTCGATTCACTACGGAGTATTTTCTACTCTTATGTTGATCATAGCTTGCTTTCGCCATGGTATCCATTTTTCGAATTGATGTTTTGAATGTAGTGCTGCGGAAATATTTCATACTCCAACAACAGCGCCATTCTCAATTTCTGCAAATTCTTCGACTTCACTGGGCGACATTTTATATCCTCTATGACAACTTCATAAGGAACAACTTTTTCTGATGTTCCTCAACGATCAAGTTTGGGCCACCTTCCATAGAAATGCTTTCCCAACCCATAACACCACCACCATAGCTTCTCCTGAGTGATATATAGGACTGGGTTATATCCCTTTCCTGTTCTTCTCCAAACTCTCGGCCCTCAGAAAACCTCAAACAAAACCTTGGCTCATCGCAAAACAAAATTTTAGCCCAATCTTGCTCAGACCAGTTGCGAAATTTAACCGAGCTGTTCTGTGCTTTGTCAGAAGTTCGGGACCTTAGGCCTTTTCGCGCGTAATCCAGCTCTGAAAATCTTTGCCTTACAGTGCCTAAACTACATTAACATTTCTAACATGTTGAAGTCGTTGCTTGACCTCAACAGCGGTGGAATGTCGATTAAGGAGTACATTCGAAACATTGATCTGAGTATGACACGAAGGCGACTTGAATAACCTCGAGTAACATGCTATGGAAGACCCTTCGGACAGTTGTTCTGGGAATGTTACGCTTCCTATAAGGGTTCAAACGCTTGATTTCTTCCATCTTCCAACAATGCTATGATTCTAGCCGATGTGATATCTGGGTCTTATTCACTCTAATCCTTTAAGACGAACGAAATATTGTTGTAAGACGATCATTGGAGGATTAAGAGATAATTACAAATATTGAGCCAATTTCTTTTTGCCTCTCAGTGGAGATAGAGCCAAATAGCCCCATATAGGGTTGGCAGACCAGGATGATCTGACACGACAAAACTACATGTTTATCAACCGCAGGCTCCTGCCTAAACAGGATATCTCACAATTTATGTCGAATATGTTTAGTGCTTTTCGTTTCTGGGCGTGTATCTGTTGAAAACATCGTCAATTGACTTTCTAATGGATATCCAATATCTTGAAATCTATAGAAGGATATGACAATGGCAAGTGACTCCAGAAAATTACATCCTCGTAAACAGTGTATTCCGTAAAATGGACGACGGCCGACGGAATTTTAATAAGAAAGTCTCGAACTAACGACTCGGCCGATCACATGCCATTCTCCTTTCTCTCATACTTAGCATAAAGGGATGAGAGAGCAACGGGAATCCTTTCATAAATTCCGGCCGGATTTCATTCAACCGGGCCTGGCCTTCGTCAGTTATTGTTTTTAGCTGTACGTGGCCCACGCTCTATTAATTATCCCTTCGGTTTATTCCTGTATAAATAAACGCCTTGGCGAAAAGCGGAAAGCCGGAGGATGAACGGGCTCTTGAAGGACTTCCGTATTGTGGGCACCAACCGGTTCGGTTTCGGCGAGAGTCCTTTTTTGGACGGGATCCAAAAGTTTTGGAAAGGCGGAGGAAAGGAGCCTAACAAAGATTCTAAAGAAAACAAAATTGTGTTGGTTGATTCCGCGCGGAGTTTTAAGTTAATCCCATCTATGTTTCGTCTCGACGTTCTCTTTTTAATTATGAATTTTCTTCTGTTTGACTAGGGATGGTACCCAAAAGCAAAATATCTAAAATTTTAACTAATATTAGACGAAATATGGAAGATGTAATATAAATACATAAAAATATCGATACACCAAAATGATCTTATATCGACAAAATGGTCATATCTAAGGCTGTTATCGAAAGCATGATTAATAATCAAACATAGATTGAAAAACATTGATTCCATGGCAATCCTCAGTATTGTCCACTGAGAAAGATTATTGCCCCTCCTGGAGTTTCACATGCAGGACTTGTCATCAATACTGCAGATTGTGTATATGTCGATATACACGCATATCGGAGGAGCATAATGCAATAAATATGTTCATGGTGTTGGTGTACAACAGACATGAAACCAAATTTAAAAAATACTAAGCTAATACCAGGACAGTTATCCTTACATCCAATTAGGTAATTGTTTAAACGACTATGCACAGTAGATTAAAGATTGCTCTTCAATCACCTTGCCATGATGTCTGGAGGTTTTAATCTAATATTTTCCCCCTAGAGAAAAATGCCATGTAGGTAATAATTTAGCTATAACTTAATAGCCAGATATACAGAGTATTTAACCCACAGATTATATAAAAAATTCTCTTCTTGTGATACTCAATAGGTACATAGAATCTCATGTCAGTATAGGAATTCAACTATCGGACCAGACGGTATCGAACGTCTATTGTTTATAATCGGATATCTAAGCCGAATTTTCTGTTCTATTTCGATTTAACCTCGATATCTATATCTAAACAATAGTTTCATTTATAAGCCAGCGTGAAATGAATCGATCTATCATCTGACGCCAACCCTGCAATCATACATATTTTAAACTTTTATCGAACTTTTTATAGGAATTTTTTATTTTTAGTTTTATTCTTAGTATTTAGACAAACGATAACGTAATCATTTATTACATAATAAACGCAAAGCGTGGATGATAAGTCCGTCTGCTTCGTTGATTATTACAGTGATAAACAAAAAATGATTTAACACAACACTAAATATATATTTCTTATAGTATACAAATTCATAAATAATTGATATACAAATAAATCAATTAAATTTTATAATTTAAATTTTAATTCGTAAACTATTAACATTAGCAAAAAATGGTCTTATACAAACTGCAAGTTAATTTTGGCTAGGAATCACGTGGTGTAACATATTTAACAAAACTTTATACATCTAGCTGGGAAATGACACTAAATTTGTTATTTCCAATACGAATCCCATATTTTTATTGCAGAGCTTATTTTATGCCACTTGTACTGAAAGGAAAATTTTGATAGGATTGACCATTTCTGAGTTATGCCGCCGGAAGACGGCCATCTTGTTACAAAAAGCAACCCCCTTCGCGCGTCTTCCGCCGGGCATAACTCAGAAATGGTCGATCCTATCAAAATTTTCCCTTCAGTAAAAGTGGCTTAAATTAAGCTCTAGAATCGAATTGTACAATAAAAGTCCATCCCTAACCATATTAGGAACCTTTAAATTGCAAAGATATCTTTAAAACAGACCAAGAATAAATAAATTTACCAAATTACAAATACATCTTTAAGAGAGAAAAAAATATAACTTATATATACATTTTCTCTTCTCTAGTACTTATACAAAAATAAACGCAACAATTGTACGTAACATTTTTTTAAAAGTTATTTGGAGATCGTGAGATGCGGTCTGGTGTGACGTAAGTTTTAGAAAATTTAGGATGTGAAATCTTTGATTGAGTCTAAAATTTCTGTCATTGTATAAATCCATTTTTTTTTCACATCCTACGTGTATTCGTAAAATTTAAACAATGTTTATAAATCCCAGGCCCTGAAGATGATCTCAGTAAAGATCGAAACGTTGGCACGATAAAGAATATGCTTTGGGGACCGCGGTAGCCGAGTGGTTAGCATGAGAGACTCTCACGCCGCGGTCGTGGGTTCGATTCCCACCGTCGCCTCTGGCCCTTTTTTCCCGATAACCCCCAATTTGAAACACAAGAATTCGTACTATGGCTAATATGCAAGATCATAAGGCCAATAAAAAAAAAAAAAAAAGAATATGCTTTTCTAAAGCCTACGTCACACCAGACCGCATCTCACGATCAAAAAATAATCATTAACTAACGGTCACTAAACACCACACATTTATTTTAACCTAAATTCGGTATATCGTAAGGGCATTTATTTATCTCTGTTTAAAGGACTGGAAAGTTTGATTTATGATTATTTTTTTAAACTTAGAATAAAAACAAGTAATAAATCAATAAAACAATTAATTAGATACAAAATTTCCTCGTATATTATTTATATAATAATAACAAAATATTTCAAAATAATCAGGTGTATTACCTAGTAATTAGATTCATTTATTAAGACCCGTCTAGTATTTTATAGCTAGCGATGTACATATATTTGTATAATTTGCTGGTCTTCACCATTGAATATATTGAAAAATTTTCCTACTTGTAATTTGGCCTTAGCAAAATATCTCAATCTTATTTATTTTAATATTGGGCGTGTTGCAATAAAGTGATGTGTATCTTACTTTTTATTTATATTACATATCGAACATTTTTATCTGTCGTCTGATCTACTATGAGTAGTGCGAGAAGGTCTCCGACTTTGATGATCAGACTTATGAAAATCCAACCAATTATTTCCCTCTTCTATATACCTTTCGCTCTATCTGGTTTTAAATGATTAAACGTTAAATGTTTTGAATTGTCCTTAGCCCTGGTGACTTAGTTCTTAAATTCCTGCATTAACGAATCAAGGAGTCGATTTATTTTCTCCCCATTACCTGTTATGTTTGTTTAGCATTCCCGATATTATATTTTTGACATAGGGCTGACATTTGTTTAGACCAATACAAGTTTTTATTTATCACATATTCCCCCAGTTTCCTAGGAATGCGGGTCTCTTTCTGCGATAAAAC
Organism: Cimex lectularius; assembly: GCF_000648675.2. Classification (NCBI taxonomy): domain Eukaryota; kingdom Metazoa; phylum Arthropoda; class Insecta; order Hemiptera; family Cimicidae; genus Cimex; species Cimex lectularius. Next base: position 30,784 of record NW_019394173.1, on the reverse strand, counting down.
TTTATTTACGTACACAATGTGTGTCCTAAAAGTCTGAATAAACATTGGTCATAAAGTCAGAGTCACGAGCGGGATTCGAACCCACGATCTTCGGCTTGTTACGCTGCTTCTCTACCACTTGAGCTATCATGACTTAGATCCACTCGCACAATAACTTCCCATCTCAACCCCACCTTTTGAATTTTCCCTCCTTTTGACATTTTTTTTTATCTCAACTAAAACCCTTAATTAATTGAAACATATTAATTGGTCAAGCGGACCACGAAAACTAGTGAATTGGACATAAATCTCTGTATACGTATTTGTATGTTTACAGTACACAGGTTGCAGAGGTCGTTGGGAATGGCTTGGGTTAACAGTTAGGACAGAATCTCAGTAGGTTCCGTTTGCTTCCAGTAGGGTCAGTGTTAATCTTTAAAACTTCCAAGGAGAACTGCCGTTTGGTTTTGTAGTGAGTTAGAATTTTTTTTTAATTGACCGGGACAGGGGATTTTGCAGAGTAACGGCCGTCCGTCCTTGACTGGGGCCCTTGACAGCTCCAGCTCGTGCTCATCCGCCGCCATCCCTGTCTGAAATCGCGGGCAAAACATTCTTTCGTTTCGATGAAAACAGGAGTAAAAAAAACCCAGATTCCAGTTTTCGTGGCGCAACATCAAGTTTTATTTATAGTATCTATGAATGTATTCCATGGAATTTTTAGAGATAGAGAGAGAGAGAGTACTTTATATATTTATTTTTTAGTAGGTTATTTCAACTATAAGGTTATATAATATGAACTAGAACTATGGTAATACTATATGAATCCTCGTTGTGGGTGGGGGGGTAAAAAAAAATCATCTATCCATAACTATCCTTAAACAATTTGTAAGTATGTCGGGTTCGAATGCAGGGCTGGATGCTTAAGAAGCAGTTGGGGAAAGGGAGAACAGATAAGAAGACAAACAGTGGAGGAGAAGTATTAAAGAGCCTGAAAGAAACAAGAAACTGTATTGTGAGATAAGATTAAGATTGTAAGGAAGAAGAGCGAGAAAAATTCATAAAAATCATAAAAAAGTAGAAAATTAATGAAATTTGCGTAATGAACAAGGTATGGAAAGTGACCGAAGGGGACATAGATGTATTGAGTTTGAGAATAACCTCGTCGTTCCTTATGGAGACGTCTTAACATAACAGCATGTAAATAATTCCTGACATAAGGGCTTAATGGCTAACTAACCTTGGACGAGAGGTCAAACCATGTTAATACATTGTTCATAATCCATTAACAAACCGTGAGCTCTGTCGGGATTCGAACCCAGAACCGCTAGCGAGGCAAATACAATTCGATGCCCTAACCATCCGGCAACCGCAGTCCATGCAAACCTCTGTGTAAAAGAAGAAAAAACGGAAAACCAGTCTTATTAAATGGCGCGCATGTTGAGGCACATCACAGAAAGTGTGAACGAACTTACAAATGTGTTGTTTTTCTTTCAAAAACACCAGAAATCCTAGGGGTTGATAAGACCGCTGTGACGAAAAAAGTATATTTTAAGAAATAAATGTTTTTTCTTTCTTTTACGTGGGTTCGCAACAGCCCAGGCCATATCAACCCTCGAGGTGCTGGTGTTTAAAAAAAAAACATTTGTAAGTATTTCGAGTTCGAATGCAGGGCCGTTGGATTCGAACCCGGGACCTTTATCTTAAAACGATAAGCGCAGTGTCAAAGCCTAAACGTTGCGGCCACCGACGCCCCCTTAGACAATATTTTATATATCCCCTAAGAATGCACTTGAATTAATGAAGGTTTGATGTTAACATAAAAGAAATACAAAAAATAAAAATAGAAATAATAGTACTAATAATAAAAATTTAGGGAAAAATTTTAATAGTGAAGAATACTCTGTTTTGTGCAGTCATAATCACTGATAAGAAATGATTCGTCTGCCTGTACAGTTTAAATAATCAGTTAAACCTTGATAACTTCGATCTGTCAAAAAAACATCATTTCTACCTGTTACTTTTTCTAGTTGTCAACAAGGAAAAAAAAAAGTTTTCTCAATCGCAACACGTGGTGGCAAACATTTATCTAAATGCAACGTAACTCAGTAGTGATTCATTTTCGATTTAGTCTGATTCATGGGAACAATTCAGCCTCCCCATTTTAACGATTCAAAGGAATAGTGTAAAAATAAATTGAAGTACAAAAATAGACCTTACAATGAGAATAAAAGAGCAAATAATCGCCGCGATTAGGCTTTTCTAGATTGCTCGTCTGGACCCAATGCCCGACCTGATCACAGACATATCACTGGTGATGTTTTCTCGTTGTATGCGGTTTGGTAATTACGTTCGGACTGACCTGCTTATCTGACTTAATCGAAACATGCCAATTCATCGAGGATCAATCGAAACATGCCAATTCATCGAGGATCTTTTTTTCCTTTCAACTATGTCGTTTTGCAAATGTGCGGTTATGTCCATAAAAGGTATGTATGGTATATACATATGTAATGTAAACTTTTTTGCGGAGGGAATCTTGTTGAGATCATCTACTATCTTTTTATTTAAACGTATATATTTAGAATATTTTCGAAACCTTAGACATGATAACTATGAATAAAGATAGACAGTAGATTCAATCCATTAAAAAAAAAAGTTTTTTCTTCTTCAAAGATTTGTTTTTCTGGATCACGATACAAGGTTCACTGTTCTTTAATAGTTTATCTGTAATTTTTTGGTGAAGTCTTTGTGTCAGTGAGTTTTTTGGGCTATCCAAAAATCTTGATGACGTATTCTTGATGAGACATACAGGCTGCCATTTTGACGAAGGAACCCCTACGAAGGCTAAGCGTAGCTAGTTGTACTTTGAAAGTTAAATCACGATTTAATTATTACGTTATTACAAGTTTTTATATTAAAAAAAAAAACATACATACATACAAACGAACAAACTCAAACACAGTCGTGCGAATGGTTAGAAAATTTCCTTTCGCTTACCCCCTCCTCCATGGATGGTGTCTGTTGTAAACATGTTTACGCTCCGGATCACGATCCGGTCACGTGACCGGGGAATGGAGTCATTCTCCTCCAGGACGCCGCGCCCCCTCCAGGAAAACAAGCCGCTAAGATGACTAAAAATATCATTTTGAGTGTGTGTGTATGTGTGTGTGTACTTGCTTGCGTGTCTTGATTTGTTAAATTAATATGCGACTTCCTTCTCGTCGAGTTTCTCTTTCAGCTTAGCCGAAGTTTCGGCTTCATCTATATCCTGTTTTTTTGTTTTTAACTGTACAATGCACTGATTAGAAAGGTTATTAGAAGGTTAATTGATGATAAGATAATCGATAAGACATGTTTACAATCGATTGGTTTTGGCAAAAAAAATAATATTTTGGAATTAGTCAGTTTTATGGAGGGGGCATGCACACGCCGTAATTAACTTAAGTTACTTTTCTGTAAGATGTAAATGTTTTTGTTTGCAATTTAATCGATTATTTTTTAAAATTTCAGTAAAAAAACAAATAATGTGGTAACAGTGTTATTATGTTGACCCTTCAATTGCAACAATGGTTTTGCAAGAGGTCGTTGATTTTTGAACGACAAGAAATTTGCGTTTCCACGAGGAAACTTACACCCGGTGGAATGTTCAGCCCTGCCGAGCACATCTCCGGTCGGTCCGAACCGGTTTAAAACGACTTGCACCATTCCACAAGAAACTCGACGGAGGTGGCAACTCTACCGCTGTTTAGGCCAGGTAGCCGCAGCCACCTGCTTCAAAAGGCACGTAGGAAAGAGCCATCAACAGTTCGGGGAACTAGGGGCCGTGGGACCCCGTCCTAGGGGCAGGCTGACCCCCAGACACAATGAGTTGACGTCAAAAGCATCTGCATTATTTAAAAAAAATCTTGGCCTGTCCATCCTACTTAGAATAGACCGGAAAGTCAAACATCTGGCTCTGCTAATATGTACATGTCGAGCAGATCGAAGAACATTTATTGATTCCATGTCTTATGCGTACCGCTTATTCTTTACAACCTGTTTTCGATCGTGTTAAGCGCAGAAAAGAAACCGAGTACATCGTCGGAAGAATCAACGCGAACATTATTCCAATGACGTCTATCATGGACAATTGGATCGAGTCACCCACTCTTTTCCATCCGTTCACCTAACATCCTGTTAGACGTCCTTCAGTATAATAAAAGTCCATGAATAAACCAGCATTCTCCGAAAGGAATTTCACAGTTGAACCTTGGTAATAAAAAAGGTACTGCGAGATATTTCAGCAGTTGTATTTATAGAAATGCTCGGATCAAGGACGCGGTCGAAGGTAGAACGGTATTTTCGAACAAAATCCAGGTGTAGTTTGGTGATTTCTGATCATATTCTGTCTTTTGCTCTTCGGCTTCTCGTCACCATCATAGCTCTGACAGTCTCTCAATTCCTTCGCTCACGATCTCTCTGTTCAATCGTCCATATCCAACTATCCTTATCCGTTGAACTTTAGGAATAAAAGATATAGCTTGATATTTCAGAGGTTCAAGGAGCTTCAGGTAGAACGGGATTTTCAAACACAACCAGTTTAGTTTTTGAAAGGTGGTCCTTTTTTCTCGAAAAAAAAAAAAATCCAATTGTTACTCGCTAGCCATCAGGCAGGCCACGTGGTGTTGAACACCTGCCTTTGTCGTCCTCACCGCCTGTTGTGCCGGTCGCAAACGTAATGCCACGAGTTTTTCTAATACCCGCTGGTTTTCGTTTATTTACTAATTCCGGCTGACAAGCGAGATCATACGGACAGTCAATCATTGGCAATTAGTATCCGTACAGTCAATTGTTTTCTCTGCCGATATTTCAATCCAAACGCCTTGTCAGTGTTAACCAAATCCGAATTTTTCTTAAGTTTGTCACTTGTAAACCTTAAATAACCTAAAACCATGGTAGACAGTTCGAATCCACTTGATATTTACCAATTTGTTCTGTCGCTAATTATTCGTTCTTTCTTCTCGAGAGCTAAAGATTTCATATTTGCTGATCCTCAAGATTCATCATTTGGCACGTTTGCCATTTTTCTACACAGACCAAAATTTCGAACGCCACTCTTCTTAAAAATAAGAGGGATGAATTTTCTTAATTTATGATAAAAACGGAACAAACCTTTTGTTAGCCTCCTGACTGTATAAACGGGTGCAAAAGAAAAAATTCAGTTCTCCTACTGGTGAAAAAGATCACGAGTGGTATAGAAAATGGTTATAATTATATCGATAATCACTTCGATATCAATCGATTTTATACTGTACCATTCATATTGAGAATACATTTTTGTTTTCTAGAGACCGTTGTTTCATAATTTTTTGAAGTTGTGAGGAGCAGTCAAGAATGAGGTAAGGTAGTTTAGAAAAACACCTTTTTTATATTTTTGGCGGTGTTTCGACCTTTATTCGGGTCATCTTCAGGGCATAAAGTGTGGTGCTATTCTTGTGGTGTCTTATTGGTTTTGTGTTGAAAGTTGTGAGTGTTGTGATCACAACATTCACACAAAACCAAGAATAGCACCACACTTTATGTCCTGAAGACGACCCGAATAAAGATCGAAACCTCGCCAAAAATACAAAAAAGGGGTTTTTCTAATCTCATTCTTGACCGCTCCTCACGACTTCAACAAATTGGGAATGCACTATCACATCGACACAATTATCAATATTTTTCGTCATCCATTGACGTTAGACTTTAATTTTTACCGATTTCCAAAGAATCAAGCATATCGATTTCAGAATCGTAGAAAAGATCGATATATCAGCCGCGATAGCTTTGCTACATTATATATATTTACTGATTTCGAATTCGATATATAACAATCGATTTTGTCTTTCGAACGATGCCGATATTGGATTTCTTATGTATATAAGAAACTAATATTCATAGAATCATTTTTGTGTATTTCTATATTAGCATCACAGTAAATATCGATATTCAAACTCCATATACTTTGCGATACTGTTCATCGATGTTTTCTTATCTGATGGTGATGGTAAAAATGTGATATTCCGAACGACAAATCCAATACATTTCGATTGTTTTGTTATACTGATGTTTTAATCAAATTAATTGTCGTTGCTTGCGCAGCAGTGCTGGAGGCATCGCCATTGTATGTCAATGTGTATTATAATAAGTTAGTAAAAACAAATGTGTATTACATGTGTGCTGAACAGTGTTCGAAGGAAAGCCATTCATTCAACGTCCTTAGTACCTGTGATGGGCCGAGGGTCGGTAACCCCGGGTCCAATGGCACGTCTAGACACCAGGTGTTTCCCGCCTGTTGCCATGGGTACGTGCTCTCTCTCTCTCCCGCCCTTTTCACAAGAGGTCCTCAACCCCCTTAATCGGCATCCTTTTTTCACCCCCTTCTTCTTACAGGGGTTGATTTTGGGATTTATCGTCAATGCACTTGAAACATCTGGTTGTAATTTGTTTGGTCGTTTCCAATCGTTTGGGTATGCTTGTTCGGTATGACATCATCAGAAGTGTTGTAATTTTGTATGTATAATTAATTCTAGGACCATCCCATTCTTAGATACCGATCATCCCAATTGATTAGAATACGATTGGGTATGATCGACTATGGTTAGGAATGTTTGGATATTAGGGACACAGCACACTATCAGCCGACAGTTAGTCCTATTGGGTTGTAACCGCGTGCACACTAGGCAACCTAAACGTTTAGTTGAGCGACTTGGTGCGCAGTCTGTCCAATATATTGCCGATTTCTTAAGCTTAGTTGCAGATAACTACATTGGAAGGGAAGCTTTTGTGCCTTGAGCTTTTCAAAATTCAAAGTGTAACTTGAAACTGCATCTCACTATTCCTGCCCCGCCATTTATGATCATCAACTTTTTGTTTGAAATTTTCTCAGTACATGGAAGGTGTGGAGTAATAGAGGATACGTTCATAAGACTTTACATTTATGATGAAGATTTAAATAGTGAAAGGATCTTCCTCTTCGTATAAACTTTCTCCCATAAATTCCGAACTTCTACTATTTTTTTGAACAAATTCTTGAAAAATCCTTGACCTTCGAATTGGTCGAATTTGCCGTTAAATATTTGACGATTTTTATCATAAAAATGAAAGATATTTTTGTCGGTTGGATAGAAGCGTTGTGCTATCCATATTTGACTTGTCTCCAGAGATTGGAGGCGGCATGGGAGTCTCGCGGACTTTATCTGAAACCGGTTTTGCATCTCGATTTCCATTTTTCCGCCGGCCGAGCGACGCCGTGCGGGCCGCATCCAACTCGATCTCGGTTGGGTCATGCCTAACGGAGTAACGGTCCCATGGAATTCCGGGCGTTCCTCCCTGCGCGAATTCCACACCCCCTTCCACGGGGACCGGACGAATTTCAGTTTCCGCGGCCTTTCTTCTTCGCCCTGGAGACCGATGCGTTCCATTGACAAGGTACACTCATTGTCAATATTCTTGTTTACAAAAAACTTTTCTCTATCCTCTTTGTGTTCTTTCAATTTTGCCATATTTTAAACCACATCTGTTTTTAAGGAATCGCACTCTAGCTAGTGCCTAACACTAATCAAAAAATTTATTATTTTAGCAATATACACTGCCAAGCGTTCCAAAATCCTTTACTCGTTTTGGTTCGCTACTTTCACTAGTTGGTCACCGTCCATGAATGTATGTAGATGTATTAGTCGGGGTGTGTACAGTATTGCTCTTTAAGAGCTGTTGTATCCCACGTTCTGTGCTTATAGCACACGGGTGAGTCCTAGTCATCAAGGAACTTGATTAGTAGGCCTGGTTTCATTGGTTCAGTCTTTTCTGCGGTTTCATTGTACGTACCAAAACACTCCCTCCTGCGGGCAAATGTAACACCACAGTTTGTTAGTAGGTATGTTGGTGTTTCCTCTGCTCTTGCCGTGTTTGGCTGTGGCAATCTTCTTCAGATGTCCATTTGGTTTACAGTGTCCTGTTAAGAATCCTGTTAGGAATCTCAAGTTTTTCTTCTTCCTTTAAGGCTGTTACCTCTTTCCTTCGAAAGATTTTAGGAGGTTCTTGGATTGTCTGTGTCAATTGAACGAGTTCACTGATATACTTTTTCCTTCTGTCTGAGGTGCCTGGTGATAGTGTGGATTCCTATGCCACAGAAAGGCTGGAGTCCTCCTATCAGCGGTATAGCAGCCCCTCTTCTTGCAAGGACATTCTTTTCCTCGTTGCCTTCTACTCCCTCATGTATTGGGACCCAGCAGAGGCTGGCTTTGTTTTGCATATCTAGTTTGTTTAGCTTTTCAATTCATCACCATCTTTGAGCACACAGGTGTTAAAATCCATAGGCACCCTTGGCAATAGTTCAATATTACTAAGCTACCAATATAATCCCAATATTATCTTCTATTCAAGAATAGGAAATCCAACATGGATTTGAATAACATACTTGATTATATCAGTACTACATAGATAGATGTATTCGTCGGGGTGTGTATCATACTGCGCCCTATAAGAGCTAATTTTTTTTTTTTTTTTGACTGGGGCTTCCGACATCCAGGTCATTTCAGCCCCCAACTATGTCTATATTCTATTTACCCTTTCAAACACTACATTCATACAAATAAATACAATCATACACATAAATACACTCATTCCGTTTGGTCGGTGGAGTACTTGATATTCCTCCACCAACCCTATACTCAAACTAATCTAGATTGGGGTCGATGGAGTACTTTTATAAATATTCCGCCATCGACCCCGAATACACACTCTTACGCTCTCATCGTTCGAGGGGTGATGATCACGTTATATTTCACCCTCACCCCGCTTATTTCACGCTAATAAATACATGCACTCAGACAAAACGTATAGACACACAACACATAAGACATACTACATACAATAAAAAAACCCCAATTTCCCGGGCGGAACAGGGGACTCTGAAACTCGCTATCGTGTTCGTGAACTCTTCTTAAATCCGGCGGTATGCCTACACGCTCTCTGTATGGAGCCAAGGCATGACACGCCTCTATTATGTGGGACACATCGAGCACCCTTTCTCTGCATAAGGGGCACCTGCGCGGGCTTTGGCCCAAAAGCGGGTGCCCACGTGTCAACCGCGTATGGCCAATCCTCAGTCGGGTGAGGACGATCCCTCGTCTCCTGCTCAGATTCTCTGGGGGCCATCTACCGGTCGTGCTCTTGACTCGCAAGAGCCTCTCCGACGACCCCGTCCACTGACGCTGCCATCTTTCTTTTTCATATTTTTAACTGCGTGTTTAGCGTCAGGGGGCCTTATAAGAGCTCACATCCCCCGCTCTTTGCTTAAAGCACACCGGTAAGACCTAGTTCATCAAGGACTTTATTAACTGTTTCAGTGGTTGATTCTCTTCTACGGTTACGTTGATGTCCCAAACCACTTCCTCCTGCGGGTGTAGCGTCATAGTTTGTTAGTAGGGTTTGGGTGTTTCTTCTAGTTCTTTGCAAGCTGCACGTGCTTGGGTTATGCCAATTTTCTTCAGATGTCCATTTAGTTTGTAGTGTCCTGTTAAGAACCCTGTTATGATTCGCAGTTTTTCTTCTTCCTTTAAGGCATTTTGTTACATCTTTCCTTCCAAGGTTTGTTAGGAAGTTCTTGGATTGTTTGTGCCCAGAGAGTGAGTTCCATTGTTCGCTCATTTTCTTTTTATCCTTCTGTCTAATTGATAGTGTGAATTCCTATGCCACAGAAAGGGGGGTCCTAGCAGCGGTATAGCTTCTACTTGCAAGGACATTGCGACTCCAACATATGTCTTGGGACCCACCAAAGGCTGACTTTCTAGTTTTTCAATTCATCACCGTCTTTGAGCTAATGTTGTTTGAACTTTTTAATGGCTGTTAGGCTATCTCGTAATAGCTATATTCTTGTTTGTGTAACCTGATTGATTTTTGATTTGAGTACATCTTTTGATTGCGCGAACCTCAGCTTGGAAGATACTGGTGTATTTTGCCATTGGTTTTGAATATTTGGCTCCAGGACCGAATACACCTGACCCCTTATCTTTTTTGCCTTGTAGATCCGCCTGTGTACCGGTAGATGGTGCCAATCTTAAAGGAGGTGTTTTTCCCCTTTTCCCATTCTTTTTTGGTGACTAAGTTTATTTGGTAATTTTGATTAAATTCTTTTCATGTCATCACTTGGGGCCAGGAGTATCGAATGGTCTTTCATTAGTGAGTTGTTATCTCTCCTTTTTGGTTTTATTCCTTCTGGAGGTTTTAATATTGGTTTTCTATGATTCCTCCTTATCATTTGGTGGATGGGTGAATGTACATATAACATTTGTACGTATATTTATTTTTTATCAATTTCCCCATTTTCCGTCGGCATATAGACTAACAGTACAGTCTTGCATTCTTTCACATAAAGAAAATATTTATGGACGTTAGAAAGCTACAAATAGATAACGTTCCAACGTTCCTCCCAGTTACATAAAAGACAAAAATACTCGGTTCATTGTTTTTAACATGTGATCCCATGCAGTCGGCGCATATATCGAAACATCGATAAAAAATAGCGCTTTCGAAAAAAACAAAAAACAGAAGCCGTTTGAAGATTTAGGAAAACTGATTTAGGTAGTGATTAAGCAGATAAACCCCGAGCTTAGTATCTGCTTCGTTCGGCTTTTTCCGCCGGTCGGAAAGCCCTGCCGCGTCTTCACAAGGATAAATTTCCCGATTACGACAATTCGCCGACCTTGACGCATTTATGAGGACGTTGTGACGAGCGTATCCAATGTAAACGCACTCCACCGCGTGCAAATTTGCCTTTTAATGCCGCGCAATCGCAAATTAAACAGAAGCATCGTTCGAACCGCGCACGTCATCCGTTTGACGTCTTCAAACAAAAAGGCATAAAGTCGTTTGTCTTTATAAAGTGTGTATCAGTCATTAGCCGGCACTTAAGTAATGTCACATATTAGAGCTCAGGTATTTCAAATTTTATTAATTAATTTTAATTTGCGATATTTTCTCTTTTTGTAGGCCGTGTTTGGATTCCATTTTTCTTAATGGTTTTGTTTTGCACTTTCATTTGGACCTCCATGCATTTTGAGGACGTATCTTCTGAAGATGGCTCAAGAAAATCGAAACGCCGGGAAATGCCGACCCCTCAACCTGTAATCAACATCAATTGTTTTTGTTCCGTTTTGATCTTTCTTTCTTCGTTATTTTAGTACATCAGACATGTTTCTACTTTTCGTCATTTTCAGTGGTAACGCAGACTAGACCGTTAAAGATAAGCAGATAACGTTACGCCATCATACATGAAGCTGTTTCGTCCGCAGTTTGTGTCCTTGATTCATGCCGATTACCCGTAGTAATAGTCAATTTAGGTGCACTTAATACCAAGGATGCAAAAGCCATGTTACCGTTCTGGTCTTTAAGTATTCTACTATTTTCAACCATCACTAATCCTAGCTATCTCACTAATTATTTTTTAACATCTCGAATCATCATTAACCAACTATGCTTAACCATCATCAACCATCACTGCTTTACCTAGACATTAACCATCAACTAGCTTTGTATTTCTAGCCATGCACGGCCATCACCAACTATTTTTTAACACGCTAATCATAAAGTAAATGTTCCTAACAAGATCCATCCATAACTAATTAATTAACTCAAACTATGTTAACCATATCATTACTATTGAATGGTCTTCAAGCACTATGGTTCATTTAGAATACATGTCAAATCTACCATAACCATACCCAAAATCCTATCTACAACCATCATCTAATCACTCCTACCTCATCAGCCTCATAAGCTAGTATTTAAGGACTATTAGTATGTAATTTTTGTTGGTAGGTTGTTGATGTCTACTGTAGTATGGAGTATACTTTTTGTTCAAAATTAGAAACTACTTGCATGAGTCTGTTTATAAATTGTGCCAAGGGGTATTTTTTTCCATAACTGGGTTTCGTACGTTTTCTTCCACGCGGTTTCCAGTTTTGACGCGTCGGCGGCGGCGTTTATTTTAGAAGGGCGTCCCGACGGCCGACTGCACTTTTGGGCGACTGCCCGCCCGGTATTTTTGGTGGCGACTCCCCGGGAAATCGGCCAAATCGTTAGGGGGAAAAAGCGCCTGGACCACCCTTCTGGGTCCTTCGGGAACCGGAGGAAGCTTTCTCGCCTAACCTCTTAGGTGGTTAAACCACTTCTGCTTTTCGGAAACTTCGGTTGTTCCTCAAGGTTACAAAATTTTAAAAAAATCACAAACTCGTACATATTTCAGCAAATATCGATAAGATGGTACAACGTATATCACTTGTGCCGATATTACATGAGTAATCATCGATATGACGCTTTAGATACACCTATCAGTTGTTACTTAAATAAATGTTTTCATTTTTTGCTTTATTTTATGTGGATTTCAGAAGGAAATCAAATATACAACAGATGTACTAAGATACCTTCATATAATAAATACTAGAGATTAAGATGTGATTTTATAATTATGAGAATGTAGTCAGAACCCAGTATTTTACTAAATACTAATATATTCTTTACTCAATATATTTATTGGCCGAGGTTTCATAAGTTGTACTTTCTTTTTCAAGGCAGAACATGAACGCCTACAAACTACGGTTTAGATTTTTAATTTATTTTTGTCCATAATATACACTGAGAGGCATAAAAGTGGTCACATTCGTTTTCTTTAGTAAATACTTGCTATTATAATTTTTATTATTGGTAGGTTTACTGAATATTTTTACAGAAAAATATAAGATTGCTGAATTGAAGCCCGTTCCAAGTAGTCCCAACGATCCTAGTTTTATTCGGAAATCGTCAGATGCAGTCTGGTGTGATGTAGGTTTCAGAAAAACATTTTCTTTATCGTGCCAACGTTTCGATCTTTATTGAAATCATCTTCAGAGCCTGAGATTTACAAACATTGTTTAAATTTAACAAATACATGGTAGGATGTGGAAAAAAGTGAATTAATACAATGCAAAAAATATTTTTTATATTCAAAGTATTTCTGCTTTGATTAGAATTGCTGAGTTGAAGCCCCTGAAGATGATCTCAATAAAGATCGAAACGTTGGCACGATAAAGAAAATGTGGGGTGATTAGTGACCGTTAATCGATCTTTATTTAGAAATCGTGAGATGCGGTCTGCTATGATATAGGTTTGAGAAAAACATTTTCTTAATCGTGTCAACGTTTCGATCTTTATTGAGATCATCTTCAGGGCCTGGGATTTACAAACATTGTTTAAATTTAACAAATGCATGTAGAATGTGGAAAAAAGTGAATTAATACAAGCAAAAAATATTTTTTATATTCAAAGTATTTATACTCTGATTAGAATTACTGAGTTGAAGCCCCCTGAAGATGATATCAATAAAGATCGAAACGTTGGCACGATAAAGAAAATGTGTGGTGATTAGTGACCGTTAATGGATATTTATTTAGAAATCGTGAGATGCGGTCTGGTGTGATGTAGGTTTCAGAAAAACATTTTCTTTATCGTGCCAACGNGCACAATTACACAGAAGACAAACACTTTGAGCCCTGAAGATGATCTCAATAAAGATCGAAACGTTGGCACGATAAAGAAAATGTTTTTCTAAAACCTACATCACACCAGACCGCATCTGACGATTTCCGAATAGTCTTCGACTAACGGTCACTAATCACCACATACGACCCTAGTTTTGTTAGGCCTTGCATTGTCATGCATAAAAAAACTTATAAAACATATAAGGAACGATTTCTTATGATAACACATCTTCAATGTAACGCGGAGCTGTTAGAGAACCCACGATAAAAATCAAGTTTGTGCGACCTTCCCAAATGCTCGCCCAATCCGTAATACCACCACCTACTTCACCGGAGTAAACATGGGATATATCGCTATCCTGTTCTCCAAACCCTCCCTCGGAAGAAGATCTAAAAAACCTTGACTTATCTGAATAAAAGATTTTAATCCAGTATTTCTCAGACCAATAGTTGTTATTCCTTGTGAACCTTAGCCGAGCTTATGTGTCGGAAGTTTTGGACCTTCTCGGACGTAATCCAGCTTCTGATAGTCTTCGCCTTACTGTGCTTAAACTTGTTGAAGTCATTGGTCGATTTCGGAGAACATTCGAAACAATGATTATCTTTGAGTTATGACACGAAGGCGACCTGATCCATGCCTTCTAGAGCAACCTCCAGTGGTAGCTATGGAAAGACCCTTGGGATAGGAATGTTAAGCACCCTGGCCACATACACTTGACTTCTTGCATCTCCAATTATATGATTCTAGCCGATTCTGTATCACTTAAAACCATCAGATTTGAAATTTAAAAATGGAACTTTAGAAAGAAGCTTGACAGAAAACCACCAAAAATGAGGTTGACTATTCTAAAATTTATTTACAAAATCCAATTGAAAGCAAATATGGGAGATTTTATCTGTGTTTTATTTGCCTCTAACCTTTTAGAGATTAACAGATTAAATATTCTTGTGAGACAATGGAGAATTGCTTCAGATATTAATAAAAATATTAAGGCCGCTTTTTTGCCTCTTAATATAAGATAACATATGTATAATCATTCTATTCGGATTATATAGAATTAATTATGGCCCACACCTAAAACAATAATTATTCCAAATATTATACTCAAACCTTCACAGCCCTTGTCTCCAGACATTATACACCTTGAACTACACCATACAAAAAGGCATCATTCCTCACATTGAATGTTTTTGTGAGTTCACAACAAAATTTGTGAGTAGAAATATCTTTTACAAAAAGCGAATCTACATACTCACCCCACCTTCATCATTTCTAAAAAAAAAAGTTCAATATTAGGAATGATAGCTTTTTTCACAAAATTTGTGAGTAGAACTATCTTTTACAAAAAGCGAATCTTCATACTCACCCCAACTTCATCATTTATAAAAAAAGTTCAATATTAGGATTGTTCATTTTTTTCACAAATTTTGTTATGCGAACCGTCTTTTACTAAAAGTGAATCTACATACTCACCCTACATTCATAATTTCTAAAAAAAAGTTCAATATTAGGAATTATCACTTTTTTCACAAAATTTGTGAGTAGAACTGTCTTTCACAGAAAGTGAATCTACATCGTCACGCCACCTTCATCATTTCTTAAAATACGTTCAATATAGGATTGCTCATTTTTTTCACAAATTTTGTTATGAGAACCGTCTTTTACTAAAAGTGAATCTATCTACATCGTCACGCCACCTTCATCATTTATAAAAAAAATGTTCAATATTAAGAATGATCGCTTTTTTTTTTTTTTTTACAAAAGTTGTGAGTAGAACTATCTTTTACAAAAAGTGAATCTACATCGTCACGCCACCTTCATCATTTCTTAAAATACGTTCAATATAGGATTGCTCATTTTTCACAAATTTTTTTATGAGAACCGTCTTTTACTAAAAGTGAATCTACAAACTCACCCTACTTTCATAATTTCTAAAAAAAAGTTCAATATTAGGAATTATCACTTTTTTCACAAAATTTGTGAGTAGAACTATCTTTTACAAAAAGTGAAAAAAAATTTTGAACTTTTTTTGCCCATGTCTCTACCATCATTTAATCATTTGTTGTTTTTATTTTGAATGTATCATATACGTACGTTTCGGGCGTTAGATACCATTAAATGTCTAACATCTTTGCTCTGCGATACTGTTATGGTTATTCTTTTTGAGAATACCACACTTGAGATGACCATAGACGATAATAATTGAAATATAGATATTTTTTCTCTTTAGGTATTGCTCTAAAATTTAATATTCTATTTGTACTAAGATGCTGGCCGAATTTTCCTAAGGGGTCGATCGGTCACCTTTTTAGTAGAATTTGCATTGTTTTGTCAAAAAACCGCCGCCGTGCCCACCCCTGTTTTCTATTTATCAGAAGTGCCCGGGCCTTTTCAAGAGGAGCTCAGCGTCATTGTTGACGCCGTGGTTATTTTATTATCGTCGAATTACGAAATCGCCCCCACCAGCGGCGTCGCCCGGCCTCGTCCTCCTCACTCCTAGCTTTTCAGTCTCTCATTGCCCGTCTCGTCGTGTACTTCAAGGCAACATCCCAGATCCTTCAAACCCATGGCAACGATGGTAAAATATTTTTCTAAATTATTGGCTTTTTTTCAATTTCAACCCTCGCCCAAGAACTGTAGAAGCCCATTCTTGTTCCTGTACTTGGGGAGGGTCATCTTATGTTTTTACTTATCGTTTCAACAAGATGTATGTACAGTTTTGTGTGGGTTTTTTTTCTATATGAATCGTATAATATAACTAGATGACTTTTTGGTCAAACCGTCGACGACTCGAAACAGTTCCGTGGAAATGAACCTCAGAATGTTCGGAATGCCCGGAGAGGGAGAAGAGCTCCTTACATGTAGTTCGGACATAGTAGTGAATCAGCGTCTATTAAAAGAAGCCGGGTTCGTTGAATGGACGGGGCGCGGCGGTTTCCGAGAACCGCTGCCGAGCCATTTCCTCCCGAGGACAAGCGATAAGCGGCGGACCCAACTCGCGATGAGGAACGGAATTATAATCGGCACGGGGGAAGAACGGGGTTTTCGCTGAATCGCACCGCACGCGCCGCTCGAAATCCCTTTGTCAGCACTAAACCGATGAACTACCGAGTTCGTGCGGAAAAAAAATTCAAACAGGCAGGAGTCGGAAATATTTTATTTCTCAACAAAAACCGTTCCCCGAGTTGTTCAAAGCGAGATTAACCGGATCAAGTAAACTGACGTTAGAACTGCTGACAAACGTTTTTTAATAATCACGCGGTACATCCGCAATCACGACCTTCACAGAGGTCTTCGAGTTGTAGCAGAGCCTTTTAACAATGGCAAATAGAAGTCCTATTCATTCCAAACCGTGGCGATAACCATCACAGTTTTTTACTTTAAACATCGCATATAATGACCTCAAAAACCAGTCGTTAATCATTCCAAACTGTGGCACTAACCATCACAGTTTATTACTTTAAACATCGCATATAATGACCTCAAAAACCTGTCGTTAATCATTCCAAAAACTGTGGCACTAACCATCACAGTTTATTACTTTAAACATCGCATATAATGACCTCAAAAACCTGTCGTTAATCATTCCAAAAACTGTGGCACTAACCATCACAGTTCTTTACATTAACCATCGCATATAATGTCCGCAAAAACCAGTCGTTAATCATTCCAAACCGTGGCACTAACCATCACAGTTTACTATTTTAAACATCCCATATAATGACCACAAAAACCAGTCGTTAATCATTCCAAACTGTGGCACTAACCGTCACAGTTCTTTCCATTAACCATCGCATATAATGTCCGCAAAAACCAGTCGTTAATCATTCCAAACCGTGGCACTAACCATCACAGTTTATTACTTTAAACATCGCATATAATGACCACAAAAACCAGTCGTTAATCTATCTGTAACTCTATCTTTCTCATCTTCTAAAAACAGCATGTATATTTGTAAACCAATGACTTCTGGCAAACGGATCGGATGATCCATGTCAACTATTCCCACTCCCTAAAAATGTCATTGATCATTCCGAACCATGGCTAAATATTTCACTTTTTATTTCTATGATCATAGTCCATACCAAACTACAACTGACTGTTCCACACCTGCTGGCTAACCATGAAAAGCCAAGGACTACCATTGTCTGTAACAATCACCACTTACAACCTAACCGTACCGATTTTCCAAATTTATCCATAAATTAGACATTTAGGTCGTTTTGTGTTATATAAAAGCTAGAAACTTGAAAATTCATTATAGAAGCATTGCCAAAACATTACAAACCTTATGGCAACGCACATTTTTACAAACTGTTTTTGTGGTTTGACTGTTTGTTTAATTTTTAATTTTATTTTTTTACAGAGAGTGTCGACGTTGCCCCTTGTTGGGGTCAACAACCCTGTCGACAGCGCCAAATGCAACGGTACAGCACAGGTCGTGGTTCCACCATCAGGTGGTGGCATAAACAGTGTCCCGTCGAAGCGGTCGACAAAAGACTTCAGGTTCGGGAAAGTGGTAGGCGAAGGCAGCTTCGCCACAGTCTACCTCACCAAAGACATCCATACAAACAAGGAATATGCGATCAAAGTTTGTGACAAACGGCACATCATCCGTGAGAGAAAGACTGAATACGTACAACGAGAGCGGGATGTCCTTAACATAATCAGCACTGCCGGCGTGCCGTTCTTCGTTAAACTTTACTGCACGTTCCAAGACACAGACAGTCTTTACTTCGTACTGTCTTATGCAAAGAATGGCGAGCTGTTGCCATTTATAAATAAAGTTGGAGCTTTTGACACTGCTTGCACACGTTTCTATGCGGCAGAAATCCTGTTGGCCCTTGAACACCTCCATCGGCTGAAAGTCATACACAGGGACCTGAAGCCAGAAAACATACTTTTAGATGAAAACATGCATATCCTTATAACGGATTTTGGGTCAGCGAAGATAGTCAACACCCCATCGGAAACCGCCACAGACTCCTCGCAGGGCGCTGGACGCCAGAGGAGGAACAGCTTTGTTGGCACCGCACAGTACGTCTCGCCTGAACTACTGACTGATAAGACTGCCCACTACGCCTCGGACCTGTGGGCCCTCGGATGCGTTATCTATCAAATGATCTCCGGCCTCCCACCGTTCAGGGGTCGCAGTGAATATACAATCTTCCAGAAAATACAAAAACTCGAGTATGAGTTTCCGGAAGGTTTTGATGAAGATGCAAAGGATCTCGTCCAGAAGCTTCTTGTAAGTGTGCACTTACCCTCATCCTCGATGAAGTTTTAATTTTTTAAATGTTTTCGCAGGTTCAGGATCCGAACGAGAGATTGGGTGCACATGACGATGTTCAAACAGAAGGCTATGTTTCAGTGAGGAATCACAAGTTCTTTGAAGGCGTCGATTTTAAAAACATCCTTTTGCAGACACCTCCCAAAATCTCACCGTACTTCCACGTCCCTGATAGCAATTATAATGTAAATAAGTGAAATTTTACAATTATCAAATAAAAATTGACCGTGAATTAAATCTTTGTTTTTCAATAAAGGTTCCTGACCATATCGAACCAGGACTGAACAGCCAGCTGAGCCGGCTGCTTGGACTTGGTGATGCTGAAGAGGTCAGCTCTCCGTCAGCAGCCCAGTCAGGAGATGTGACCCGGACAAGCTCAGGGAACCGGCGCCAGGGGGTCAGTGCTATAATGCGCGACCCACAGCTTAAGAAGGCCAAACTGCTCGAACAGGCCGCAACGTCCCGGTACCACCAGCTTGTCGAAGGACGACTCATACTGAAACAGGGAATCGTGAACAAGCGTAAGGGTCTTTTCTCCCGACGGCGCATGCTCCTCCTCACCGAAGGGCCTAGGCTGTTCTACGTCGACCCAGCAACTATGGTCCTAAAGGGCGAAATCCCATATTCCTCGAGTATTTCGACTGAACCAAAGAATTTCAAGACGTTCTTTGTACATAC
Organism: Cimex lectularius; assembly: GCF_000648675.2. Lineage (NCBI taxonomy): Eukaryota > Metazoa > Arthropoda > Insecta > Hemiptera > Cimicidae > Cimex > Cimex lectularius. Next base: position 11,301 of record NW_019394173.1, on the reverse strand, counting down.
CGTAAGTATTTTTTTTTCCTTTTTTTTTGTAATCCATGAAACTGAACATTCATAACAACGGAAGACGGGGAGAGGGCAGCACCCTGAAATTGATACTTGATTTTAAAAAAATAAATACTACTATTATAAAATGTGTTTTTGGTTGTCTCCATCTGAATAATGGGTCAATGTAATTTTTTTTTTTTTTTTTTTTTTCAAAAATAAATATATGCGATTGTATACAGTATGTAACAAACTAATTATTTATTTATTTTGTTACAGCCTAATAGAACGTACTACCTCGAAGAACCAGAAGGCTACGCACTCGACTGGTGCAAAGCCATCGATGAGATGAAGGTTTTTGTCATTGACTGATAAAACTATAATATTCAAGGGACGGAGACGAGCGACAGACCTGTGATATACTTTAAAACAAAAAAAGAAGAAACAAAAAAAACAACGCCGTCTTCACAGCTCTTCCTTTCTTATCCTGCATTCCAAATTATACCGAGAGGAAAAGAACCGTTGTATTCTAATTAATTTACCAGTTATTGATATTAACGTCCGTCGCCTTAATGACGAAGGATTTTATTAGTTAGTTTAGCAGAAAAGAAAAAAAAACAAAAACCTTAATTTATTTTAAAATTTATTATTAATTTATTTATATATAAAATGTAATTTATTTGCGATTGTTTCGATAAGTTGGAAAAAAAGGGGAAAAACCTGCTAAAGCATTCCCATACAAATAGAAATTATTTATTGATCAGTTTTGCAGGAGGAAAAAAAATAGTCAGACAAAAATTGTATTAAAAAAATAATATTAATAAAAAATGTGTGTGATAAATGTTTTTAGCTTTTTCCCCTTACAATTTTTTACAAAAAAAAATGTAATTAAATATTAGTATAAATTTGTTGTTTATAGTTACCAATACTCATCCTTCTCTACTTCTTTTTATATATAATAATTTCTTATATTGACTGAAGGATGAAGTTTTTCTTTGTCTTCTTTGTTTAAATTATACTGCATGTTAATTTAAAAACCATTTTCCCTCGCGACCCTAATATTTTTTGTTCTTGTTATCAAACAGGGTCTTTTCGTTAAACTATAAAAAATAACATAAATTTAAAAAAAATATATAAATATAGTATAAATTAAAAGATTCGATAAAACTTTTTTTCTTTAGACAAATTTTTGAATGAATAAAAAATGAGAAAAAGTTACGAGTCTTTAGGTGTTAATTTTTTTTTGCATGCGTACACACGTATTGTGAATGTAAAAAAAGAGATTTTTTAATAGGTAAATTTAAGCAAAATAAAAAAAAGGTTTTATTTTCCAAAATATGAAAGAAAATAAGTTATTGTAAAAAAAACCCAGTCTGCGCCCCTTCTTCTTTTATTTTATTAATTAAGTTTATAAACTAAATATCCTAATTAGATTAATTCGTCACATTCCTAGTTTGTTAATAAATATTAAGAATTTATTATTAATATCGTAACGAATTGTAAATAGAATTTTGAGAAATAAAAGAGGCGGGCTCAGAGTATTTATATTTTTGGAAAATTCAAACTTTTACAAGATGCTTAGCTGAAAAAAATGAATTTATTTATTTATTTATATTAGCCATTTCCATTTATTTTTTATTTTTGTTCTGCCCTGCTTAAATGTTTCCTTTTTTCTACGTATGTAACTTATTTAAAAGAAAATCAATCCTTTGCAGTTGTTCAAAGTTATCAACCCATCATTCTTCCTCCTATTAAAAAAAATATATAAAAATAAATAAATAAATGATATCTGATCATGTAGAAAAATGTCATAAGAATGTTCAGTATTTGTAATATTTATTCTTATTTATTACTCTTTATGTTTTTAAACGTTAAGTAATGCTTTATTATATTGAGAGACAGAATAAAGAAAGTAATAACAAACTGATTAATAAAAGGATTTAATGGAAAAGTACTAGATTTTTTTATTTTTAACCTTGATCTGATCCTTGTTCAATGGTTTGAGTTAACGCCAGGCTGGATGACATTTTGTTTGCTAAGGGAAAGTAAGATGACTATAGGTCAGCCAGTTAAATTTAAAAAAATTAATAAAATTTCTATTTTTAGGCTAAATTAACAGGATTTGCAAATATAAAATTTTTGGAATAAGACATAGAACCTAAAGAGAATTTTTTGGAAAAAAGAACTGCAGGCATTTGGGGATGAAATGATATAGCTGTTGACTATGTCAACCGGTTCGACTGGTACGGATGGTCTGAGGAGGTCTGGCCCAGGACCACCAATACACAGGAGAAGGTAAACAGTCATTGGAGTAAAGATAAAGGTTTTAGGTTAGATTCTGAACAAATATGTTTTTTATGCATTTATGTGAGCTTTTTATACTTTGGGGGGGGGGGCACAAATCAAACAAAGATACTTTCAGGATTTATAGAAAATTTCGTGTTGAAGAAAAAAGTTCCGAACAACATAGGTCCTCAAATGAAGCCTTCTATTAGAAAAACCTCTAAAAACAGGGTTTTTTTATAGCTTTTTTTAAGAATTACTCCCATATGGATTCATGGATTCATATCTCAAAATACGTATAGAAAAAAATTTATTCGAAAATTAATTTTTAAGTAGACTGAGACCAACTGCACGTTTTTATCTTAATCTAATTTACAGGAAATTTCTTGCTGAACAAAAAAGTTCCTAACAACATAGGTCCTCAAATGAAGCCTTCTATTAGAAAAACCTCTAAAAACAGGGTTTTTTTAAGAATTTCTCCCATATGGATTTATGTCTCAAAATACGTATAGAAAAAATCTATTCCAACATTAAATTTTAACTAGAATGAGATCAACTGCACGTTTTTATCTTAATCTAATTTACAGGAAATTTCATCTTGAAGAAAAAAGTTCCTACATAGGTCCTCAACTGAAGCCTTCTATTAGAAAAACCTCTAAAAACAGGTTTTTTTTAAAATAGGTTTTTTAAGAATTACTCCCATATGGATTCATGGATTCATGTCTTAAACTACGTTTAAAAAAAAAATCTATTCCAACATTAAATTTTGAGTAGAATGAGACCAACTGCACGTTTTTATCTTAATCTAATTTACAGGAAATTTCGTGCTGAACAAAAACGTTCCTAAAAACAGGCCCTCAAATGAAGCCTTCTATTAGAAAAACCTCTAAAAATGGTGTTTTTTTATAGCTTTTTTTAAGAATTACGCCCATATGGATTCATGTTTCAAAATACTTATAGAAAAAAATCTATTCCAACATTAAATTTTAAGGAGAATGAGACTAACTGCACGTTTTTATCCTAATCTAATTTACAGGAAATCTCGTCTTGAAGAAAAAATTTCCTGCAAACATAGGTCCTCAAATGAAGCCTTCTGTCAGAAAAACCTCTAAAAATAGTTTTTTAAATAGCTTTTTTTAAGAATTACTCCCATATGGATGCATGTCTCAAAATACGTATAGAAAAAAAATCTATTCCAGCATTAAATTTTGAGTAGAATGAGACCAACTGCACGTTTTTATCTTAATCTAATTTACAGGAAATTTCGTGTTGAAAAAAATTCCTACAAACATAGGTCCTCAAATGAAGCCTTCTGACAGAAAAACCTCTAAAAATAGAGTTTTTTGTAGTTTTTTTAAGAATTACTCCCATATGGATTCATGCCTCAAAATACTATAGAAAAAAATCTATTCGAAAATTAATTTTTAAGTAGAATGAAGACAACCGCACGTTTTTATCTAAATCCATTGCCAAGATTTGATTTTTTGATATAATAACCACATTTTTCCAGAGAAAAACTTTTAAACATTTTTTCAATGTTAACACTTTGAAATAAACAAAACACTTCGTTGTAAGAAATAATGTAAAATGAGACCAACGACACCTCATAGGCATTGGAGCCAGGAGTTTTGGCCAATTTTGAAAGTTTTGGCTTGTTAGTAAATCACTTGAAAGAAGGAAGAACTGGAGCTGTTTTTTTTTTTTTTCAAGAATTACTTCCTAATAGTAATTCTTGAAAAAAAAAAGTTTTAGTAATCACGGTTTTTAGAGATTTTTGTGTTTTTCTCATAGAAGGCTTTATTTGGGGGCCTATGTTGTTAGGAACATTTTTGTTCAGCATGAAATTTCCTATAAATCCTCAAAGTATTTCTGTTTCGTTTGGGCCCACCCTGCATAAATCAGCCATTGACTGTACAAAGTTCGTGCATTTTTCTTTTTACTATGGAACAGATACAACTAACTTTTGAAAAATATGTTCACTGTCAGGTAAAAAAAATTCCACCCACTTGTAATATAACTATGATTTGTATAAGTTTTTATATATTAAACAAAGTTTCTGGTTTTTGAACGTTTAATAATTGAGTCTTTGTCTAAAAATGTTAATTGCTAAGGATAATGAAGAAAACCAAATTAGTTGTAGATTTTTAATTAACATTTCAATATCGCATATTTCCTCCTCTTGCCTTAATTACACCTCGAAAACGGCTCTACCATTCTGGAAATGTCTCTTTGATGGAGGTTAGCTCATTCTTCATGAAGAGACCTTTCAAGATCGTGGATTGTTTCAGGAAGTGATGGACGTGGTATTGTTCTTCTGTTGAGGTTATCCCATAAATGTTCGATGGTGTTTTGAGTCTGGAGAAAGGGCTGGCCAGGCTGTTGTTGTGCGGATGAAGGTACGCTTGTACTAGCGACATGTGGACTGGCATTATCGTGCCTTAGAATAGGATTATCACTGATTTCATCGAGGATAGGCATGATGTTCCAAAATTTCATCCACATAGCGAGTGGCCGTCTTGTCTCCACGAACAAGAACCAAATCTGTGCAACTCTCCATTGAAATTCCCGCCCACACCATCACTGAGCAACGTTGAAATGGTCGGCTCTCGTACCTTTCGTTTCGCCTTCTCTGCTCTCTTTCACACCCATCTAAACACAGTAGAGCAAAACTACCCTCATCTGAAAAGCAGACCAATCGTCCAAAAGCGGCCTATAGACGATAATATTGCACAATATTTTGGGTTGTGCAATCTAATTGATCGTGTGTAGACGACATTGAAAGTTTGTGCAATACATTTCATGATTGACGAAATGAAAATATATTTGTATATTGTACAACCTGGAAAATATTGCACCGTCTGTTGGCATTATTGCGCAATATCAGTCAGTTTGTGAAGTATCAGCAAGTGCACAAAATATTGCACAAACTTCAATATCGCCTTCAAACTATTCAAGTTAATTGCATAAACAAAATTTTGTACAGTATTATTGTACGTTAAGGGGCAACCGTCAAATTATTGAGCAATCTATATTGTACAATAATGTTGACCGTCTATGGGCCGCTAAAGACCGATGGCTGCGTTCTCGAGCAAATGGGAGCAGTGTAACTACGTTTTGGTCAATTCTGGTCCTACTACGGGGTGAAAAGCCATCAGTCCATACAGATTTAATCTTCTTCGAGCAGTGCGTTCAGAAATTCGGACATCTCGAACTTCCTGGAGCTGTTGAATCGCTTGAACAACGCTTTTTTGTACAACGGTTTCGCAATATACTCGAAGTCAAAAAACGGTCATTCTGTGGTTCTGTTACCCTTGGGATTCTAGAACCGGGCCTTCTATTGAAGAACCCAGTTTCTCGAAAACGTCTAACGGCGTCTCGCATTGTTTCGTAGTGAACTCCGATGCCAGTGGGCGCATAGCTGATGGAGCGTCCATCATCAATAAGTGCCACACCACGCACAACATCCTCAGCACTAAGTGGCATTTTTAACTTTAAAAATTGAAATTAAGAAAACAAAAATGAAAACTAAACAGTTTATGCTTCAGAATTAAAATAGGACTGTACAAATATTTAAAATTCCGTAAAAAGTAAACATTGAAAAATCCATTATTATTGTTTCGGATTAAGGATTTAGTGTGTTTACCTCTAATTTAAATTCCCAATTTAAAATATAGCATAAAAAGATATTTATTGGTATAAAACAATGAGAAAAATTATGGGCAGAATTTTCTTTTATTGAGAAAATGAAAAAAAAAATCAGTTGGGTGGAATTTTTTCCTGTCATAGAATTTCGAGGCAGCCGCTTCAGTACACAAAATTTATTTTTGAGTAATTGCGGTGTAAATGTTAATTATTAATTCATTAATAATTAAACATTAGATTTTATGAAGATTATATTTAGGCTATAGGTACTTAAAAAGCAACCGTTTAAAAAAAGTTAATTTAATATTAAAATGTATTGTTTTATTTATATAATTATATACTTGAGATGTTTTATCTTTGTATTATACCGAATTTGGGTTAAAATCAAACGAAAAAGGTGTTGTAAAATATGTTTCATTCGGGTAAAAAATATTTCATGCCAGTTTGGTTTTATCCATATATAAAAATGTTTGCTTTCGCAAAAACAAATTTGTCATCAGTATCTTTATGCCATATGTTCTTTTTAGATTGAGGCAGTCGCATAATGTAACGTTTTATTTTGAAAATAGTCCGCCCGAGGAATGGGCAATCAGTGGGTGCCGGCGCCGGTGTCGCGGTACGCGGAACTATAATCAGTGCACGGCTTGCAGGGCGACTTGGACGTGTAGAGGACACCCAGACCCTCCGTCTTCGTCACCAGCCTGGTACACTTGGTCGGTTTCTTGCGGACCACTTCCTTCTTCCGGTCGACGTAGGTGACCGTTATCGGGGTGCCCGGTTCGTGGCACGTCTGCCCCGGCCATAACGGGCAGTTTTGATTCTTCGGCTTTTTCGGTTTCTCTTCGCTGAATTCGTTGAATTCGACGTGTTTACCCATGGGATTGTACTCGGAATCGGGTTCCGGTTGTGCGTTGTAGGATTCGTCAACTGGCTGCTCCCGGACCTTGGACCTAACGGGAACTTCGTCGGATGATGCTGGGGTCGTCGGCGTATTCGAGTCGTAATCGTCCACAGGCTGCACCCTGTTCTTGGGCATGACAGACCATTGCGAGTTGTTCGACGATGGGCACTGGCCTATTTCGGTGTCACTCTGTGCGGGCACGCATTCCTGGCATGTGCTGGTAACTATTCTCTCCCTCGGCTTATAACCCGGCGGGATTTCGTTCTTGCACGAAGGAATGGGCCTGCCCTTATCCCCGGGTTGGCGGTTGAACTGCCCTTGGCCGTAGGAGTTGCCCTTCCGTGAGTCTGAGGCGCCTCCTTTCTGGATCGGACAGATGTAACCTTGAGGCGGGCACACAACACCTTTCAACGGTCTCATCTTCCGTGAGTCTGAGGCGGCTTCCTTGTCCGAACAGACGTAACCCACGCCGGAGGGGGAACCGTCGTTCGACGTGATCATCTTCCGTGAGTCTGAGACGTCTTGCTTCTGGATCGAACAAATGTTACCCACGCCGGAGGGGATACGGTCTTTCGACGAGATCATCAGCAGTGTGTTTGAGGCGGCTTCCTTCCGGGTCGAGTAGTCGCTACCCGCGCCGGAGGGGAAACAGTCTTTCGACGTGATCACCTTCTGTGAATCTGTGGCGGCTTTCCTCCGCATCGAGCGGACGCTAACCACGCCGGAGGGGAAACAGTCTTTTGACGTTATCATCTTCTGTGAGTCTGAGGCGGATTCTGTCCGGATCGAGTATCCACTACCTACGCCGGAGGGGTAACCGGCGTTCGTCGTGGTCAACATCAGTGAGTCTGAGGAGGCTTCTTTCCGGATCGAGTAGTCGCGAGCCACGCCGGAGGGAAAACTGTCTTTCGACATGATCACCTTCTGTGAGCCTGAGGCGGCTTCTTTCCGACTCAAGAAGACACTACCTACGCCGGAGGGAGAACCGTCTTTCGACGTTATCGTCTTCCGTGAGGCTTCCCTCTTGGAACGACGCATCACCGCTGGCGATGCCCGGTCCTCCTGATCCTCGACCGGGCTCCCGACCACATTGCACTTCCGGTTCGCTGCATTATCAAGCAAGTAAGAGACGTCGACGTTGATCTGGCCCTTCTTAAGCCTGTGCTGCGATGATCCCTTGACGATGATTGGATCTTCCTCCCGGCCCACCTTCACGATCGGTGTCTTAACGAGCGGTTTGTCATCCGGTTCTACCTGTGGCTCCTTGCTGACCGGTGTCGGCGTGGGCTCCGACAAGATTATCGAAGTCTGCGTTTCGACGTTGTCGACCTTCTTCTCCGTATTATTCGTCCCCTTACTCCGATGTTTACGACAACAGCAACAGCAACAGCAACAGCAGAACAGGAAATAACAGCATCTCCTACAGCCATGACACATAAAACATTTATTACAAAAATTACTGGGTATTAATAAAAGTATTTGTTCCGCATTTAACTAACTCGTCATTAATGTTTATATCAAAGAAACATGTGTAGTTTGTTAAAATAGCCGGTTTTACGAGACATATTGTCTTTTCTACATTTATTTTAATATGTTTGAGAGGGGGGTGGGTGGTACAAACTCTCATCCTTACACGTGTGGATGTTGAAGGCCGTGCATGTCGATATCCATTTGGTGTTCATGACATGAATACGTCCGGGGGGCATAGCTGGACTTTATGGCTTGTCACAAGATTTACACTTCTTCTACAATAAAAGAGAAGGCGGACCTGACCGGAATTTCCGCGTGTGTGTGTGTGTGTGTGAGAGAGAGAGAGAGAGAGAGAGAGAAAGTGAAAGTTACCAGAGATCAGAAACACAGGAGATGGATAGGAAATAGGTAGACTGAGAGAAGAATACACGTCAATAATAAAGTAAAATTATAAAGAGGTACAGAGGGAGGACAGTATACAAAAAATTTAAATGGCTCACCTTTCTAGAAATTTCTTTTCTGATAGTTTGGCTATTTTCAGAAATAAATTTAATACGGCCACCAAGAGATGTATCAAAAGCTGCCCTCAGGGTTCCTGCTGCAACCCAGGTTTTGGAATATAGTCTATGATTCGATATTAAAAATCAGTTACCCGGACACTCCAAAAAATGTCTTTTGGTGATGTTTATAGGACTGGGAGGGGAGCAATCGGTAATTCAATTCTTGGCAGGAAAGAAGTGTATATACGAATATACTTATGTATTATTTCATATAACTTATGAATATTTGTGTAGGTTAGGTGAGAAAATCTGTGTAAAGTCTAGCTTTTTTATAATAAAAATAAAATAAAATCCATGCTGTAGATCACTTATTCCATTCTTCTACAAGGAGAAGAATAAAACCCCTACCAATTCTGGCATGGTTTATACCAGTGTCTACCAACGTGGGGCTCATTTTTAGTCAACTATCTGTCGATTCTCATTCGTAATTTAGTTGAAAAAATCCTCAAATGTAGTAGCTTCTGTTTGCCATGAATTTATTTGTCGGACTTCGTGTTATTGCGATCCTAAAGCTTTGCAAATCTTAGCCACCGCCAAAGCCGCAACACCATCAGCAAAATGCGCCATCTTTAACACATCAGAGTGGGGGTAATCTGCAATATACAGAATGTAGAATAATGGACACAAACCGCTTCCTTGTAAAACTCCAGCATAAATGGATGTTTTGAGAGATCGAGTCTTAGTATTTTATAGAAAAGGAACTATTGGTAAGGTATGAGAGGATCAGACGATATATCCGGGATATAGTTTTTTTATTTTTGAGACCAAGCCATGATGCCAAACTCTGTCGAAATTAAACATCTAGGAACAATCCGTGACACACAGCCTTCCTCAAAGTGTCCAGGGTGATGTCGTCTATCCGTTGTAGTTGCTGAACGCAGGAATGGTTGGCTCGAAAACAAAATTGGGTGTTAGGGATGCTGTCTTAGGAAACAATAGTCGAGGACTTTCGACAACTACATCCTACTACCTACGTAGAGCTTCACAGAAACATAAAATGTGTTCTGCGGTCTCCTCCTCTTCCTGGAAGTTTTTGCACAGTTCCGTCTGTACTCCTATCCGGTGCATGTGCTTTCTTAAGTGGTAGTGCACTGTCAGGAGTCCAACCAGAATCCTAGCTCGGTTGCGGTTGTCTTCCAGTATTTCTTTTGTAAGTTTTGGGATGGCCCTTCTATGAACTTCTCCGCGAACTTCATACTTGTGGTATTATTCCACCAGGTTTTGGACTCATTAAGGATCCATTTTAAGATGAATCGTCTTTTGTGGCAGGCTGCTAGGCCGCAGTAGGGATCTGGATCCTTAGAGTCCATGTTTGCTCCCTTTTTGGCCAACATGCCGAACTTTTCGTTGCCCCGAGTGCCCAGAGACTCATGCCAGGGTCAGATCTTAGTGTCGCTGACTCCCGTCAGGGCTTCCATGCAGTCCATCCTTCGCCACGCATGAGGCTATGGCTAGAGAAAATGGCTATCTTCTGGGAAAGTATTCCTAGCCTTTTTATTTCTCTGGCGCATTGTTCAATTGCTATGATTTCAGACTGGAAAACCGTAGCATACTTACCTAGGTTTATCGTCAGTTCGATCTTGGGATTCATCCCGAAGACCCCAGCTCCCGTACCCTTGTGGGTTTTCGAGCCGTCAGTATACCAGTAGGAATTTGCCTTTAAAGGTGTTCCTTTGGCCCATTCTTCCCGTTCTGGTATCCGTACTTTGTACTTCTTGGTAAAGTTGTACTTTGGAGGTGGCATCAATTGGAATACGTAGAAAGGCATCTGCCTGTATCTCCTCCTTTAGTTTCAAGTGTTTATTTACATGGCCTATCAAAACAGATAGTTGTCAGTTTATGAGCCTGTGGGCGGCTGCTCTGGCTTCTCCTTGGATTAAAATGTGAAGTGGTGGGCGGTTTAACAAACTTCCATGACCGCAGCAGTCAGGGATGTACCAAAATATAATTTTTTATTGTAAATTTATATATAGTCCATTATATTTCGTGATACCATTGACCAAATAACTTCTTTCAATTAGTTATTCAAATATCGTGAGATGCGGTCGGGTGTGATGTAGGATTCAGAAAAACATTTTCTTTATCGTGCCAACATTTCGATCTTTATTGAGATCATCTTCAGAGCCTGAGATTTACAAACATTGTTTTAATTTAACAACTACATGGATGTGGAAAAAAGTGAATTATTACAATGCAAAAAATATTTTTTATATTCAAACTATTTCTACTCTGATTAGAATTACTGACCTGAAGCCCCTGAAGATGATCTCAATAAAGGTCGAAACGTTGGCACGATAAAGAAAATGTTTTTCTGAAACCTTCATCCCACCAGACCGCATCACACTATGCGTGTCGTGTTGAGAGTGCCCACGCAAGGATGGCACAATTACACAGAAGACAAACACTTTGAGCCCTGAAGATGATCTCAATAAAAGATCGAAACGTTGGCACGATAAAGAAAAT